>NC_036854.1:50013124-50326544 GCF_002910315.2 Salvelinus sp. IW2-2015 | reverse complement strand
GTGGCTCAGTCATTAGCAAAGTAGAGAGAGGAGGAAGAGAGAGGGAAGAGGAGGAGAGGTGAGGAGAGAAGACGAAGAGAGAGAGAGGAGGAGAGAAGAGAGAGAGAGGAGAGAGAAGAGTGAGAGAGAGGAGAGCGAAGGACCCAGAAGAGAGAGAGGAGACAGAGAGAGAGAGAGAAGGAGAACAGAGAGAGAGAGAGAAGAGACAGAGAGAGAGGAGAGAGAGAGAAAGAGAGGAGAAGAGGAAAGACAGGAGAGGACAGGAAGACAGAGAGAGAGAAGGAGACAGAGAGAAGAGAGAAGGAAGAGAAGAGAGACGAGAGACAGGAGACAGAGAGGACAGAGAGAAGAGGAGAGAGAAGAGAGGAGCGAGAAAGAGAGAGAGAGAGAGAGAGGAGAGAGAGAAGAGAGAGAGAGAGAGAGAGAGAGAGAGACAGGAGAGAGAGACAGAGAAGAGAGAGAGACGAGAGAGAGAGAGAGAAGAGAGAGAGAGAGACGAAGAGATTAGAGAGGAAGCCAAAGAGAGAAGAGAGGAGACAGAGAGAGAGAGATAGAGAAGGAGACAGAGAGAGAGAATAGAGAGCGAGCAAGAGAGACAGAAGAGAAGAGAAGAGAGAGAAGAGAAGAGAGAGAGAAGGAGGACAGAAGAGAGACAGATGACAGAGACCCAGAGACAGAGAACAGAGACCAGAGACAGAGACAGAGACAGAGACAGAGACAGAGGGAAGAGAAGAAGAGAGAGAGAGACTAGAGAGAGAGAGAGAGAGACTTGACTTTTGTCTTTCTTTATTGAACATTCTTCATTTCATTTTAAACTCACCCCCCCTAAATAAAAAAACAAAAAATATATCCTGACTGCATACACTGTACCCATACTCACCTTTCCACTCTACCACATGATGACAAACCACCATCACCATACACAAAACCAATTACCCTTCTCCTTACAACCGTATATATCCAAAACATTCTTTCCCCAGCAATACAGACAGCCCCCCCCAAACAACCACCATATCTCCTCAAACATCTCCACAAACATTTGATCAATTTATAAGAACTCAAACTCAACCCTAAGGCTGCGCAGGAGCCATCCCATAAAACAGTGTATAAAGGGTCTGTTACCGCCCCACCTTTGACCCTGTTTGCTCCTTGTTAGCCAAATAGCTAGATTTGCCTGAGCAAACGAAAAATTCACACAAAACACATTTTTCTTTCTCCTTACTCGAATACCTGATATCCCATTATAAAATCCCAACAGCAAAAAACCACCCCCAGACCTGTCACACCAGACATTCCAACAGAGACCATAATGCATTAAACCTGGTGCACACAGAGAAAACACATGGAATCACAGTTTCTTTCATTTGACCAGAAAGGACACCCTGCCCAATTCCCGGATCAACCCCGTGCCAACCAGTCTGTTAGTGGGCCAGGGCTCCATGAAGAACCCTCCACTGGAGGTCCCCTGACCTCTTTTGGTTACTGGGGGTTTGTAGAGCGCCCTCCATCTAAAACCCACCATACCTCTCCGCCCCACATACCCCCTGCCACTGATTGTGCCTTCAACTCCTGTTAGGCTTTCTAATGTTCCTAACCTTAAGCAGAGTTGTTAGAGGCTTACCTCCCCACCCCCCCAAACTCCCCCAGGCTCGGAGGTTAAATATCTAACAAATGTCCGCCAGACCCCCTTGCCCAGTCTCCCCCCAGTCTCTTTGCCGTCCACCTGCATTGGCGACACATTGGTTGGCCCTCTACCCTTTTGCCTTCTCAAACACCCCCCTACCGGCTCAGACAGTGCCTTCCTGGACCTCCTCCAGGAATCTCTTCCAGCAGCCTTAAGAACGTTATTTCTGTTTTGTTGCGCCAAAGACGCTCCGCGGGTTTTTCCACCCCTCCTCTTCCAGCCAGTCTCAGGTCACCTAGCCTGTAAACCCCCTGCCATCAGTTGCCTCTGCAGGGTGGCGACTGAACCGATCTCAAAGGATGGCTGGGTGTGAAAAAATGGCTCCTCCCACACCCCTCCCAGGCTCCCACACCCACTTTGCGCTTGTGGGCCTTGAGCAGCTCCGCCCTTCAGCACCGCAGATAAAACTTCCTGAGAACCTGCTGTACTCAGGCCTCTCCAGCTCATGGGAACAGGCTGCGCGGTTCCAACCCTTAATCCGCCAGCTCTCCTCAGCAGCGCGCATGCTGGTTCCTCCAGCCAACATTCAGTATGGTACAGCAGTCTCTGCACCGTCCTGTAGCCCGGAAAGCAGCCATCCTGCCTCCAGTATCCACCAGGCCCTGTCCTCCTTCGTGGACGTCATTGTACAACACTGCTGCCTTCAGCCAAGTGATGTCCCGACCAAAAGAAGTCCACCAGTTTGCGTTGCAGGTCTGCAACAGACCGGCGGGGGTGTTGAGGACAGCCAGTTTATGCCACAAGGAAGGATGAACCACCAGGTTGTTGATTATCAGCACCCTCCCTCATATGACACATTGGGACCAGGAGCCACCTCCACCTGGCCAGTCGTTGAACCACTTGCCTGTGACAGCCCTCCCAGTCTTGCTGACCCACCCTCTCCGAGCCCAGGGTACACCCCCAACAACTTAAGCCCTTCACAACCCCACTGCAAAACCCCCGGAAGCAGAGGAGGAGCCCTATCCCGCCCATGCCCCACATAACCAGAGGCTTTGGCCTTCCCCAGTTACCTTAGTGATGTGAAAGCTGCCCTCGTACACTTCAGACTGGTCTCTAGTTCCTGCATATCTTTGCCCATAGCCCTGACCATCACCAGAAACATCATCTGCATATGCTGAGACTTGATTCCTTGTCACCACCTCCATTGCCTGTCCAGCACACTCCCCGCAGTCTCCTGCGCTAGCAGTCCTAAAAAAAAGGCTCAAATGGTAGTTGGTGTACCAGCGGCCAGATAGAGGACATCCTTAGCACCTGCGCCACCGTCTCACCCAGACAGGCCTTACTGAGTGCCGCCCTCGCGCACCCTATAACCATACATGACGCCTAGCATACAAACAGCCTCACACAGTTCCACAAAGGCTCTCCCAAAACCCAAACACCAGACATCACATTAAACAGATACTCATGGATCCACTCTATCAAAAGCCTTCTCTTGATCTAACAGAGACCAGTCCAAAGTCACATTTAGAACCTCTCGACAAGTCCAACCATGTCCCTAAATCAAGAACAAGTTGTCCGTGATTGAGCGTCCCGGACACAAGTATGTCTGTCCTTTGTATTATCAGATCCAGATGGGGACTTCAGTCTGTTAGAGAGACTTGGCAAATGATCTTATAGTCCGCACAGAGTAGTAATGCCACAGGCCTCCAGTTCTTTAAAGTTCACACCAAGTCCCTTTTTGGAGAGGAGCTCAGAGCCGCCCGACGCAGCTCATCGGCAAGCTCTCCTACCTTCGACGCATCACGCAACACGCAAAGAAAATCTATCCAATAGTTTCCCCAGAAATTTTTTTGTAAAACATCCACTGGAAGATCCATCGACCCCTGGGCTCACGACCGGGGGAGCATACTGGGTTACGGCCTCTGCCTTTCATTGACCAACAAGGAATGTCCATTCATCCCTTCTGTGCCCAGAGAGCTTAGGAGTCCTCCAACGAACCTGCACTACATAGGATCAACACATTTGCTGCCCTACTCATAACAATTCAGTTAAAGCTAAACATCCCCACACCATACTCCCCCACCACACAACACACGAGTCACCCGCCCATCAGACATGCCGGCGTTAGACAAGCATACCACTTGGCTTCACTGCTCTGTCTTTCCAAACCAAAAGAAGAAGAAGGAGCTGGGACTCCATCTCCTTGAGCATGATGAAACCTAGCTCTTACACAGTGCTCCTTTGCTTTAACCTGGAAAAAAAACTACCCAGTCGCCTACGTAATTCGGCAAAGTTAGCCTGAGGCTACATTTGCCTGCGCCAGCCCATCTTCTACCTCCAATTCATTCACAATACATCCGCTCTAGTTTCGCCCCAATACTCTCCTAGCCTCTGAGCGATGAGAAGGCGTGTTACTGTTGACAGACAAAGCCGATATTTGCAGCTCTTCCCCACATCCCCACCGATTGACTAATACAGAAGAACTCATTACTCACCTCTACGCATGCCACCACCTTTCCCAAAACTCCTATGAGAAAATTACTGAGACAAAAAAAAGTCCGCATCTTGTATAGACTTACATTGAACGTCACATAGAATGCCGTTGCCGGGGCCCTGGTGAAATTGACAGCCGACCGATGGGTTATGTGATGGCCGAAAACCCCCAGGAGCAAATGGTGCGCCCAGCAGGCCTAGTTGCTGCGGATTTCCTAGAAATGGACAACAAATCGGGCTTGTCACACACTTCAGCACTAGACCCGCAAAAACCTATCAACCACAAGCATATACTGTCTAAAGGATGTTTGGATGTGTTAGTAGTTCTTCCAACATCCACTAGGTCCAAACTGGAGTTAATGATTGTCCAAAACCTAATACCCACCTAGACAAGGACCAACCAACATGTAACAACAGCTGAAGTGAGAGGCCATAGTCTTCCCCACCTTCTGCTCTTTTGGTAAAAATTAGTGTACAGTCCGTCACCTCCGATTCACCACGTCTCCTCATGGCGCACTTGTGAGTGTTCCTGTCTAAAGAAAAGTCCCAAAATAGGATACCCCTCTATCTCTCCTGTGGTTAGGCGCTACATGAACCACCAAGTATTAATAACAGAGACGAACAACCATGCTGTTAATTTCTGCTTTAAACAAGCACCCAGCAACCACACGCTTATCACACTTCCTTTGAGGGTACGCTAAATTTTTTACAGACATACACTCCCGGTGCGCAAAAATGACTGCCACCGCCTGCACTAAGATTTCCATGGCCTCGAAACACACTTGCCCCTTCTCCACCAGAGCCGCGCGCGGAGACTCAACATTTCATTCACCACCCATTCAGCTATGCGTCTCCTGCCAGAAAAGTAAAAGCCACAGTGTATCTTTGTTTTGTTTACATATTCACCCAAACAAACAATCCTGCTTTCCCGCATCCTCTTGGCGAGAGAGAGAGAGAGAGAGAGAGAGAGGGGTAAAGAGAGCAAATGTACTACAGGCTTGGCTGGGCTGGGCTGTGGAGCGATGCTTGAGGGGGGGACTGGACTGCAGACTCAGGCCCAGCAATAGGGAACATATTTGGGTTGAGTTGATACATTCCCCCCATTAAGTAATGGACCAATGAACTGCTGGTTCTGACAGGGACAATGAGCTCACATATCTTTGGGGATCTTATTGGGGATAGTCTGTCCAGTATAAAACCGAGTTGCATTACTGATAAATAACATGAGTATGTCCACGTTTGCTAAGCTGCTAAGCTTCCCAGTAAAGCAATGATAACAATCAAGCACCCCAGAAATTAGGCCACGTTAACATACAGTTGAAGTCGGAAGTTAACATACACTAGGTTGTAGTCATTAAAACTCGTTTTTCAACCACTCCACACATTTCTTGATAACAAACTATAGTTTTGGCAAGTTGGTTAGGACATCTACTTTGTGCATGACATCCACAAGTCTGGTTCATCCTTGGGAGCAATTTCCAAACGCCTGAAGGTACAACGTTCATCTGTACAAACAATAGTACGCACGTATAAACACCATGGGACCACGCAGCCGTCATACCGCTCAGGAAGGAGACGCATTCTGTCTCCTAGAGATGAACGTACTTTGGTGCGAAAAGTGCAAATCAATCCCAGAACAACAGCAAAGGACTTTGTGACGATGCTGGAGGAAACAGGTACAAAAGTATCTATATCCATAGTAAAACGAGTCCTATATCGACATAACCTGAAAGGCCGCTCAGCAAGGAAGAAGCCACTGCTCCAAAACTGTCATAAAAAAGCCAGACTACGGTTTGCAACTGCACATGGGGACAAAGATTGTACTTTTTGGAGAAATGTCCTCTGGTTTGATGAAACTAAAATTGAACTGTTTGGCCATAATGACCATCGTAATGTTTGGAGGAAACAGGGGGAGGCTTGCAAGCCAAAGAACACCATCCCAACCGTGAAGCACGTTGGTGGCAGCATCATGTTGTGGGGGTGCTTTGCTGCAGGAGGGACTGGTGCAGTTCATAAAATAGATGGCATCATGAGGAAGGAAAATTATGTGAATATATTGTAGCAACATCTCATGACATCAGCTAGGAAGTTAAAGCTTGGTAGTAAATGGGTCTTCCAAATGGACAATGACCTCAAGCATACTTCCAAAGTTGTGGCAGAATGGCTTAAAGATAACAAAGTCAAGGTATTGGAGAGGCCATCACAAAGCCCTGACCTCAATCCTATAGAAAATGTGTGGGCAGAACGGAAAAAGTGTGTTCGAGCAAGGAGGCCTACAAACCTGACTCAGTTACACCAGCTCTGTCAGGAGGAATGGGCCAAAATTCACCCAACTTATTGTGGGAAGCTTGTGGAGGGCTACCCGCAATGTTTGACCCAAGTTAAACAATCTAAAGGCAATGCTGCCGAATACTAATTGAGTGTATGTAAACTTTTTACCCACTGGGAATGTGATGAAATAAATAAAAGCTGAAATAAGTAATTCTCTCTACTATTGTTCTGACATTTCACATTCTTAAAATAAAGTGGTGATCCTAACCTACCTAAGACAGTGAATTTATACTAGGATTAAATGTCAGAAATTGTGAAAAACTGAGTTTAAATGTATTTGGCTAAGGTTTATGTAAACTTCCGACTTCAACTGTATGTAGCTTAATAAGAAACAAAGCTCATGAAATCAAGAATTTTATAGTAACAGATGACATTCATAGTCTGACAATCTCACTTAGATAATGCCTTTGATGATACAGTGGTAGCAATACATGGTTATAACATCTACAGAAAAACAGAAAAACAGAAATGCCAATGTTGAAGGTGTTTATATTCAGAACCACATTCCTGTAAAGCTTAAAGACAATCTCATGTTAAATACTGTCGAAGTAATATGGCTACAGGTGCATCTGCTTTACCTAAAGCCCATTCTGGTGGGAAGCTGCTATAAACCACCATGTGCTAACAGTCAGTATCTGGTTAACATGTGTGTAATGCTTGATAATGTATGTGATATCAACAGAGAGGTATATTTTCTTGTTGATTTAAATATTGATTGGCTTTCATCAAGCTGACCACTCAAGAAAAAGGTAGTGCCTGCAACCTGGTTTAGGTTATCAGTCAACCTACAAGGTTAGTTACAAACAGCTAAACACCTTCTTCGCCCGCTTTGAGGATAACACAGTGCCACGGACGCTACCAAGGACAGTGGGCTCTCCTTTTCCGTGGCCAACGTGAGTAAGACATTTAAGCGTGTTAACCCTCACAAAGCTACGAGCCCAGACGGCATCCCTAGCCGCATCCTCAGAGCATGCGCAGACCAGCTGGCTGGAGTGTTTTACGGACATATTCAATCTCTCCCTATCCCAGTCTGCTGTCCCCACATGTTTCAAAATTTCCACCATTGTTCCTGTACCCAAAAAAGCAAAGGTAACAGAACTAAATGACTAGCACTCACTTCTGTCATCATGTGCTTTGAGAGGCCACCCAAGGATCATATCATCTCTACCTTACCTGACACCCTAGACCCACTTCAATTTGCTTTACCGCCCCAATAGAGCCACAGACGATGCAATCGCCATCGCACTGCACACTGCCCTATCCCTATCTTACCTATGTAAGAATGCTGTTCATTGACTATAGCTCAGCATTCAACATCATAGGAGACTGAAGAAATTTGGGTTGGTGCCTAAAACCCTCACAATCTTTTACAGGTAACAATTGAGAGCATCCTGTCGGGCTGTTTCATCCCCCTGTATGGCAACTGCACCGCCGGCAACCGCAGGGCTGTCCAGAGGGTGATGTCACAGGAAGGCCAAAAAGATCATCAAGGACATCTCCACCCAAGCCATGGCCTGTTCACCCCACTATCATCCAGAAGGCGAGGTCAATACAGGTGCATCAAAGCTGGGACAAAGAGACTGAAAAACAGATTCTATCTTCTATCTGTTAAATAGCCATGACCGGCTTCCACCCGGTTACGCAATCCTGCACCTTAGAGGCTGCTGCCCTATATACATAGACTTGGAATCACTGGCCACTTTAATAATGGAACACTAGTCACTTTAATAATGTTTAAATTATGTTTACATACTGCTTTACTCATCTGATATGTATCTACTGTATTCTATTCTACTGTACAGTGGCTTGTGAAAGTATTCACCTCCTTGGCATTTTTCCTATTTTGTTGTCTTATAACCTGGAATTAAAATTGATTTTTGGGGAGTTTGTATCATTTGATTTACACAACATGCCTACCACTTTGAAGACCCAAAATATTTTATATTGCGAAAAAAACAAGAAATAAGACAAAAAAACTGAAAACTTGAGCGTGCATAACTATTCATCCCCCCAAAGTCAATACTTTGTAGAGCCACCTTTTGCAGCAATTACAGCTGCAAGTCTCTTGGGGCATCTCTCTATAAACTTGGCACATCTAGCCACTGGGATTTTTGCCCATTTTCCAAGGCAAAACTGCTCCAGCTCCTTGAAGTTGGATGGGTTCCGCTGGTGTATAGCAATCTTTAAGGCATACCACAGATTCTCAATTGGATTGAGGTCTGGGCTTTGACTAGGCCATTCCAAGACATTTAAATGTGTCCCCTTAAACCACGTTAGTGTTGCTTTAGCAGTATGCTTAGGGTCATTGTCCTGCTGGAAGGTGAACCTCTGTCCCAGTCTCAAATCTCTGGAAGACTGAAACAGGTTTCCCTCAAGAATTTCCCTGTATTTAGCTCCATCCATCATTCCTTCAATTCTGACCAGTTTCCCAGTCCCTGCCGATGAAAAACATCCCCACAGCATGATGCTGCCACCACCATGCTTCACTGTGGGGATTGTGTTCTCGGGGTGTTGAGAGGTGTTGGGTTTGCGCCAATTTTAGTCCCATCTAATTTTAGTCCCATCCATTTTAGTACCTTCTTCCATATGTTTGGGGAGTCTCCCACATGCCTTTTGGCGAACACTTAACTAGTTTGCTTATTTTTTTCTTTAAGCAATGGCTTTTTTCAGGCCACTGTTCCGTAAAGCCCAGTTCTGTGGAGTGTACGGCTTAAAGTGGTCCTATGGACAGATACTCCAATCTCCACTGTGGAGCTTTGCAGCACCTTCAGAGTTATCTTTGGTCTCTTTGTTGCCTCTCTGATTAATACCCTCCTTGCCTGGTATGTGAGTTTTGGTGGTCGGCCCTCTCTTGGAAGGTTTTGTTGTGGTGCCATATTCTTTCAATTGTTTAATCATGGATTTATTGGTGCTCTGTGGGATGTTCAAAGTTTCAGATATTTTTTTAAGAACCCAACCCTGATCTGTACTTCTCCACAACTTTGTCCCTGACCTGTTTGGAGAGCTCCTTGGTCTTCATAGTGCCCCTTGCTTAGTGGTGTTGCAGACTCTGAGGCTTTTCAGAACAGGTGTATGTATACTGAGATCATGTGACACTTAGATTGCACACGAGGTGGACTTTATTTAACTAATTATGTGACTTCTGAAGGTAATTGGTTGCACCAGATCTTATTTTGGGGCTTCATAGCAAAGGGGGTGAATACATATGCATGCACCCCTTTTCAGGTTAGAATATTTTAGAATTTTTTGAAACAATTATTATTATTATTTTTCACTTTACCAATTTGGACTGTTTTGTGTATATGTCCATTACATGAAATCTAAATAAAAATCTATTTCAATTACAGGTTGCAATGCAACAAAATAGGAAAAACGCCAAGGGGGATGAATACTTTTGCAAGGCACTGTATTTTAGTTAATGCCACTCCAACATTGCTCGATCTAATATTTATATATTTCTTAATGACATTCTTTTACTTTTAGATTTGTGTGTATTTTTGTGAATTGTTAGATACTACTGCACTGTTGGAGCTAGTTGCAAACAGCACAGGAATGAAATCATCAACCTATATTGATCACATCTTTACTAATGCTGAAGAAATTTCCTTTAAAGCAGTACCCAAATCCATCGGATGTAGAGATCACCATATAGTAGCCATATGTAGTAAAACCAAAGTTCCAAAGGCTGCGCCTAATATACTGTATAAGAGG
Organism: Salvelinus sp. IW2-2015; assembly: GCF_002910315.2. Classification (NCBI taxonomy): domain Eukaryota; kingdom Metazoa; phylum Chordata; class Actinopteri; order Salmoniformes; family Salmonidae; genus Salvelinus; species Salvelinus sp. IW2-2015. The sequence goes on along the minus strand of NC_036854.1, from coordinate 50,316,385 downwards.
ACATTCAACAAGTTTTGAGGTGATTCCTATGTTGTTGATGTAAAGAATATTTATTGGTCTGTGGTGTGTAATGAGGAGCAACCAGACGCGGATGGCTCATTCATCACAAAATCCACTGATATTGCCAATTATTTTCATGATTTTTTCCTTGGCAAGATTAGCAAACGTAGGCATGACATGCCAGCAGCAAACGCTGACACAACACATCCAAGTATAACTGGTCAAATGATTAAAGACAAGATTTCTTATTCCGTAAAGTGAGTGTGGAAGAGGTGAAACAATTATTGTTGTCTATCAACAATGACAAGCCACCTGGGTCTGACAGCTTTGATGGAAAATTACTCAGGATAATAGCGGACGATATTGCCACTCCTATTTGTCATATCTTTGATCTAAGAATACAAGAAAGTGTGTGCCCTCAGGCCTGCAGGGAAGCAAAACTAATTCCGCTACCCAAGAATAGTAAAGCCCCCTTTGGTCGGCTATTTGAGCCACTAATCAGCCTGTTACTAACCCTTAGTAAACGTTTGGAAATTGTGTTTGACCAGATACAATGCTATTTTACTGTAAACAAATTGACAACAGACTTTCAGCACGCTTATATGGAAGGACATTCAACAAGCACGGCACTTACACAAATGGCTGATGATTGCCTGGGAGAAATTGATGATAAAAAGACTGTGGGAGCTGTTAGACTTCAGTATGGCTTTTGACATTATCAATCAGTCTGCTGATGGAAAAAACGTATGTGTTATGGCTTCACACCCCCTGTTATATTGTGGATAAAGAGTTACCTGTATAACAGAACACAGAGGGTGTTCTTTAATGGAAGCCTCTCCAACATAATGCAGGTAGAATAAGGGTTTCCCAGGGCAGCTGTCTGACCCCTTACTTTTTTCAATCTTTACTAACGATATGCCACTGGCTTTGAGTAAAGCCAGTGTGTCTATGTATGCGGATGAGTCAACACTACACAGGTCAGCTACTAGAGCGAGTAAAATCACTGCAATACTTAACAAAGTGCTGCAGTTAGTTTCAGAACGGGTGGCAAGGAATAAGTTAGTCCTAAATATTTCAAAAGCTAAAAGCATTGCATTTGGGACAAATCATTCACTAAACCCTAAACCTCAACTAAATCTTGTAATAAATCTTGTGGAAATTGAGCAAGTTGAGGTGACTAAACTGTCATGGTCAAAACATGTTGATACAACAGTTCTTTTTACGAACACTATCAACAATGCAGGCTCTATAGGCTCTAGTTTTGTCGCACCTGGACTACTGTTCAGTCATGTGGTCAGGTGCCACGAAAAGGGGCATCGGAAAATTACAATTGGCTCAGAACAGGGCAGCACGACTGGCCCTTAAATGTCCACAGAGCTAACATTAATAGTATGATGGAAATCTCTCATGGCTCAAAAAAGTGCAGAGAGATTGACTTCATCACTACGTGTTTTTGTAAGAAGTGTTGACATGCTGAATGCATCGAGGTGTCTGTTTAAACTACTAGCACACAGCTTGGACACCCATGCTTACCCCGCGAGACATGTCTCCAGAGGTCTCTTCACAATCCCCAAGTCAAGAACAGACTATGGGAGGCGCACAGTACTACATAGAGCCATGGCTAAATGGAACTCTATTCCACATCAGGTAACTGAAGCAAGCAGTATAATCAGATTTAATAAACGGATAAAAATACACCTTTTGGAACAGTTGGGACTGTGACGAGACACACACACACAGGCACAGACACACATACACATGATAATATACACATGTATGTTGCATTGTAGATATGTAGTAGTAGAGTAGTTGCATGAGGGAACACACTTAATGTGTTGTGAAAAGTGTTATAAAATGTAATGTCATGTAATATTTAAAATGGTATATAACTGCCTTAATGTTGCTGGACCCCAGTAAGAGTAGCTGCTGCCTTGGCAGGAACTAACGGAGATCCTTAATAAATACAAATACAAAAATAATACAAATGACCCCCAAAATAACTTTGAAAAATCTTTCTTTGGAGACAAATATGGGAATCTTTGAGTTGGACAGAACTAATAACCTTTAAAGAATGTATAGCCTATCCTGCTTGTCGGTTACTGGCTTATGGTGACAGGGGGTGCACCCCAAATGGCATCCTATTCCCTATATAGTGCACTACTTCTGACCAAAGCCCTATGGGCCCTGTTTAAAAGGAGTGCACTATAAACCTCAGGGTTTCTATTACAACTGGCTCGGACAGGAAGGTTGCTGGATTGAATCCCTGAGCTGACAAGGTAAAAATCTGTCGTTCTGTCCCTGAGCAAGGCAGTTAACCCACTGTTCCCAGGGCGCTGAAGACGTGGATGTCGATTATGGCTACCCCCCGCCCCTCTCTGATTCAGAGGGGTTGGGTTAAATGAGGAAGACACATTTCAGTTGAAGGCATTCAGTTGTACAACTGACTAGGTCTGAATCTCCCTTTCATTTCAACAAAAATACTCTATGATTTTGTAAAAACTGCACGAGGGACAGAAATGTTCATTTAGACATACCATAGCCACGGCATCACACATGTTTTTGATTGGCCTTATATTTCAAATGTGGGGTCAGAGTTCAGACTGGCTCATCCCTCTCCCCGAAGTCCCCAACGTGTGTACACACGTGTTTCTGGGCTCTCCTGGAGCACGCAACCCCGCTCAGTGTGCTTCCTGTGTCATACATCCCTCTCAGTCACCTCCACCACCCCCGCCCCCCTCTGGCCCATCCTAACCCCCTCCGCCCCCATTCCCAAAGGTGCTCGTGAAAACTTTGGACTTCAGAGAGTCGTCCTTCACAAGGCTAATTCATCTGGGCTAAGTCCTCCTTAATGAACTGATGAACTCACCAGGGAGGAGGGGTGCTGAGGCTACCGTGATTAAAGAGAAGAGCGGGAGAAGAAAAAGAGAGAGGGAGGAAGGGTGAGAGAGAGGTAGAGAGGAGAGAGACATTTAAAAATATATATATTTTATGGTGGCTGATGGGACCCCCTCCCCCTCTGCTGTCCCCGAGCCATCCCCGTAGTGGGGTTCGGCAAAACACCCCTAAGTCTGATCCTTATTAAAAGCACCAGGGAACATCAAAGAGCAGACAGCCTAAAAAGTTTTATCACGAAGCATCACCTGGAATCCTCCTGATATTAAAAGTCTAAAGCGTTGCCATTCACCGTGGAGCTCTGGGGCTAACTCAGTAACTCAGGGAGCGGCGGGACTTAAGGCCCTGAAGGTCGTGGAAAGTTTGACAAAAATTCTCTTCACTTAGTTATAAGCAGGTGGGCTGGGAAGACAGAAATTTGGAAAAGGGGGGTATCCATGTTTCTGTTCCCTTTATTACCAATGAGTGAGTAGCAGAAAAAGGTCCAGACCTGCAGCCATCACACCAGTCACTCACACAATTACCCTGCATTTGAATGGAACAAAGAGATATGAACCAGGAAGAAACAGAGCACAGGACACCCTCCACACACACACCAGCATACACGTACACACACACACACACACACACACACACACCACACACACACACACACACACACACACACACACACACACACACACACACACACACACACACACACACACACACACACACACACACACACACACACACACACACACACTGTTAACTCCTTCTCTTGGCATTGTAGAGACTTGACCCAAAAGAGAGCTCCAAGCCTCCAAGGGCAAAACACAGAGACCTCCTTCCATCTGGTAATCATTGTCTCCATCCTCAGACACTGGCAACACATTTGAAATACAATGTGACTCAAAACAGAATTCCAAATCCATATAAATGTCAATACATAAAGCATACCTAACAAAGGCGCATGAAATGTATCCCTACGAAGGCTTTGACACCACTATCTTCAATGATCAACCGTGTCTAGGATTGCAAAGGGAGGGCTGTACTGTAAACTTTCTAAGTTTACCAGTAAACTACCAGAATTTTGGTATATCTCAAGGATTTTATGTAATCTATCACAAGATGTCTAGCGGGCCCTTTTTGGGTACTTCAAATGATCACAGGTGTCTGTAATTATCTCTGTGTGGCCTTTATCGCATGTAAAATACACGAGATAATGAAATAAGGTGATTTTAAACCAAAAAATAGAATGACAAAGCTGTAAAACATTATCCTAAATATAAACCATCAACTTAGTGAATACCATTGGTGTTTAATATGAGGGTTTCAGCATAATATTTTTTATATTTATTTTTACACATTTATTTATTTTACTACGTCAGTGTCATAACTCTCCCGTGAAGATCTGGAGGATCAGGTTGCAGTGGGTCCACTCAACAGCGCCCTCTCTCTCCCGCAGAGGGAGAGAGGGAGAGGGCCGCTTAATGGCGGTCGTAAAATTACGCTGCCTCTATGCTCTGTAGTGTTCGAGGTTGGAATGTAAACTGTGGAACACAGAGAGACACTTGGACATCAGAAGTTTGAATAATTGAACAGTATTTATGTATTCCAAGCAGTTGAAATGGTCCGTGGACACTTAAGAAACAGTCATGTCGAGTTTGTTTCATTTGGTGACCTCATGAAGGACAGGAGACACACATGACTGTTCCTTTGGTTGTATACATTTCTCAATTTTGGGGTCTGCATCTGAATGTTGTATCAAATAAATGATTGAGTATAGGAATACTTTTGAAAAGATGAAATGTGATGTTAGCCTTCTAAATGAGAGTATGGGTTTTCATATAAAGTTTTAACTAATCAGTGACCAAATCTCGTGAGTAGAGACATCGGCATCGTGGAACGCCCCCTTTTATACTATAGTATAATAGCCACTTCCAACAAAATGTACATTAGACCAGAAAATATAGAGCTGTCGCTACATGTTGAAATGGTTGGCAATTTAAAAACTATAGTCAAGATAATGCCGGGCCGAGGTCCCCCCGTTTTAATGGCTATCACTCAAGAGACCAAAACATGCCGGGTGAAGCTGGTGTGTGAAGTGGTTCAAACTACAACTCTACAAAAGGACAAGACCAGAGAACGTAGAGATCATCCCCACGCTGAAATGGTGAAGAAATCTACAAACTAAAGACCAATTATTCAGGCTGCAGCTGTTTAAATACTTCAGTCTGGTAAACGCATCCGATCTAAGAATATTTCTGAATGGTACTCTGAAGTATCCATAATAACAACTATGACAGACTTTGATCTCTGGTGGACAAACCAGGCGCTTTCTGTTGACTGACTATCCAGCAGACGGACCGGTGATCAGAGAGGGACAACAAAGGCATACGCTCGTAAATATGTAACTTGCAAATTATTTTCGAATGAGCAGCTGTTCATGTTAAAAGTATTAGCATTTCATGAGTGTAGTTATCAACTGTATTACAGTGAATCCTCTCTGAGTTTCCCGCTTTTGAACTGTCCCCACCCCTTTCCTTTGTCTACCAAGCTGTCATATCAGCTTAGCCCACTAGGGACTTTTCAATCATGTCAGTAACCAATGTATGACCTATTGGGTGTGTGTGTTTCTGTAATTCTGTGATTGATTTAAGTTAGTTAGTAAATAAATAATTAAACCAATTTGTATATCGCTGTATCATGATTTATGTTAGGGTTCATGCAGATATCCAAGGGTTTGCGATGTTCAGGAATGAGAATAATGAGGTAATAATACCTTAATAGAAGACTGTAGTCCATAAGGAAATAAAATATCTGAAGAGTTATATTCAGTAAATGGAAACTCTATAAACAACATGTTACCGTAGTGCCCCAACGTCCTAGTTAATTGAAGTTACATGATTAGTTTAATCGCATAATTAGATTACACATAGAGAATTGATTTGATAAAATACAGTCTTCACATTTAATGATAGTCAACGCTACGTCATCAGTATGTATTTGTTGTAATTTTTGTTGATGTCAAACTGGTAGAAGTTGGGAAGAAAAGTTGGAAGAGTTGCAGAGTTAATTGAAAATAATGCCATTGTTGATAGGATGCTGTTTTTCATTAATTAGGGAATTTTCTATGGAACCATATGGTTATCTACTAGAAACTCATGGACAATATGGACAAAGATATAAAAATAAAAAAATACTATAAATGAATACATTTTGAAATGTAATGAATTAAAATACATATATTTTGTATTTACATTTGCAAGTAGCCGGCTCGAACAACAACAACAACGTTCTCAGTAACGATTAGAATAATACTCAGCATGCTTTGCAATTGTAAATTTTTATATGCACATTTATATTTAATTCATTTAGCAGACTCTCTTATCACACTATAGTGCCATTAGACTTCTGATACCAACGAAGGTTGAAAGGAGGCCACAAAATGGTGAACAGCTATAAAACAAACTGTATAGAAAAGCATTTTGTATTTTGAAAATACAAATTACAGCTCTCAAAAGTATCTTGTTAAAAAAATACATACATAGTTCAGCCCAGTGTAATACAAATGGCAAAATACTCAGAAGTAATTGAAATACATATTTCAAATACATGCAACAGAAATATTGCCCATCTCTGATCACAGTGCTATTACTGAGAGTCATTTAGCTCAAGAACAAACACGTGAATCTGAGCTGTACTGATCCCTTCATAGATGAGAAATAAATCAAATGTTGTTTTGTTAGACATCCTTAAATCTTTCTAGCTAGTTCTGAATGACTCTACCACAGCAAACATCAAGGGTGAGGTTTACACTGACAAGGAGGCATTTATGAAATAGACGTGTTACGTTGCATAACGAATAAATTCACACCTCACTTGGCAAAACGGAATGAAATGACTTTCCGGTGCTGTGTTCAGTGACATTTCACCCAATGCCTTGGCTGTCTGCCCGGCATTTGTCTGTAAATAACGCTGCTGATCTTTTCAATTCCCTCTGTTGTTCAAGCACATCATGACCTGCAAATGTCTTTTTGATGTAAATACTTACCAACTGTTTATTGATGCGTTGTTTATTGATGTGTTTGACAGGTCATCATTGTAAATAAGAATTTGTTCTTAATTGACTTACCTGTATAAATAAACGGTAAGAAAACTAAAGCCCTTTCTCAGAACTCGAATTATTCATAATAATGACTCGATCACACCAACCAAAGCACAGACACTGACAATATGCGCACTGGATCTAGGGCCACATTCCATTAGAAATGAGAACCTTCGCGACAAGCGATCTTGTGACTATCATAGGTCCTTGAGTTATTCTCCGCCTTCTCAAGTGATCTGGACAAACTCAGGACCCTGATCATGAGGGTTGATTTTCATAAAGTGCCACTTGATTAAAGTTCTCTTTGTCTTCAGATCAGGTTCTTGAGTAGGATCAAAGGCTTGGCCGGAAAGCCTCAGCCACTTGGCATGCTGGTACTTTATGGATAATTGTGGAGTTAACGGGATTAGACAAGTGACAGCTCTGCACTGGAAAGTCACAGAGAGAGCCCAGGGGCACCCAAAACCCAAATACTGAGATTAACAGCACATCCTCTTTTTCCCACAAAGTTTTTGATGATAGCAATTGCTGTACCAAATACTATAGTGCCTTGCAAAAATATTCATCCCCTTTGGCGTTTTTCCTATTTTGTTGCATTACAACCTGTAATTATATAATGGATTTTTATTTGGATTTCATGCAATGGACGTACATAAAATAGTCCAAATTGGTGAAGTGAAATGAAAAAAAGAACTTGTTTCAAAAAATTACAAAATTAAAAAAACTGAAAAGTGGTGCGTGCATATTTATTCACCCCCTTTGCTATGAAGCCCCTAAATAAGATCTGGTGCAACCAATTACCTTCAGAAGTCACATAATTCATTAAAAAAGTCCACCTGTGTGCAATCTAAGTGTCACATAATCTGTCACATGATCTCAGTATATATACACCTGTTCTGAAAGACCCCAGAGTCTGTAACACCACTAAGTTAGGCGGACCACCAAGCAAGTGGCACCATGAAGACCAAGGAGCTCTCCAAACAGGTCAGGGACAAGGTTGTGGAGAAGTACAGATCAGGGTTGGGTTATTAAAATAAAACTAGTTTGAACATACCACAAAGCACCATTAAATCCATTATTAAAAAATGGAAAGAATATGGCACCACAACAAACCTGCCAAGAGAGCACCGCCCACCAAAACTCAAGGACCAGGCAAGGAGGGCATTAATCAGAGAGGCAACAAAGAGACCAAAGATAACCCTGAAGGAGCTGCAAAGCTCCACAGTGAAGATTGGAGTATCTGTCCATAGGACAACTTTAAGCCGTACACTCCACAGAGCTGGGCTTTACAGAAGAGTGGCTAGAAAAAAGCTTAAAAATTGCTTAAAGAAAAAAATAAGCAAACACGTTTGGTGTTCGCCAAATGGCGTGTGGGAGACTCCCCAAACATATGGAAGAAGGTACTCTAGTCAGATGATACAAAAATGTAGCTTTTTGGCCATCAAGGAAAATGCTATGTCTGGCGCAAACCCAACATCTCTCATCACCCCGAGAACACCATCCTCACAGTGAAGCATGGTGGTGGCAGCATCATGCTGTGGGGATGCTTTTCATCGGCAGGGACTGAGAAATGACCCTAAGCAGGACAATGACCCTAAGCATACTGCTGAAACAACACTCGAGTTGTTTAATTAAGGGAAAACATTTAAATGTTTTGCAATGGCTTAGTCAAAGCCCAGACCTCAATCCAATTGGGAATCTGTGGTATGACTTAAAGATTGCTTTACACCAGCAGAACCCATCCAACTTTAAGGAGCTAGAGCAGTTTTGCTTTGAAGAATGGGCAAAAATCCCAGTGGCTAGATGTGCCAAGCTTATAGAGACATACCCCAAGAGACTTGCAGCTGTAATTGCTGCAAAAGGTGGCTCTACAACGTATTGACTTTGGGGGGGTGAATAGTTATGCACGCTCAAGTTTTCAGTTTTTTTGTATTATTTCTTGTTTTTAACAATAAAAAATATTTTGCATCTTCAAAGTGGTAAGCATGTTGTGTAAATCAAATGATACAAACCTCCCAAAAATATATTTCAATTCCAGGTTGTAAGAAAACAAAATAGGAAAAATGCCAAGGGGGATGAATACTTTCGCAAGGCACTGTATTTGCTGATAGAAAATAGATTTGTGTTGTTAGGCAAAAACCATGGAAATGGAAATAACTTTAGAAATAAAGCTTAGTGGGTACGTGTGGGTGACAGGGTGTGGTTTTGTGGGAGAAGGTTTGGAACTATACTTTCAAATGTGCTTCTCAGCAGATCCTGAAAATCCTTCATATCTCCCTCAAACTACTGTCATAATAACCCCAACCAATCAGTGGTGTCCATTCCTGCAGTGCAAGCCCACTTGTATCCCAGCTCCAAACCTCAAATGAATTACAATGACATGAACAACTTGTGGTTATTGGCTGGGAGTGGATTCCTCTTCATCCATGCTACAATATATATACAACAGAACACACCCTAAACATTCCTCAGCTAGTGCTTCTACAGAGCAAAACTTGCTTTGTCGTTTAGTTAAATGTTTGTTAATGTTTAGTAAAGTTAAGTCATTTCCCCTTGGGGATGAATCAAGTTTGACAAATGTAATTTAATTGTTTATCCAGTGATCGTAATAGTGTAATTTCATTGTTTTTTGTTATAAACATTGTTATTTGTTTTCCCTACAACCACAATACACACATATTGGAGGATCAAGTCACAGATATTAGCAGGGATTACACTACAGCACAAACAGAATAAACTTTTATACAAACAAACAGAACTAATTACATGTTGTTAAGAATCATAAGTACAAGTGTGTTAACCTCATATCTTACTCGGTGAGGCCACAGGGCTAGAAATGAATGAATGCAACAACCATATCTCTGTCACTAGCAAACACAGTCATGGGTGGTATTGGTAACTCTAAAATTCACTCGATAGGCACCCTGGGAAATATGCAAATAAGGCTTAAAATCCTACAGCAGGACTATTAAATTCTGGAGGGCCAAAACATTTCTGAATTTTGGATTTTTGTAAGGCCTCAAGAACCTTATTTGGCACCAACTTGTACATTTCTTTTTAAGAGTGTAGGGTCAAGAGTTGTTAAAGGGGAGAAAAAAAATATTCATTCATATTCATATTCATCATCTCTGGCACCACCCCAACATCAACATATATGAAAATAGGGCCTTTCTATGTTTTGTAGTAAAAATTATAGAGGCACATAAGTGTTTCCAATGACATCATCAACAAATTAGTAGACAATTAGTAGGCAATGCACACCGATAATGCACAGCGATAATGCACACCGATAATGCACAGCGATAATGCACACCGATAATGCACACCGATAATGCACAGCGATGATATCACTGGAAACACTTATCTTCAATGGCTGTGCGAAGTTGCTGGATATTGGCAGGAACTGGAACACCCTTTTTACCAGCAAATGATCATAATCCATCATAATCCAAGTTTCAATTATTTTTGTGCTAGTCTGTCTAAAAAAATAGGACCCTTTCCTTACATGCTTATGCGGAATCCAGCTCGAGGTCCAGCTATACCCTAGCTGGCTAATCTTTAGAAAAAGCAGTGGTGGAAAAAGTACCCAATAGTCATACTTAAGTAAAAGTATAGATACTTTCATTGAAAATGACTCAAGTAAAAGTGAAAGTCACCCCGTAAATACTACTTGAGTAAAAGTCTAAAAGTATTTGGTTCTTAATATACTTAGATATCAAAAGGATGGCTCGTTGTCATGCTCAAAAAGCCTCACGTTTGCCCGGATGGCCACCAATTTTTCAACCCTTGTATTGGTCAGCCTGTTGCGTGCTTTGGTGTGTTTGTTCCCAAACAAGGACTAGCTGCGCTCTGAGGCGGCTGATGTTGGTGGGATTTGGAGGATGATGGAGGCAACAGGGGAAATAGCCTCAGATCCACAAAGTCCCTTCTACCAGGTGGCTGATGAGATGTGTTGGCACGACTGCCATATTGCAACTCCATCCCAAAGCCCTTACTTGGAAGTGGACTTCACCAGACTGCCAAGAACCTTGCCCTCATCCAGGCCAAGGTGGCGAGACACGGTATTGATGACACCATAGGCCTTGTTGATCTCTGCACCAGACAGCATGCTCTTGCCAGCATAATTGGAGTCCAACATGTATGCTGCGGCGTGTATGGGCTTCAGGCAGAAGTCTTCACGCTTTTTGATGTATTTCAGAACTGCAATTTACTCTGCTTGGAGCAACAGTGAAGTGGGCAGGGCAGGATGGATTTCTTCTCTTACATCTGCAAGCAGAGTCTGAAAATCAGACAGGATGGCATTGTCTCAATCCGTGCAATGACTACTGCTATAGGTTTCAGGAGATTCAGGCTGCTTACCACTCTCTTCCAAAATACATCATCCAGGAGGATCCTCTTGATGGAGCTGTCCATATCGGCAGACTGTGATATGGCCATTTCTTGGAGAAACTCCTTCCGCTCCAGGAGACTGTCCAACATGATGACAACACCACCCCAACGGGTGTTGCTGGGCAGCTTCAATGTGGTGCTCTTATTCTTCTCACATTGCTTGGTGAGGTAGATTGCTGCTATAACTTGATGACCTTCACATACCTAACCATTTCCTTGGCTCTTTTGTAGAGTGTATCCATTGTTTTCAGTGCCATGATGTCCTTGAGCAGATTCAATGCATGAGCAGCACAGCCAATGGGTGTGATGTGAAGGTAGGACTCCTCCACTTTAGGCCAAGCAGCCTTCATGTTCGCAGCATTGTCTGTCACCAGTGCAAATACCTTCTGTGGTCCAAGGTCATTGATGGCTGCCTTCAGCTCATCTGCAATGTAGAGACCGGTGTGTCTGTTGTCCCTTGTGTCTGTGCTCTTGTAGAATACTGGTTGAGGGGTGGAGATGATGTAGTTAATTATTCCTTGCCCACGAACATTCAACTACCCATCAGAGATGTTTGCAATACAGTCTGCTTTCTCTATAATTTGCTTGACCTTCACTTGAACTCTGCATCCAGCAAATGAGTAGATAAAGCATGTCTGGTTGGAGGGGTGTATGTTGGGCGAAGAACATTCAGAAATCTCTTCCAATACAAATTGCCTGTGAGCATCAGAGGTGAACCAGTTGCATACACAGCTCGAGCAAGACATTCATCAGCATTTCTCTGACTATGTTCCTCCATTGAGTAAAAAAAACGTCTGATTCCAGGAGGACCATGAGCTTCTGCTATCGATAAGGTGTCTGATTCATCATTTTCACCTCGAATAGAAGTAGAGGGACTTTTGTCAGAGGTTGCTTGTTGTGATTGCTGAGGGAACTTTATGCACTTGGCCAGATGATTCTGCATCTTTGTTGCTATCTTCACATATGATTTGGCACAGTATTTGCAAATGTACACAGCTTTTCCTTCTACATTAGCTTCAGTGAAATGTCTCCACACATCAGATATTAACTCCTCAGTTAGCAGGCTCAAGCAAGCTAAAACCCACATTGTTAACAAGTTAGAAATGATTTAAACACACTTTTCCGTAGGCTACTATTTACTAGTTAATAGAAAATCATGTATGTCATAAAATATATTCACCCCACCCAGTATTGTAATAAAAACTTACCAGAAAGCATGTAGTCCTTGGCTCAGACAGTGTAGTAGTGTGGGCTCATTAGTGTGCAAGATCTTGGGAACCAGCTGTACATGTGATGGAAGAAAGCACTGTGCATGTAGAGGGTAGCAATTCCATTGAATTGGGGATAGTTTAACCAAAAAATGCCACAAGACCTAGAATTGCCTTATGTTTATCCCACAAAAAAGGTTAAATGTTATAAGCTAACTTGTTTGATGAATTTAAGCAAAATTCCCCAAATTCCCAGGCTTACCTTCCCATGGACAATTTCTGGAAAAGGGGTGACCAGTCTGCTCCTGATCCCCGGGTTTGTCCCTTTGGTTGGCGTCCTGTGGCTGGAGCCGTGTCAGAACCAGAGCTACCGGGGAGGCCTCAGCCGGTTTGTCGGATTCGACGGGTTCCCTTGCCTTAGCTGGCTTAACGGGTTTACATACCTCAGCGGGATCGATAGGCTCCCATGCCTCTGCTGGCTCGACAGGCTGCCATGCCTCAGCGGGCTCGATAGGCTCCCCTGCCTCAGCTGGGTGAACAGGTGCCCGTGCCTTGACCGAGGTAACCGGGAAGGTCTCAGCCGGCTCATCAGGCTCTCACGCCTCAGCCGGTTCGTCAGGTTCCCGCGCATCAGCAGGGGTGACCGGTCTGCTCCTGATCCCCAGGTTAGTCACTTTGGTTGGCGTCCTGTGGCTGGAGCCGAATGCGCCGGAGACGGGGTACCGTCACGTATGCTCTCTCCGGGGCTCTAGGTCGCCATGCTCCCACGTCTCAGCCGGATTTACAGGTTTCCCACCAGGCTGTTCGTTGTGGCGCACACCTGTCACCATCGTTACGCGTACCTGTGCGTCATTAGACTCACCTGGACTCTATCACTTCCCTGATTACCTTCCGTATATATGTCACTTCCTATGGTTTCTTGCCCTAGTGTCATTGTTTCTGTTTCAGTTTCATGTCTGTGCGTTGTTCGTGTTTCTTGTTTTGTATTATGTTTTCATTTATTTATTAAATGATTCACTCCCTGAACTTGCTTCCTGACTCCCAGCACACACATTACAGAATGACGCCTCACCTAAGAGAAGCATCAGGGAGTGTTTTTTTCTCTTTTCGGTGGGAATGACGTCGGGTCTGGGAGCCACTACAGGCTCTCATGCCTCAGACAGCTCGCCAGGCTCCCCTGCCTCCGCCGGTTCGTCAGGCTCTCTAGCCTCAGCCGTATCGCCAGGCTCCCATTCTATAGCTGGCTTGTCGGGCTTTCATTCCTTCACCAGATCGCCAGGCTCCCCTGCTTCCACCAGCTTGTCAGGCTCTCATGCCTCAGCCGGATCGCCAGGCTCCCCTGCCTCAGCCGGACTGTCGGGTTACCCTCGTCTCAACAGAGGTGACCGGTCCGCTCCTGATCCCCGGGATCGTCATTTTGGTCGGCGTCCTGTGGCTGGAGCCGCGCCTCGGGTGGGGGTACTGTCACGTGTGCTCCCTCTCTGGCCTCCAGGTCACCAGGCTGCTTGTTATGGCGCATACTTGTCACCATCGTTACGCGCACCTGCGCGTCGTCAGACTCACCTGGATTTCATCACCTCCCTGATTACCTTCCCTATATATATGTCACTCCCTTTGTTTCCTTCCCCAGGCGTCATTGTTTCTGTTTCATGTCTGTGTGCTGTTAGTGTTTCTTGTTTTGTATTATGTATGTTCCGTTTATTTTATTGAAACACTCACTCCCTGAACTTGCTTCCCGACTCTCAGGGCACTCGTTACAAACGCTGCCATAATCAGAATTAATGAATGAATGGATGAATGAAATCCATTGCGTGGAGAGATTTGTATTTTACTGTAATTACAAGGGATTGGTGCGAGCAGGTTGGCTGCTCGGTAAAGTGTTTCCACATTACAACATATTAATGAATATTTGGTGTTTTATATTACTTGCGCTTCTAGAGGCACTTCAAAATGCTCAAACATTTAAGACTTGCTCCCACTCAAATCTGTCCCTGTAAGGGTCCTGTGTGTAGCTGGTGTAGAGAGTCAGGCGCAGGACAGCAGATATGAGTAATCAACATATTTTACTCAAAAAGACAGATATATAAAGTAACATCATGAGCCCACAAAGACGGACCGAATTACAATAAACAATCACTCACAAACACAACATGGGGAACAGAGGGTTCAATAATAAACAAGTAATTGGTTGAGTGAAGCCAGGTGTGTAAGACAAAGACAGAACAAATGGAAAATGAAAAGTGGATCGGCGGCGGCTAGAAAGCCGGTGACGTCGACCACCGAACAAGGAGAGGGACCGACTTCGGCGGAAATCGTGACAGTCCCCTACACCTTTTACATGTCAGGGAACACTATAACCCCAGACAAGTTACATTAGTACAGCATTCTCACTCACAGGTACAGCAAATATAGGCTCTTACAAGGCATGCCTCAAAATATGTTAATGAGCCGGAAACAACAATACTATGTGGTCCGATACTAGTGGTCTAAATAATTATGGCACTCCAAAGATATGGTTCGAGGGCATTATCACTTTTATACAATGGGTTACCAACATATTCAAATAATGATTGACATATTTTCATTAAAAACGTTATTTTGATGAATTTATTAATACTATTTCATCCTTCCACAAGATATGGTCCCGACACAAGCCTAGGGTTGCTACCCAAGCCAGCTGGTCGTTCGTTCTATCGGTTCGGTTGCCAGAGACGAGACTCAGTCGTTCAGACTTTTTGTTCTGAATCTACTGGCTGGCAACGTTCTTATCCCTTGCTTGCTAGCTAGCCAACTACGGCTAACTCACATTAAACAGTGCAGCCAGAATAAAACAGTAGTTGCATTTGTTTAAGCTGTTTCTAGTGACATTTATTTGGATGCATCCATAACAATGAGCTATTAAGGTGCGATTTCTCCTGGCATAGAAAATGTGCTCTCTGGTCAGGACACTGTTGTTCAGAGGAACTAGCCAACAACACAGCTAACACAATCACTTCAAACTGAAGCTGGAAAGACTGAAAACTAGCTGCACTATGTTTCGTTTTTACCTTTTTTCAATTGACATTTCTTTGTATATAACCAAAAAAATGATGCCATGTGATTCATGATTTCGACTGGCTGAGAAAAGCTGCGTGCCTGTCTGTCTCGTCCCAACACTCTCATTACTATGGGACAGCTTTAGGTCGAATTTGAATAATGAAACAATGTTGCAAATGTCGGAGAGACAGACAGCAAGGTTTATATACAAATCTCCGTTGCTGAAAGCTAAATGTTAGTCTCATAGAAATGTGAGAGAATTTCTAGATGCTTTTTATAGTGGAGATCAAGTTTATAAATTGCCTGGCTGGGCTGATGAGACAGTGGATTGCGCAGTCCGATTGAACAGAGTAAATCATCATTTTAACGTCATAGATTTAGTTGGTGGTAACTTGTGGAATAGACACCGGCTGGAATGAGGTTTTAACCAATCAGCATTCAGGATTAGACCCACCTGTTGTATAAATAGCCATAGCACAGTGACATAATTGTGTAACAAATCCGTAATAAATCAATTGAATACTCCATCACAACAACAAAAATAATAGTGCGTAGGCAGGTCTTAAGGAACTTTATGGTGGAGGTATTTTCTATTTATTTCAAATCATCAGAATAGCACATTTTGATTTTAATGTTTCAAAGGCCGAAATGAGGCCCAGCAATCTGGAGGCCAACCAGATCAGATTTATTTACATTAGATTAGGCCTACACGCTCTTACACCAAACAAAGGTTATGTAAATAATAACAGTAGGCTATAATGTAGAGCACAGTAAAGCAGTAGAAGCAATAAGTCACCTCGGGGGTTTGTGGTATATGGCCAATATACCATGGCTAAGGGCTGTTCTTGACCAAACGAGGAGTGCCTGGACACAGCCCATAGCTGTGGTACTGTCACGCCCTGACTCTAGTTATATTTTGTTTTCTTTCTTTTTTGGTTAGGTCAGGGTGTGACAAGGGTGGTTTGTTTAGTTTTTGTATTGTCTATGGGTTTTCGTCTTGTCTAGGGTTGTTGTTTGTCTATGGGGATTTTGTATGGTCTAGGGGTTTGGAGGTTTATGGTGGCCTGAATTGGTTCCCAATCAGAGACAGCTGTTTCTCGTTGTCTCTGATTGGGGAGCCTATTTAGGTTGCCATTTTCCATGTTGGTTTTGTGGGTAGTTGTTTTCTGTCTTTGTGTCTGCACCAGACAGAACTGTTTCGTGGTGGTCTATTTTTGTTATTTTGTCTTAGTGTTCTGAGTTAAAATAAATATCATGAACACGTACCACGCTGCGTTTTGGTCCGATCCTGACTACTCTTCATCCGACGAAGAAGATCGTTACAGGTATACTGGCCATATACCACATACCCCAAACCCCCGAGGTGACTTATTGCTATTATAAACTAGTTACCAATGTAATTAGAGCAGTAAAAATAAATGTTTTGTCATACCCGTGGTATACGGTCTGATATACCACGGCTGACAGCCTATCAGCATTCATGGTCTCGAACACCTCAGTTTATAATAGAAGTTATACAGTGCAGCTGGTGATAGGCAGAGTGATGATGGCTCGAAGAAGCCTGTTCATGTTCGGAAAAATGTCTTTGGGACAGGTGTCAAGCACCTTGATGAGTGATGAATAGGACCGACCCTCTTGTACCTTTCGTTTAAGCTGCTGGACAAAAACAGTTCTGTGTCCTCCACAGAAATGCAATAATGGGTAGCTATATCATTTGACCAAATGAGTCTGATCGGGACAGGCAGACAGCTGTGGCCTTCATTGTCCCATATGAATCGTTCTGAAAACGACTGTTGAGTTCAATAAATTGTCTGTCTAATATCTCATTCCATAATGATTTTCCCCACTGTAGATGTAACAAGCGAGTCCCCAAACCTTATTGACAGTTTTCTGTTTCGGGAACTAGTTACTAACATCCCAGATGTGGATTTCATTTTTGGCCATCATTTGTAAGGTTAATGATTTTATCGAATTCTCTGTCACGCCCTGACCATAGAGAGCCCTCGGTTCTCTATGGTGTTTAGGTCAGAGCGTGACTGGGGGAGTTATCTAGTTTATAGATTTCTAGGTTGGTGGTTTGTGTGGTTCCCAATTAGAGGCAACTGGTAATCGTTGCCTCTAATTGGGGATCATATTTAGGTAGGCTTTTTCCCCACCTGCACTTGTGGGATATTGTTTTGTGTTTGTGCATGTGCACCACGTAGTCACGTTTAGTTGTTCGTTTATTGATATATTTTGTTTTGTTTAAGTTTCTCTTTGAATTAAATATGTGGAAGTCAACATCCGCTGCGCCTTGGTCCCGTTCTTACGACAGCGGTGACAAATTCACCTTTAGAATTGTCTCTGAATGTACTGAAATTGTCTTTAAGGCCCTCAATTAGATTGGTGCAATCAGTGATTGATATAGATTGGGACTGTAGGCCCTTCGCAGATATAATAACTTAGCAAATGCTCCAACATCCTCTTCTATGCGAGGTCTCTTGAAAAAAATGGAACAGTGAGCTTTCTTTGGCCATTTACTTGTTTTTGCAAGCTAACGGTGAGTAGCCCACAGTGTAGCCTAGCTTACACAGTGCTAGCTGTTTACTGCACATGGTATCAGTGCGGAGTGACGCGTGCCAGAACCCGTCCATTATTTTGAAATTGACAAGCTGATAGTTATTTTTCTCTCATTTTGTTTTTATTGTTTTTCCTGGTAAATAATCAAGTCGATTTCAATTTCATTAAATAGGCCTACATGAAATAGATTTTATGTACAGCACTGGATTTTATGTGGGCCTACCTTTAATTAATGCAAGATTTCCTTGAGTGTCCTGAAAGAGAAATGCCAAATATAATATACAGTATATTGACAATAATAATACATCGCTTTTCCCTTCCCACCCCTCCCTACTGCTTTCTATGAATTCTATCAGCTGGTGTATCTTTAGGCCAGTGCATGACTTGGACTGAAATAGGTGCCGGTACCGTTTAGGTGCAGGAACTCCTCAATACTTTTGTGCTAATATTCTACAGGATGTTCTGGTGATCTGCTTCCCAAGTCAAGCACTGTCTTCAGGCAAAAATGTAAATAATGTCCCGTTTGGAACACTGACAACGTATTGCTCAATCTGATTGGTCGGGCCTGGCTCACCAGTGGGTGGCCCACCCGTGCATACACGGCTGCTTCACAATCATCTGTGTCAGAAAGCAACTTCCATTCCCAGAGCCCCCTTCAAAAACAGTGTCATCATCAGGACTGGCGTATCATGGATATTAGAGCTTTGGGGCGACACACGGAGAATGTTATTGCACATCCTAGAGAATCCCCCAAATAAGGCAGATCGGAACTAATCACTAAAAGAGCAAAGTGGACATTTTCAAAACACAGCTCAGAGGGTCTAAGGAACACAACACATTGGGTGGTCAATTGAGACCTCCATGGGAGTTAGGTGTGCATACCAAATAGCACATGGGTCCTGATCGAAAGAAGTGCACTGCATAGGGAATAGGGTTCCATTTGGGATGTAGCCTAGCTCTTTATACTATTTTACAGAGGAGTGGTTTAGATCAAGTTCTCTAATCACTACAATGATGGGGAAGAGGTTTGTTTAATCACCAGTTGTATCCACAGGCTAAACGGGGCTAGGAGACGGTTGTTGTGTCTATAGGAGCACTGTGTGTTCTTGCCTAGCGAAACAGCCAGTAGGAGTCATTAAGTGGCCAGTGTTGAGTGTTGACTGATACACATGTCATCTGTTTCCGAGCAGATGGCCAGCATTACTTCCAAGACCTCAAATCTGCTTCTTCATTTGTGCATCTGACGCTGATTAAAGTCAAAGCATGTCTAGACCTCATAAACTCTATGTAAACAGACCGGGGATCATGTATCAAGAGTCTTAGAGTAGGAGCGCTGATGTAGGATCAGTTTAGCCACTTAGAGCACAATGGAAAATGTTACATGGGCAGGGAAGACCGGGGCCCGTATCCACAAAGCATCTCAGAAAAGGTCCTAGGAATCCTGTTAAAACCTGTTTCAAGACCAAAAGAAAAGCTAGCTCAGAGTAGATTTTAGGATGATGGTAAGACACTGCCCAGACAAACTCTGAGCCAGGAGTAAAATCATCTGATTAAAGTTTATCTCAGCTGGTACCCACGACAGTTTGAGGTACCACAAAGGAAAGGTAGCGATGATGCTCATTGCCATCGTTGCAAATGATGGGTAATAACTTGGCCTCCCGGGTGGTGCAGCGGTCTATGGCACTGCATCTCAGTGCTTGAAGCGTCACTACAGACACCCTGGTTCCATTCCAGGCTTGATCACAACCGGCCATGTTTGGGAGTCCCATAGGGTGGCGCACAATTGGCCCAGTGTTGTCTGGGTTTGGCCGGTGTAGGCCGTCATTGTAAATACACATTTCTTCTTAACTGACTTGCCTAGTTAAAATAAAAATATATAATAATTAACAATTGTGATGAGGCATTGCCAACTGAAGTCTATAGCACACTTCCGACAACCACGGTGAATGTGACTGTACATCAAATATGGCAATGGTAAAAACATTTCATATAATTTTTGCCTGACATGATCACTTAGCCTACTCCTAATTCTTGCCTAAAATGTTGGCATGGCATGCATAACCATTTTTTAAGAAATTCTGATATTTTGGATAATGTCATGTGTGCATATTGCAATGTTCTATCATTAATCACAAACACATACGCCATAGATGCTGTCAACTGCCAAATTTATAGGCATGCACAATTTTCAGTTTATTTTTTAACAATGTGATATTGTGCACCAAACGGATGAACTTCAAATAACCAGTTGGGTTGGAAATAACATGATGTAGGTTAATGAAATAATCAAACAAAACATATGTGATTATTTTTTAGCCGAGTGGGTATAATTATTTAGGCATATCCTGTGAATTAGGCCTCACGTTCTTTAAACTCCAAAGCAGTTGTGGCGCAGGAACCACTGACTCGCTGCCTTTTTCTGTAATCAAGAAACCTGCTGGTAGCTCTTAACTGGTTAGGACAGCTTTATGACTAAAGAGGCTTCATGCATAGTTTTTATCTTTACCCATAAGAGTAGGAGTAAAATGACTCTATTCTCAGCACTTTGTGGATACGGCCCCAGATCAGCAATCCTAATCTGAGACACTTTCAGAATATAGGCCCTGGTACAGACCTGAGAAACCACCCTTACAGGAAAAACCACATGAATTTCACACATGATGTTTCACATTCGATCAAGTGATCTCATGTGATCTTATGTGAAGTTATTGTGATAACGTGACAACAGGTAAAAGCAACATGTGATAACACGAAAGAACACATAAATGTGACAATATCGGGATACAAAATCTCCACATGAAAATTTCAACATGAAACTACAAATTTGAGCACATGTGAGTTATATTTTCACACGTGAAAGTTTTTTTGCGTGTGAATGTGCAATTCCACATGTGAGGTGAAAACAAGTTATTCTCCTCACATGTGAAAATGTGGCGTTAACATGTGAACTCTAAATGTCATACAGGTGAACATACAGTCAGGTCCATAAATATTTGTAAATTGAACAAGTTATTATTATTTTAGCTGTCTACCACAGCATATTGGAGTTGAAATTAAATAATGAATATGAGCTGAAAGTGCAGCACTTTTTACATGTGGTCTCCCCCTTTTTAAGGGACCAAAAGTAATTGGACAATTGGCTGCTCAGCTGTTCCATGGCCAGCTGTGTGTTATTCCCTCATTAGTTCATGTACAAGTAATTAGATAAAAGGTCTAGAGTTGACTTCAAGTGTGGCATTTGGAATCTGTTGCTGTTAATCCTCAATATCAAGTCCAAAAAGCTGTCACTGCCAGTGAAGCAAGCCATCATTAGGCTGAAAAATCAAAACAAACCCTTCAGAGAGACAGCAAAAATATTAGGTGTGGCCTAATCAACTATATGGTACATTCTTAAAAAGAAAGAATGTGCTGTTGAGCTCAAGAACACCAAAAGGCCCGGAAAGACCACGGAAAACAACTGTGGTGGATGACAGAATAATTATTTCCCTGGTGAAGAAAAACCTCTTCACAACAGTTGGTCAGATCAAGAACACCCTCCAGGAGGTAGGCGTATCTGTGTCAAAGTCAATAATCAAGAGAAGACTTCACCAGAGGAAATATAGAGGGTTTACCACAAGATGTAAACCATTGGTAAGCCTCAAAAACAGGAAGACCAGATTTTGCCAAAAATTGAAAAAAGCCTTTACAGTTCTGGAAAAACATCCTATGGACAGATGAGACAAAGATCATCTTGTACCAGAATGATGGGAAGAGATGAGTATGGAGAAGGGAAGGAACTGCTCATGATCCGAAGCATACCACCTCATCTGTGAAGCATGGAGGAGGTCGTGTTATGGCGTGGGCATGTATGAATGCCAATGGAACTGGTTCCCTTGTATTTATTGATGCAACTGCTGTCAAAAGAAGCAGGATGAATTCGGAAGTGTTTAGGGTTATATTATCTGCTCAGATTCAGCCAAATGCTTCAAAACTCGGCGCTTCACAGTGCAAACGGACAATGACCCAAAGCATACTGCGAAAGCAACCCAATACTTTTTTAAGGGAAAGAATTGGAATGTTCTGCAATGGCCAAGTCAATCACCTGACCTGAATCCAATTGAGCATGCATTTCACTTGCTGAAGGCAAAACGCCCCAAGAATAAGCAGGAACTGAAGACCGCTGCAGTAAAGGCCTGGCTGAGCATCAACAGGGAAGAAACTCAGCATCATGTGATGTCTATGGGTTCCAGATTTCAGGCAGTCCTTGACCGCAAAGGATTTGCAACCAAGTATTAAAACTCATAATTTAATTTATGATTATGTTAGTTTGTCCAATTTCTTTTGAGACCCTAAAATTGGGGGGGCTATGTATAAAAATGGTTGTAATTCCTACACGGTTCATACAATAATTTGGACAAAACCCTTAAAGATGAAAGTCGACACTTAAAGCACATCTTGATTGTTTCCTTTCAAATCCATTGTGGCGGCGTACAGAGCCAAAATGATGCCAAATGTGTCACTGTCCAAATACTTATGGAACAACTGACCTCAGCTCAACATGCGAAACCATCTATTAAAATGCGATTTTCACATGTGAAACTGTGAATTTCAAAATTACTGGAGATTTCGGTAACTTTGTTAAATTCCCAGTAGCTTTGCAACCCAACCCAGAACACAGCAGAAGAGAGAATGGAGAACACAGGAGAGAGTGGATGGAGAATTCATCAGACAAGCAAAGCAGTCTGATCCAATAAGATTCACCCAGACATGAGTGGCGTGTCAAAGATCCAATCCAATTCCTCCAGGCATTATTGGCTTTTCATAGAGGGAACACCAGTGGTGTAAAAATACTTTAAAGTACTACTTACGTATTTTTTGGGGGTATCTGTACTTTACTTTACTATTTATCTTTTTGACTACTTTTACTTCACTATATTCCTAAAGAAAATAATATACTTTTTATTCCATACATTTTCCCTGGCACCCAAAAGTAATCGTTACATTTTGAATGCTTAGCAGGACAAGAAAATGGTCCAATCCACATACTTATCAAGAGAACATCCCTGGGCATCCCTACAGCCTCTGATCTGGCGGAGTCGCTAAACACATGCGTTGTTTGTAAATGATTTTTGAGTGATGGAGTGTGTCCCAGGCTATCTGTAAATACATTTAAAAAAAACAAGAATACTGCCATCTGGTTTTCTTAAAATAAGGAATTTGACATTTTTATTTTGATACTTAAGTATATTTTAGCAATTACATTTACTTTTGATACTTAAGTATATTTCAAACCAAATACTTTTAGACTTTTACTCAAGTAGTATTTTACTGGGTGACTTTTACTTTTACTTTTACTCAAGTATGACAATTGGGTACTTTTTCCACCTACTGGAGAACACCCCCAATCCACCAGACATTCCGTCCTGATACACCAGACACACCTCTCTGTGTGTGTGTGTGTGTGTGTGTGTGTGTGTGTGTGTGTATGGGTGCTTGTATACTGTCCGTGTGTGTATGTGCATGTGTTTCAAGCACTCTCATTCAGGCTTGATTTTGTAAGAATGGCCTGAATGTTAAGTCTGTCCTTTTATGTGGCCTGAATGTTTAGTCTCACTTTTAAAAGTTCTTATTCTGGTATTCATACTCAAATAATGTTGTTGATTTGCCCTTTACTCGTATTTGTTGCCAAAGCATAATTTGGAGGGGGGAAAAAACACTTCAAAACCACACCTGAAACATGATGTAATGTTGGGTCATCGGCTGAGCTGGTTAATCAGCGGTGTACTTGCATGAATATTGTTAATGACCGGTGTACGCCCACGCCATTCTATTGTCGGGGTACGCCCACACCATTCAAAGTTGCTTTTTAACATGCACGTTTCAAAAAAAATTGGAAGGAAAACTATTTCACTCATATTGTCTTTAATTATAGGTAATAGTTCATAAAAATCTGGAAACACTGAACAGTTAGTTTTGTAATGCTTCAAATTGGGTTGAAATGTAATGAGGCAGGAAAAACACAACAGTGCATTTGTCAGCGGTCAGTGAAAGGCAAAACCTGGGAGAATAGATGTCCTTCGTTGAAGGGGTAACTGAAGAGGTTGATCTCAGTGAATCAGGACGCAGATATGGAGAGGTCAGCAGAAACATGAGAAATTCAATAGACCAGAAGAGAGTGAACATGGAACCATTGATTTTCTCAGAATCCCTTAAAGGGATAGTTCAAACGAATTACAAAATGACACATTCGTTTCCTTACCCCGTAAGCAGTCTATAGACAAGGTATGACAGCAATTCGTGTTTTGGTTTAGTTTCCCTGGCACTGTTTCCACATGTTAACGTTTTAGCATTTGTGGCACAAATCCCATTCATGTCATGGGACCGATATTAGCATTTTTCGCTCATCATATCCAAATCATCCAAAAGTATCTCAAATTAATCGTGAAGCTCAACAAAGTCACTTTTGGATTATGTGAACATGATGTGCGAAAAATGCTAATATCGGTTTAATAACTTTAATGGGATTTGTGCCACAAACGCTAAAACACTAGCATATGGAAACAGTGCCAGGTAAACTAAACCAAAGCATGGATTGCTGTCATACCTTGTCCATAGACTCTACAGGGTAAGGAAACCAATGTGTCATTTTGTAATTTGGGTGAACTATCTCTGCGTGCACAGCAGGTGGTTCAAAAACAGTGGGAAAAAACAGTGCGTCTGTCTACAGCAGTTGGTTCGGAATATTAATATAAAAAACGAATACATTTTTTAACCTGTTTGGGCTGCAATCCCCACACAGGTACACCTATGACAACTGCCATTTCAAGTGCAGGGCGCGAAATTCAATCTATTTTTTTTAAATATTTAACTTTCACACATTAACAAGTCCAATACAGCATATGAAAGGTAGACATCTTGTGAATCAAGACCAATGTTCCGATTTTTAAAATGTTTTACAGGGAAGACAAAATATGTAAATCTATTAGCTAACCACGTCAGCAAAAGAGAGCACTTTTCTAACTCCATCAGTTTTTTCCGTCACTAGCTATCACTAATTCGACAATTAAAGTATATATAGCCACTAACCAAGAAACCACTTCATAAGATGACAGTCTGATAACATATTAATTGTATAGCATATGTTTTTTTTGAAAAATGTGCATATTTATGGTATAAATCATAAATTACATTTCAGCTACAATCAGAAATTGCACCGAAAGCACCATAAACATTTACAGACACCAACGTCAAATAACTAATTACTCATCATAAAACATATCTGAGAAATACATACTGTGCAGCAATTGAAAGACAGGATTCTTGTGATTCCAGACAATATTTCCGATTTATTAAATGTTTTACAGCGAAAACAAAATGTAGCGCTATGTTAGCATAGCCACAATAGCCAGACACACTTGGGCGCGCACGCCCAGTTGACATGCACGACAGATATATGAAATAACATTATAAATTGGGTCTTACTTTGGCTGATCTTTCATCAGAATGTTGATCAGGGTGTCCTTAGTCCAGATGAGTCGTTGTTTGGAGTCAGGATGGCAACTGTCCCTTCTCACTTAGCATTGGCACTGGTCGACTGGCACGGATTTGTCCAACGTTAAAAAAATCAGAGACCGAAACACGGCAAAACTCCCGAAAAAAATTCAAATAATCTGATTAAACTATATTGAAAAAACATACATTACGATGATATGGTCTCATTTATCAAATAAAAACCCAGCCGGAGATTGTTCCCGTCCAAAACAGCAGCAAAACAGAACACAATATCACTCCCAAGACTCGCGCTTCAGACTTCCGGAAGTGGTCGGTCACGTCAAAGAAATAGCTCTTATTCAACCTCTGAACAAKATATTCACTAAATTTCTTCTCTCATACCCTCTTGACACCCAGAGCAAGGCGTACGGAGTGTACGTAGGGTCTTACGTATAATGACCATGTATAGGCATAACGTTGAAGCGAGCATAGATTTCTGACATTCTACTTCTTGGTCAGGGAAAGTGCTGCCAAATGACTTCTGTACCACTCAGAGAAAAAATTAGAACGGTTTTAGAAACTAGAGATTGTTTTCTATCCAATATTAATATTAATATGCATATTGTAAGAGCAAAAATTGATTAAGAGGCCGTTTGAAAATTGGCACATATTTTCCAGTTTTTCCAATACGCCCCCTGCAGCCATAACAGGTGTTAAAACATAACATGGAAAAAAACATAGGCAAACAGGAGCTTGCAAGTCCTTGTGCTTCGGCACTAAAAACACACTTGACATTAACTCAAGGGTACATTAGCTTTTATCTGAAAGCCGTGGCCCTAGTTAAAGTTAACAAAACGTGGCCCTATGTTAGTGTAGTGTTACTCTTAGGGTGAGGCTACGGGCAGCCCCTTAAATGTTACGGTTTCAGACACAGTAACTGAAGAGCCCTTGAAGGACTGCTTTAAAACCAACTTGAAAACAGCTGTTTAGCATCTCTGGAGAGGCTATTTCTAGCAGGGAGGGAAGTGTGGATCAGCCCAAGTGCCCGTCCGATGTAATCAGCCTCCTCCCCAGACAGGAAGACAGACGGACAGACAAACAGGCGGACGGAGGGGTGGGCGGAAGGACGGTAAGCAGACATATAGACACACGGACAGACAGATGGACAGACATACAGCTGGACAGATGGAAGGACAGGCAAACGGACGGACAGCTGGCCAATGAAGTCAGGACATTTGACTCCTCCCTTCGCACCACTAGGAGAGAGGGACCGCAGTGACTAGCGCCGGTTGTGTTTAATGGAATTAGATGTTTAGAGAAGGAACACCTGGGAATCTCTATGAGGTCGCTGCGTATTTAAGATGTCCTGCTGTACCTACCGTAACCTTTACGCCCACGAGTTGTGTTTTCACAGGTGCATTCCTGTGTATGTGAAGAAGCACAGTGCAATTCTCATGCCAGCACTGCACTTATCAACTCCCTTGAGTAGAGGCATCGTTAAGCTAGCGTGCTACAATGTCTAATGTTAACACGGGACATTGTGACAAATGAAAAGTGATAAGTGATTATGTGTAAGAGATTGACCTGGCAGCCCGTAAATGAATACAAAATATAGAATGTGTGTGTGTGCGTGTGTGTTGTATTTGACCTCGCCACAAGGATAATATTATGTGTAAACCAACACCCAAGCTCACGCAATCCCCTGGTGATAGAGCCCTGCTCTGGTCATGCCTCCCCTTGGCCCTAGCTTTCGTTCTATAACCGTTTAATACAAACTTGTGGGATTCTGACTAACCCCTATAATCCACAATAACATTCTCTCAATGGCATTGGGAACATAAGGTGATAACTGCACTGAGAAAAACAATGTGTTCATCACAGCAAATGTCTGGTAGCTTTCTCAAAATTCCCAGGTTTTCCAGGAAACCGGGGGATTTCGTGGAAATTATCAGAATTTTGCAACCCTAATCACAGCATGAGGCTTTCCCATTCCAATGCAGGACTTTCCTCTCCATTACTCCTTACAAAGTGTTGAGGCCAAAACGTATTGTTTGTCAGTTCAATGAATAATGACTTTCAGTCATTCCAGCATCATTAGTTAACATATCAGTTATACCTGGATTAAAGTCATGGATTCATTTTGGGGTCCTTCTTCGATCCAGCTGCCATTTGCACCTACATAAACAACATGATCCTCCTGTATGTATTTGGTGAAATTATATGAGATACCACACACAGCCCTGTGGTATCCCAGAGAAACAGGCCTGCCTTGGATGCTAAACCCAGCAGCTGTCTTTTAATCCTGGGATATATAGAGAGAGAGAGCGAGAGAGAGTATGGATGGATGTTTGGGAGGGAAACCTGACACTCCCGTCACCTGGCTCTGGACCACAGGATGGGGGATGGGGGTGGTGGAGGGGGACTGCTGCTGAAGAGGCCATTTTGTGTTTCCCTCCCAAGCCATTCTGCATACAATCTGAGTCCTGCCCTACACACAACCTCCTGACGACTTTTCCACCCTGGCGCTGCCCTGATGCACATCCCTCTCTCTCCGCACATGACACACACACACACACACACACACACACACACACACACACACACCGTCGGAGACACGAATAGACATGCCCGAAAACTGGTGCATGTGCCAAAAGTAGTAGGTATCGTCCTCTACAGCTGACGCACACACACACACCGGTTCGATGACCTGACAGGGCTGTGTGTAGCAGCCTACTCTCTGGAGGGGATTTGCAGAGACTGGCAGTATTCCATTGTGCCTGTGCTCACGTGGCCTGTCAATCACCCTGTCACTGTGGAGACGATGTCCCAGAGTGGGTGCCTGCACTGCACCAGCGAAAGGAGAGATGAGAGGCCCAGCTGCAACTATCATATGCCTCACATGCAATAAGCATCATCACACATCATCATCCCATTATTGCGTTCGCCACATTAAAAACACATTGGCCCGTATTCATAAATGCATTTTCATGGAGCGTCTCAGAGTAGGAGTGCTGACCTAGGATCAGGTCCCCCTGTCTATGTATCCTTATTAATCCTAGATCAGCACTCCTACACTGAGACACTTTATGAATAGTGTGCGTTATACTAGAGAAACCGTGTCTGCTTATCACCATGTGTCTGTCCTCTGTGACTGTGTGGTGTTGCGGTGCACAGTGAGGCTGAGGTACCACTGGAGAAATAAGTGGCTCAAGGTGAGCATCACCTCGACAAGACAGAGAGCGCACAGTGATCACCAAACCCCTGTATGCACGGACTGCATCTATCTAGCGATGACAGGTCAGCACAGGCAAGATGGAGAGCATTGCATCAATACACTGAGTATACAAAACATTAAGAACACCTGCTCTTTCCATGATATAGGCTGACCAGGTGAATCCAGGTGAAAACTGTGATCCCTTATTGATGTCACTTGTTAAATCCAGAGGTTAA
The DNA here is from genome assembly GCF_002910315.2 of Salvelinus sp. IW2-2015. NCBI lineage: Eukaryota > Metazoa > Chordata > Actinopteri > Salmoniformes > Salmonidae > Salvelinus > Salvelinus sp. IW2-2015. The sequence continues at coordinate 50,287,291 of NC_036854.1, read as the reverse complement.
AATAGGATTTTTAAGCCATGAGACAATTGAGACATGGATTGTGTATGTGTGCCATTCAGAGGGTGAATGGCCAAGACAAAAAAACTAAGTGCCATTGAACGGGGTATGGTAGTAGGTGCCAGTGCACCGGTTTGAGTCAAGAACTACAACACTGCTGGGCTTTCCACACTCAACAGTTTCCTGTGGGTATCAAGAATGGTCCACCACCCAAAGGACATCCAGCCAACTTGACACAACTGTGGGAAGCATTGGAGTCAACATGTGCCAGCATCCCTGTGGAACGCTTTCGACACCTTGTAGAATCCATGCCCTGACGAATTGTTCGTAATGTTTGGTATACTGAGTGTATATTGCAAGGGCAAATGCCACCTAAAGTAAGATATATCCGAAGACATTCACTGTGTGAGTATAGAATAGAGTGACCATTGACGTCTGTGTTTAGATCACAGGTTTGGGGCAATACAAAACTTCCTACTAATCTAGCTTCAGACATGTCATGCATATGGATGATGGTATACAGTACATATGCTGTTCCGTTGCAGGCATAATAAGTCTCTCTCTTCTGAGTTGAGGCAGATCAGGCCTGGGTTCAAATATTATGTGAAATAATTTCAAATACTGTGTTTGATTGAGCTTGCCTGGCGAAATGTAACCAATAGAAAAGTCCAAACAGTCTTAACCCCATCCATCTGGCACTCCAGGCAGGTTAAAGCAAATTATGAAAGTATTTGAACGATTTCAAATAGTATTTGAACCCAGGTCTGGGGCATTCTGTTGCTTTCACAGGACAATTTCTCAAAGAGAAGAGTACAAAAAAAAAGCACAGAAGTTTACATACACTTAGGTTGGAGTCATTAAAGCTCGTTTTTCAACCACTCCACAAATTTCTTATCATCAAACTATAGTTTTGGCAAGTCGGTTAGGACATCTACTTTGTGCATAACACAAGTCATTTTTCCAACAATTGTTTACAGACAGATTATTTCACTTATAATTCACTGCATCACAATTCCAGTGGGTCAGAAGTTTACATACACTGAGTTGACTATGCCTTTAACCAGCTTGGAATATTCCAGAAAATGATGTCATGGCTTTAGAAGCTTCTGACAGGCTAATTGACATCATTTGAGTAAATTGGAGGTGTACCTGTGGATGTATTTCAAGGCCAACCTTCAAACGCAGTGCCTCTTTGCTTGACATCATGGGGAAATCAGCCAAGACTTCAGAAAACAATTGTAGACCTGAAAAGTATAGTTCATCCTTGGGAGCAATTTCCAAACGCCTGAAGGTACCACGTTCATCTGTACAAACAATAGTATGCAAGTATAAACACCATGGGACCACCCAGCCGTCATACCGCTCAGGAAGGAGACGCGTTCTGTCTCCTAGAAATGTACGTACTTTGGTGCGAAACGTGCAAATCCATCCCAGAACAACAGCAAAGTACCTTGTGAAGATGCTGGAGGAAACGGGTACAAAAGTATCTATATCCACAGTAAAACAAGTCATATCTCGACCTGAAAGGCTGCTCAGCAAGGAAGAAGCCACTGCTCCAAAACCGCCATTAAAAAAAGCCAGACGGTTTGCAACTGCACATGGGGACAAAGATCATACTTTTTGGAGAAATGTCCTCTGCTCTGATGAATCAAAAATAGAGCTGTTTGGTCATTATATTTGGAGGAAAAAGGGGGAGGCTTGCGAGCCAAAGAACACCATCCCAACCGTGAAGCACGGGGGTGGCAGCATCATGTTGTGGCGGTGCTTTGCTGCAGGAGGGACTGGTACACTTCACAAAACAGATGGCGTCATGAGGCGGAAAATTGTGGAGATTTTGAAGCAACATCTCAATACATCAATCAGGAACTTAAAGCTTGGTAACAAATGGGTCTTCCAAATGGATAATGACCCAAAGCATACTTCCAAAGTTGTGGAAAAATGGCTTAAGGACAACAAAGTCAAGGTATTGGAGTGGCCATCACAAAGCCCTGACCTCAATCCTATAGAAAATGTGTGGGCAGAACTGAAAAAGCGTGTGCGAGCAAGGAGGCCTACAAACCTGACTCAGTTACACCAGCTCTGTCAGGAGGAATGGGCCAAAATTCACCCAACTTATTGTGGGAAGCTTGTGGAAGGCTACCCGAAACGTTTGACCCAAGTTAAACAATTTAAAGGCAATGCTACCAAATACAAATTGAGTGTATGTAAACTTCTGACCCACTGGGAATGTGATGAAAGAAATAAAAGCTGAATAAATCATTCTCTCTACAATTTCTCTGACATTTCACATTCTTAAAATAAAGTGGTGATCCTAACTGACCTAAGAAAGGGAGTTTTTACTAGGATTAAATGTCAGGAGTTGTGAAACAGTTTAAATGTATTTGGCTAAGGTGTATGTAAACTTCCGCCTACAACTGTAAATAAGGTATTTCTGTTTTTTATTTTGAACACATTTGCTAAAATTTCTAAAAACCTGTTTTCGCTTGCACATTATGGGGTATTGTGTGTAGGTTGCTGAAGGAAAATAAATATTGAATCAATTTTCGAATAAGGCTGTAACGTAACAAAATGTGGTCTGAATACTTTCCGAAGGCAGTGAGCTTGATGTGGTCTAAGGGTTATTTGGCTTGTAACCATAGTGGAACCATTTTTAGTGCTAAATGGAACCATTTTTTAAAAAGGTTCTATAAGAACAATGCTCACAAGGTTATAGTTGGAACCTGTCTGGTGCTATAAAGAACCCTTCTATAAAAACCATTAAAAAAAGGTTATCTACAGCACCAAAAAAAAAAGTTCCGCTATGGTTACAACCCTTTTTGGGGCTCCATAAAATCCTCTTTACCCCTTTTTCTCCCCAATTGGTAGTTACAGTCTTGTCCCATCGCTGCAACTCCCGTACGTACTCGGGAGGGGCAAAGGTTGAGAGCATGCATCCTCCGAAACACGTCTTCGCCAAGCCGCACTGCTTCTTGACACACTGTTCGCTTAACCTGGAAGCCAGCCGCACCAATGTGTCGGGGTAAACACCGTACCGCGATCAAAGTCGCCCATACACCACAAGGAGTCACTAAAGCGCAATGGGAAAAGGACATCCCAGCCAGGGAAACCCTCCCCTAACCCAGATGACGCTGGACCAATTGTGTGCCGCCTCATGGGAGCGACACAGCCCGGGATCGAACCCGGATCTGTAGTGACACCTCTAGCACTGCGATGCTGTGCCTTAGACCGCTGTGCCACTCAGAAGGCTACATAGGACCCTTTTAATGGTTATTTATAGAACCTTTATGGAGAATGGCTGAGTAGTGAAATTGTTTTGTGATGTATATATGATCCTCAGATGTTCCAGGGCTAGCACACCTGATTCAACTTGTCAATAAAAAACAATATTACAACCAATGGAATTGTAGAAATATAATATGGCAATTAAACCAGATAAAAAATAAAAAAAACCTGTATGGTTCTACAAAGAACCTTTGAGGTTGAGAGGTTCAATTTCACTGCTCATATTAATGGATAACATGAAATAGAATAACACAGCAGGTTACATAAACTGGAGTGACACTCTCACCCACGGGTTGCAAAAAAGAGCTGTGCACAAACCACGCCCCAAAATATTCCCTACATTTGAATTATCACTAAAAGAGGAAAGAACATTTTTCTGAACTGCAAATAACCATTTTAAGGGCTCAAACAGTTCTTTTGGGTCAGTATGGTTCTACATAGAACCATCATCACCCTTCCTACCCTCATGTTTTGGTGTGTAGCCAGTCTTGATACCAACCCAGAGACCAGTGGCCCTTATGACTGTCAGGGGCCCCTACCAGTGGCCCTATCATTGACTCCAGGTGACAAATGAGCATTATGACAGGTGATGCTACTTGCGGCGACACACAGTAACTAAACCACACTCTCATGGCAATCCTATAAAATCATCAGCAATTAATGATCCTTGACATGATTTTATGGATTTGATGACTTTGAATCCATGACTGAATGCTTGAATATCCTAACTGCTTGTAATGCCTTTATAACATAACATACCGGTATGTAAAGGAAAATATAATATTACAATCCCAAAATAGAGGGTTAGATAGATCACTTTAGGTAAAAATGCTATTGAGGAGGTTTGGAGCTTGGCCAAATTAATAAGCACATGGGGGAAATATGGGTGCAGGGACAGTGACTGCTAAAAGAAAAAGATTGTAAATGTATAAATGTAGCTATAGCCTTATTGTAGTATCAAATACGTCTGAACAAGAGAATTAGAAGCCAGTCATTTACCAAATATATAGACTGCTATATCAGCATTATTTTCCCAAATATGAATCATCCAAGCCAAGGTCAGTGTGGACACAAGCTCGAAACTTGAAAGCAACAAACCAAGAAGCAATCAAGAGTAGTGCTTACTGTGTAATTTGGGGCTGGCTTTGCGGTCACTGGGAGGAAGCTGGTCCGCAAACTGCACCCGATGTCCCGACATGTTCGATAGGCTAACTCTCAAGTCAAGGGGCACGTTGCACCACCACCGTCGCAGTTTGTTTCAAAGTATCCAACAACTTCCACCGATATGGTTATTTCGCATGGGTGACCCGTATCTTGCAACTCTTGCTCGTTGGACGTACATACAGCTGAAATATAAAATATCGTTCAGATTGTCATTCAGTTTTGCCTTTCGTCACTCTATGCCATTTGCTGGCAACAGATGCCAATACTGCAGCAGTAGCGGTCGAGGCAGCTAGTGATCCGGATCTGCTTTTACTACCGCGCTCACCTGACTTACTAACTGACAGCTGGTTGTGTGTGGAGCACTGGTTCATTATAGCAAATAGAGCGGGAGAGGGAGAGGCAAAGGCTAGTATATAGGCAGAGCAGAAAGGCACAGGCTGGTATATACGCAGAGAGGAAAAGGCACAGGCTGGTATATACGCAGAGAGGAAAAGGCACTGGCTGGTATATAGGCAGAGAGGAAAAGGCACAGGCTGGTATATACGCAGAGAGGAAAAGGCACAGGCTGGTATATACGCAGAGAGGAAAAGACACCGGCTGGTATATAGGCAGTGAGGAAAAGATACCTGCTGGTATATAGAGAGAGAGGAAAATGCACCGGCTGGAATATAGGAAGAGAGGAGAAGATACCTGCTGGTATATAGAGAGAGAGGAAAAGCTCATGTTTTTTGTGCATTAAAAAAACATTGGTATCCACATGACTGCAGAATTACATCATAACAGTTTACAGCCGCTGTTCTTATTATTTTAGAGTTAGGGGAAATAAAACATGCGGTCATAAAATAGCCAAAGATACACAAAGTCAAACCAGACTGTACATGTTCAAAGAAAAACGTGTATATATATTATATATATATATATTATTACAATAGCAAAACAAGCCTACAAACGTTGTAGGCAGACGTGGGGAAAAAGTGGACACAAGGTAACTTAACCAAGGCGTGCATAACGGGGACGACTGTGACCGTTACGTGTAGGGGTGTCCTGACTTTGGGGTTAAGACTACCTAAAGCAAACATTCCTTTGGACATAACAGTTAGGCCAACTGTTTGTGTATTGATGCTATGTGAAGGCAAAAGTATCTAAAAATAATTTGATTTTATACTGTGCAATGTTTCAATCAACCCTGTGAAACAAGTCAATTGAGTGGTCTAATACGCCATCTAGTGGTTATGCATGGGAATAAAGCAAACTATAAAACCACTTCTGGAGATCGAGAAAGCCGAGGTCACCCCTATTCCATGTCTAGTGTGTGTGTGTGTGCCCATGAACTTGCACGGGGATGAAAATAACGTCAGTAAAACAGAGTAAAATGTGTAAATAGAACACCAAATGTGTTATTTCAAAACATTTTTTCAGTTTGCGCGCCAACACCTTACAAAGGCCTAAAGCTGAACAACACTAACTTAACACTTACAACCCAATAAATCATCTCCAGAAGAGTAGACCTGAGTGCACACTGTAAAAAGTGGGACGCCACTGTTGTTCATCTGAAGTGCTTTTTCTGATTTGTTATGATCCAAAATTAGGCTTTGGTTCGTTAGACCTGTTATAATACATTTGTCTGAAATCAAATAACGAATGTGACAGATCAAGGAGATTTTTTAAAAAATTGAATGAAAGCTTCTAAATTGCTTTCAACACCTCGTGTGAATTCACCTTGCTTGGCAGTTGGTGCAATGTAGTGGTCGCAGAAGAGTTGGAGTCGTGGCGTATTTGGGGCGTGGCATTCAGTTGTTTTTTTTGGGCCACCTGTGAGAGTAAATGTCATTCCAGGTAATGTGTTGATTTTTTTATATATCATTATTACGTGTGCTCCCTCTCCGCCCTCTAGGTCACCAGGCTGCTCGTTTTGGCGCACACTTGTCACCATCGTTACTCACCTGGACTTGATCACTTCCCTGATTACATTCCCTATATATGTCACTCCCTTTGGTTCCTTCCCCAGGCATGATTGTTTCTGTTCCAGCGTCATGTCTGTACGTCGGTCGTGTTTCTTATTTTGGATTATGTTGTTTATTCATTGAAACACTCACACTCTGAACTTGCTTCCCGCACCTCTCAGCGCACATCGTTACAATTAAATGTTCACTGCCAGCACTGAATCTTAAATGATATTTGCGTAAGTACTATGATATTAAAGAGGCTGGCAAGGTTTCCATTGATGAGATGGTCACCACTTGGTTACAATATTGTAACCAGTTAATGTGAAAGTCTTCTGACAATAAAGTGTTTGGAGTCCAGCTTGATTAAGAGGACATTTATTTAATTGTTTGTATCCAATTGAAGAAATTTGGATAGCTAATTCCAATGTGAAAATTAAACTTGGTACAACATTAAAAATGGGTTGTATATAAACTCAGCAAAGAAAGTGTCCTCTAACTGTCAACTGTGTTTATTTTCAGCAAACTTAACACGTGTAAATATTTGTATGAACATAACAAGACTCAACAACTGAGACATAAACTGAACAAGTTCCACAGACATGTGAATAACAGAAATTGAATAATGTGTCCCTGAACAAAGGGGGGTCAAAATCAAAAGTAACAGTCAGTATCTGGTGTGGCCACCAGCTGCATTAAGTACTGCAGTGCATCTCCTCCTCATGGACTGCACCAGATTATCCAGTTCTTGCTGTGAGATGTTACCCCACTCTTCCACCAAGGCACCTGCAAGTTCCCGGACATTTCTGGGGGGGAATGGCCCTAGCCCTCACCCTCCGATCCAACAGGTCCCAGACATGCTCAATGGGATTGAGATCTGGGCTCTTCGCTGGCCATGGCAGAACACTGACATTCCTGTCTTGCAGGAACTCACGCACAGAACGAGCAGTATGGCTGGTGGCAGTGTCATGCTGGAGGGTCATGTCAGGATGAGCCTGCAGGAAGGGTACCACATGAGGGAGGACTTCCCTGTAACGCACAGTGTTGAGATTGACAATGACAACAAGCTCAGTCCGATGATGCTGTGACATACCGCCACAGACCATGACGGACCCTCCACCTCCAAATCGATCCTGCTCCAGAGTACAGGCCTCGGTGTAACGCTCGTTCCTTCAACGATAAATGCAAATCCGACCATCACCCTGGTGAGACAAAACCGCGACACATCAGTGAAGAGCGCTTTTTGCCAGTCCTGTCTGGTCCAGCGACGTGGGTTTGTGCCATAGGCGTCGTTGTTTGCCGAGATGTCTGGTGAGGACCTGCCTTACAACAGGCCTACAAGCCCTCAGTCCAGCCTCTCTCAGCCTATTGCGGACAGTCTGAGCACTGATGGAGGGATTGTGCATTCCTGGTGTAACTCGGGCAGTTGTTGTTGCCATCCTGTACTTGTCCCGCAGGTGTGATGTTCGGATGTACCAATCCTGTGCAGGTGTTGTTACACGTGGTCTGCCACTGCGAGGATGATCAGCTGTCCGTCCTGTCTCCCTGTAGCGCTGTCTTAGGCGTCTCACAGTATGGACATTGCAATGTATTGCCCTGGCCACATCTGCAGTCCTCATGCCTCCTTGCAGCATGCCTAAGGCATGTTCACGCAGATGAGCAGGGACCCTGGTCATCTTTCTTTTGGTGTTTTTCAGAGTCAGTAGAACGGCCTCTTTAGTGTCCCAGGTTTTCATAACTGTGACCTTAATTGCCTACCGTCTGTAAGCTGTTAGTGTCTTAACGACCGTTCCACAGGTGCATGTTCATTAATTGTTTATGGTTCATTGAACAAGCATGGGAAACAGTGTTTAAACCCTTTACAATGAAGATCTGTGAAGTCATTTGGATATTTACGAATTATCTTTGAAAGACAGGGTCCTGAAAAAGGGACGTTTCTTTTTTGCTGAGTTTAGTTTGAATTGATGGTATTTATTAGGTTTAACTAATGGGGAAAATAGTGTTGAATGAAATAGGTTACAACTTGAAATATTGGTTTGTTAATAATCAAATAAAACTGTTGGCATTGAATCATAAACTGAACAAAAATATTAACGCAGTATGCAACAATTTCAAAGATTTAACTGAGTTACAGTTCATAGAAGGAAATCAGTCAATTTAAATAAATAAATTAGGCCCTTATCTATGGATCTCACATGACTGGGCAGGGGGGCAGCCACGGGTGTGCCTGGGAGGGCATAGGCCCACCCACTTGGTAGCCAGGTCCACCCACTGGGGAGCCAGGCCCAGACAATCAGTTTTTCCACACAAAAGGGCTTTATTACAGACAGAAATAATCCTCAGCACCCCCCACCCCTCCTCAGACAATCCCGCAGGTAAAGAATCCGGATATTGAGGTCCTGGGCTGGCTTGGTTACACGTGGTCTGCGGGTTGTGAGGCTGGTTGGATGTACAGCGGAAATCTCTAAAATTGTGTTGGAGGTGGTTTATGGTCGAGAAATTAACATTCAATTCTCTGGCAACAGCTCTGTTGGACATTCCTGCTGTCAGCACGCCAATTACACGTGCCCTCAAAATTTGAGACATCTGTGGCATTGTGTTGGGTGACAAAACTGAATATTTTACAGTGGCCTCTTACGCATCGATCACACCAACAGCGTCATTGCATTTTGGTACACCAGAAGTACATTAACTTCCAATGGAACGCTGTGTTTGCCTTGCAGCATTGCATTGCAGAGGCAGTTGCAGTGTGTTCTGTGTGGGGGATACGTTGGATTTATCGAACGTATGCATCAAACTGTATGCGTAGACGGCTTGACAGAAACGGTAGTAGAAGGTGAATGTTGAACTTTTGTTGCACACCTATCCAGATGACGTTGAGTAACATTTTGCGGAATGACACTGTCGGTGTGATCAAGGCGTTATTGTCCCCAGCACAAAGTGCACCTGTGTAATGATCATGCTGTTTAATCAGCTTCTTGATATGCCATATCTGTCAGGTGGATAGATTATTTTGGCAAAGGAGAAATGCTCACTAACAGGGATGTAAACACATTTTTGCACAAAACTGGAGAGAAATAAGCTTTATTTCCATATGGAACATTTCTGGGATCTTTTATTTCAGCTCATGAAACATGGGACCAACACATTACATGTTGCTTTTATATTTTTGTTAAGTATAGATTTAGTATCAACAAATGTCTATTTAACCAGTTGACACATTTTTTTTTAGGTTGTTACAGTGTAATTCCAACCCATTCACTTCAAACAAAACACATCAATGTATGGGAAATAATACAAGCTCCTTCAAGCATCACTTGGAACTAACATTTTGTCGTTTAGTCTATTTACAACACAACATTATTAAATATAACATGTGCACTGCACTTCAATTCGGATACAATACAAAACTTAGAAAATGTCATTAAGGCAATGTTGAAGTCACAAACACACAGAATCAAAGTGCAATCGGTTTAAAGAGAAAGAGAGAGAGTGCGAGAGAAAGAGAGACAGGCTGATTAACATTTGAATGCAGCAGTTGAATAACTATTGGTTTCAAATGTGACCGTTTTGCTCAATGTACATTTTAGACAGTGATGCTGCCATCGACTTGGCCAGCTCTTCGTCCCGTTTCCTTTGCATCTGAGAGCGATGAAACCACTCGTCATACTCTGGGTTGGCCACACACCTGTCCAGCAAGACATCATAGTGTCCGTTGCTGAGCCAACTCAGCCAGACAGCGGGTTTGGACGAATCATCTTCCCCAAGGTAGTGCACCATGGTTGAAACCGTGGGGCTCTCCAAGCTACCTCCTGTGGTTAGGTAAATGTTCACATTCAACATCTGACTCATCGCCAGAAGCTCCGGATAACCCGCCCAGGCGCCGTCCTGAGCTGCATTGATCAAGAACTCCCCGACATCCCCCTCAATGATGGGGTTAAACTCATCCAAGTGGTCGGCTATATGGTGCATCGTCTGCTCTCTCAGCTCGCTGTGCATAGACTGCTCTCCATAGGCGGCTTTACACACCGCCCTGTACAGACAGTTGCCGTCAGGGATGATGTGGAATCTGTACTTGTGTGCCCTCTCCTGAAGGTACCTGTTCTGTTTCTCCACCTCCGCTATGTAGCACGTCACCTTGTCGTTGATGTCGCCCCTTTTTGCATCTCTCCGCGGAGACGGCTCCTGTAGTACACAGAGCTCAAAGAGCTGCGCCTCGCCTGATGGAGAGTCCAGGTCCGAGTATTCACTGTCATTTTTACTTTCACAGGAATCCACTATATTCTGGCCTAAATGGGTCGACTGCGCCTCTAAGTTCTGATGGCGTTTCGGGTTCACAGTGTCACTTGTAACGGGTTTCCCCGTTCCATTTGCCATGTTCATTCGCTCCTCACACTTTCTGTAACTTGGTCCATCGTTCTTGTCAACATTTATCAGGTTATTTTCACGTTCCACGTTTTGACTATCATTGAGTAGACCCCCTCTACCTCTCAAGTGATCAATGAAGTCCACAATCAAGTCTGTGTCCAAATGATCATCTCGGTCACGCGCCTGAATCACAACATCTTGTGAATATGAGTCCGACGGAGCCGGTTTTGTCTGGGTCTCCTTTATGATGTGCACTGGTACGTATCTCTCAACTCCGTCAGGCCGATGAATGATTATCTCTGCGGTAGAAGTGTAGTAGACTGGCTTCATGGAAGCAGCCTCGTAACATGAAAAAGCAGCGGGCATGTTTGCGGTAGATTGAGTCTCTCCTACCGGATTCCCGTTAGTCACTGTTGGAGTAAACCCACTCGGTTTATTATTTGCAGAGCTCGTTGTTGTCCTGGACAAATGGTCAGTAATGGTACCACTTGTGATAGTTATCGAAACTTTGCGAGAGGATCCGGGATAGTGTGTCAACGCACTGCTGTACAACTGCATTTTGGAAGACTCGCCTTTATACCAAACGCTACAGCCCCAAGTGTTACGGAAAGATGACAACAAAGGCCCAAAATACACTCTGTCATCAATAACAGCTAAGTTGTACGATACGTTTCCATGGATCCGGTGTCTTGTACCCGTTGTCACTCATAGGACCGATTTTAGCCATATTGCGTCAGCGTAGTCTCCCTAATTTTAGACCTGAAAAGTGTAACCGGACACTCACCGCTTCGTCTCCCCTCATAGCCAACTGTTGAAGTAGTTGTACATAGAGCAGTAATGACCGCAGCGAGGGAATTCAAAGGTTTTGATGTGTCACAGTACACTCTCGGAAGTTCTCTCGTTCCAGTCGGCCGAGTCAGGGCGGCGTCGCCACTCTGGTATGCGCAAAGCGTGCCAAAAGCTACATCACTGTTAAGCGCACGGATATGCGCAAAAATGACTCACAACCCTCATTACTTCTTGAGAGTAAAGCGAGGTCCCGTCCTTGAAAGGATTGTAATGCCATTTTTTTTTATATCCCGATTGTATTCTATTCAATACAGCCTAATGCATGTTCTATCCATTAGCTTTTAAGTGGTTATTTGCCAACGTAGACTACTGTGCTTAAAAACTTCAGTCATTGTTTATTTTTGTTCGTTTACAGTACGGAAAACACAGTATGTGAAAATATATCTTAAACAATCTGTCATTACACTATTATTGGGGGCGGCAGGTAGCTTAGTGGTTAGTGCGCTGGGCTAGTAACTGGAAGGTTGCTAGATCGCATCCCTGAGCTGACAAGGTAAAAATCTGTCGTTCTGCCTCTGAACAAGGCAGTTAACCCACTATTCCTAGGCCGTCATTGTAAATAAGAATTTGTTCTTAACTGACTTGCCTAGTTAAATAAAAATTATTTAAATAATGTTGTGCACAATCTTTCATCAATATGTAAAGATCCCTATTAGGCCTACCTCACCTGTATTGTATTACCTGAATTAAACCACGTTACACATGGTCTGAAATAGACATTACTCATCTCACAGAGATCGTATTGGTAGATCTCCATTTCAACCAGCTAACATGTGTCATTGCATGTCAACTAAAGGGAAAGCTTGTGAACGAGCTATTTGATATGTATAAATAGGTTAATCAAACTGTTACCCCCAAACTTTCCTGTTAGGCAAATGGCATGTATAGTTTTGAAGCTACCTGTTTTTATGCTCTTTCCTGCGCCATTGTTGTCGTTGTCAAGTGAACATTGTTTGGGCATAACAACGAGTTGACATGATAGCGCAAACATACTGGCAGTTTTGAGGCCTTGTAGGCTATTTTTTTAATTACTATGTACAATTGTTTTAAACATCTAAAGCAGAGCTATACAATATGAATGTATTTTCAGTCTATGGGGCACTGTCTATGGGGCAGAAAAGCTCATTAGCATGCATCAAATTGCATCCAATTTAGTATTTGGTATGGTGTTCATTTAGAAAAACACTTCATATTATTAATTCACTGAGATTTAATAATATTCAGAGTTACGTTTTTCGAAATTAACATTATTCCAAATGAAATTGTCACTTTTAATATTATCAGATACTGTATATAATGACGATATGGTCTTGTCTCCGCATTAACAATGTGAGTAGTTTTCCCAAAGGAGGGAAAGCAATAAGCAGACCGATATTCCCGCGTGGACAGATTTTGACGGGAGTGGACCCTCTCCCTTCGCCTCGTAATTTCTGATAGTATTCTTACGAAACGTGCAATGTATAGTTATCGCCAGCAGAGAGCAGCCCTGTACTTTACCTGTGCTTTTCACGATTACGTCATCGTGTACACAGTATTCTGGTAAGGTACCGGTTTTAATATCATAGGGGGTGGCGACGCGAGCCCTTTAAAAATGGTGCAGTCCTCACATGGCCAGTGGACACAACGTAGTACTATCTGACCCCTAGTTACAGAAAGAAAAGCAACAAAGTAACAGATTGTGTTGAATAGGAATAGGGGTGATCCCTTTCCACTGTGTTGCTTTCCATGGCCCCTCCCCGAGAGCCTAATAGGCCCACAGAGTATATTGTTTCCTGGATCATCAATTATTATCATATGTAGGCTGGCTATATGCTATAACATATCCACGCTTGAGGTAGAATTAGGTCATATTTGTCTGAGATGTTCATCAATGAGATTTCAACCTTTATTCACCCATTCAAAGAGAGCCAGAAGTTTGTTGAATTCTCAATGTGTTGTCACTGACTTCAACCATCTAAAAGCACAAATTCCAATGGAAAACCATGTCTGATTTTTGGTTTAGTTGTCATCTAAATGTGTTATCACTGCACTTTCAATCATTTAAAGTACAACAAGTTAAAATGGGAATATAATGTCAGATATTTAGTATTTTTATAACAACTTAAAGCGACATGTAACTTTTTGGGCAACCCAACCAAATTTACATAGAAATATGAGTTATAGATCTGTCATTTTAATTGAAAGGGAGTTTAAGAAGCGGTATATATGTTCTATGTGTGATATTTCTATGCTTCCCATTCATTTAATGTTGTTTAAGCTTCTTTTACTTTTGGTTTTGTACACAGCGTCAAACAGCTGAAAATACAATATTTTTGGAAACTGAAAAGATATTTCACAGCGATATAGAAGGTACAATGATTCTCTACATAATGTTTTTTTGCTAAATAAACTGAAATTAGGTCAACTATTAGAATTTTTGCAACCAGGCAATAGAGGAGCGATATCTGCATATCGCACATTTATGTGTGATCACTGTGTTTTATCTATTAGCACAACCAAATGACCGGGATTGCAGTTGAGATTACATGAAAAGTACATAGTGAAAGTGATCAATGTTGTTCGAGATTCTGTGCAGATTATTACAGCATTTGCGAAGATCTCCACAGACCTGCGACCTTTGCATGCTATCTTGAACATGCACGCTTTCTATGATTACATAAAAAGACATTTATAGTTACAGTAACCTCAAAATGTGGCCATGGATACATTGATACAGCTCCTTCACATATTTATATTTGGGTGCGTTGGTAACCAAACATAATTCAATATCCAGTTGGCCTACAAATTAATAATTGATAAGTTGGGTTCACGTCTGCATCTCAACCAAAAATCATAGGTAAAGAATAGGACTAAATCAAATCTAACTTTTAAATAAAGTTCGATTTGATTTAGTCCAATTCTTTAACTATGATTTTTGGTTGAGATGGAGACGTGAACCCAACATATTACTGATTAAGTTGTAGATTAAATTTGAAATCAACCAAAGCTTGAAACCCTGGGTTGAATTGAAACAATAGCTGTTGATGACTTTGCAAATGCTATATAGGCCTAAATAGTATAATTAATAACATGCTGTATGACTTATAAAGAATGGCTACATTTCATTTGCTTTCTTAAACCGACCTTTTGGAATGACTTCAAAGGCAACAGTGAATGTATTTAGTTATTATGTGGAGATCTCTCAATAATGATTCTTGCGATAGCGCATTGGTAGTCGTCAGTGACAACTATCACAGCTTGGTTAAAACCCTGGATAGGACACCAAAGAGATAGCTGTAGATAGATCAACTCTCCAGTAGGAGGTGATGCCCAGCCTATAGTTTTTTTCTGATCGTGGATATAATGTTGAAAAGCTGATGTTGTTTAAAAGGTACACATTCAACATATTTCTTGGTTTGTCTATGGTTTGTCTGTTGAAAATTGGTTACCATGATGACATAATCCTGTGGTTGAACTTTCAACCTCAAAACAACAGTTGAAGTTGGTGCCTTTTTAAAAATCCAAACTATTTTCCACATAAATTCCATGTCACACAAAATATGTTGACAAATGACGTTGAAACAACGTTGATTCAACCAGTTTGGAAATGTAGCATAACATGTATCGATTTATTTAGGCAATCGCTCAAATGGTACTGATTAGATCAATCCTTACGGCTGACATTGGATATTAGCCTATCCCTGACAAATTGACAACCATCACATTTGTTGCGTAATGCATTAGCTAATGAAATAAGGAATATGCTAATTAGGCTCGGCTATTTATGAAAAAATGGGCACAGAAATTGATACAGGAATAGACTAGCCAATTAGAGAAGCCGTGTATGAAATACTGATGAGAAGCAGCCCAGCCATGCTGCGGATGTTGTTTTCAACATTGTGCACTAAAACTGCTGCAAGATCTGCAATGTCCTTAGCTTCAAAATCGCTGACAGTCCTTACGGCTGACATTGGCTATTAGCCTATCCCCGTTGACAAATTGACAACCATCACATTTGTTGCATAATGCATTAGCTAAAGAAATAATGAATATGCTAATAGGGCTCTGCTATTTATATAAACATGAGCATAGAAATGATACATGAATAGGCTAGTCAATTAGAGAATCCGCGTCCGAAACACTGATGAGAAGCAGCCCAGCCATGCTGCGGTTGTTTGTTTTCAACATTGTGCACGACAACTGCTGCAAGATCTGCAATGTCCGTAGCTTCCATACCTACAGCTACGCATTTCAATTATAGCCCTTCATTTGTAACATAAAAGTAGAATATATTCTAGCGGTTGTTTGGTCAAATTGTGAATATGCCATTGCAAAAACCATGCTGATGTCAAGAGATTTTTTGCTCTTCCCTCTAAAGTGGGAGGATCTTTGTGCGTTGAGTCACGCAGCTGTCAAAGATAGCTGTCACCCAGTTTCATGATCAAACACACATTGAATGAGAAAGGCTTCGCCAAGTCGAGCAGCGGACTTCAGGTAGCCTACCCCTGGCATAAGTAGCCCATTGCGTCTCAAACAAATTAAGAAACCGAGGAACGGTTCTATGACCGAAAATAAATCAATGAACGAAGCCGTTTAACCATTTGGAGTATAGGTGTGGAATATCCTGAGAAAAAGGATCCGCCAATAAACGAATACAATTCGAGAAGAAGAAAAAAAATACTGCGCTCCTCTCGTGACCAACGTGAAAAGGGGATTTCTAACGGATATGAAGACAAAAAAGGGTAGGTCGCCTTTTTTCATCGGCCTGCTGATTTCGATAACACGCGTGTATCAGAAAATATATTGAGGGAGATCGCGCATAATGCATTTTTCAATACAAGCAACGCCGCCTATTGTTTGCTCCAGTCAAAACAGGGTCCCCCCCGTGTGCAGGCGGGCTGTCAAAATTGTTTTTCGTATATGCCTTTTGATTTAAACCGTTTCAAATGCAAGGAATTGTTATCTTTCAAGGTTGACTAGTTAAAGGCATCGAGTAAATATCATAACCATTTTGTTATACAATAGTGTTAGATACTTAACTTACTCTAAAAACTTAGTTCATAATGAACAAGTTTCCAATTACTAGCTAATTCCTTTCGGGTACATCTAGATGGATTGGCTAAATTAGAGGGCATCTCTAAACCCTTACGTCACCACGCATTTAGTTAATTAAAATGTATCACATTTGTTGCCCCAACGATGCAGAGTAAGTTCCCTCTGCTAGTTTAGCTGCAACATGGTTTCATTATCTCGGTATACGTTGTATTATGTGCCACATTGTTGAATGAAATTAGATTGTGAGAAATTTGCAGCAGACTTCTAGAGCCCTGATTTTCTACTGGCACAGCGTTCAAATCCTGACCTCCTTTGTGAAGTTGCTGTTGGCTTATATTCTGCGACGCTGCTCTCGCATTCGTCGACCTCGTGTTAGACTACACGAACTTCTACACATTGTTTAAACTTTGAAATTCCTTAGAGTAGAGCTTACAAAACGCTCAATTCCCCCGAATGAGTAATATACTTAATTTAAGTCAGAAATGAGTAACTCTTTCAAAAACGTTAAAATTGGAGTGAAATAATGGTTCGACGAACAAGATTCTTTTGTTTGGTCTTGAGACGTTGAGTTGCAACAAGTCCCCCTCCCCCCTTCCTCATACAATCCTACATAATTACCTCATTCCAACTTCAATGTTAAAAAAAAAAAATCAATTTCCCACCTCTATGCCAAGGACAGATCTAGTGATATCCAGTACAGTATTATGTTGACATGGAATGATGGCCTACAGATTATGCCATATTTTAGTTTTTACAATTTAAATAAGACAGTCTAAATTATAAAGTTGCAACAAAAGTTAGATTTTTTGAATGTGTTACTTCCAGATAATAGATCTATTGTCCTGACGTTCAGGTTTTTGTAAAGGCTTGTGGTAAATAAACGATTTTGTATTAACTGTTTGATTAGGCTATTTAAAAAAAGAAAGAAACAAATGGACTACAGATGTTCGTACAGCCTTGGGAATTCTCCCCCTGGAATAACTATTTCAGCTGTCTAGGGTCCTGCTGTAGCTTCCTGCACTGTGTCAGTGTCAACATGAAGAGGTGTTTGCTCAGTCCTGTAGGCCTGCAGTATTTGTCGAGGCAAGTTTTATAACTGACACAGCATTGGAGCAGCCTGCCTTTGTGATGTCCCTCCTCTTCACCCTCTCCCTCCGCCCTCTTCCTCCCTGTCTGTTCCATGAATCACATGGCTGAACTTGACAGCTTGCTTCTGACACATCAGCTGCCTCCGCTAGACAGCTAGCGTTTGGCACTGGGCTGTTGGAAGGTGGGTGGCAGACAGACAGACAAGGGCGTGTTTGGGGGGAATTCTGGGGGAATTCTGACTGACATTTTTTCACACATCCATTCTTCTCTTTTCCACACACAGGCATGATGACGTTGTCGGCCAGTGAGACGGACGAGGAGGACAGCATGGACGCCCCCCTGGACCTGTCATCCAGTACGGGAGGTAGCAGTGGGAAGAGGAAGAGGCGCGGGAACCTACCCAAGGAGTCAGTGCAGATCCTCAGGGACTGGCTATATGAGCATCGCTACAATGCCTACCCCTCTGAACAGGAGAAAGCCCTGCTCTCCAAGCAGACGCAGCTCTCCACACTACAGGTATGCTAACAAATTTAGCTAACAAGTTTTTTAAAATTTAACTAGGCAAGTCAGTTATGAACAAATTGTTATTTACAATGACGGCCTACCGGGGAACAGTGGGTTAACTGCCTTGTTCAGGGGCAGAATGACAGATTTTTACCTTGTCAGCTCGGAGATTCAATCCAGCAACCTTTCAGTTACTAGGCCAACACTCTAAACACTAGGCTACCTGCTGGCTACTCTGAACTCTCTAATGATCCTCATCGATTACATAAGGGGCCCTGTTCAAATACTTCAGCAATGCATCCTTCCTTCTTACCTTCCTTGAATTGATCAGCGTTGAATTGCTTGCTTTCACTTATTTATCACTTATAGATCTCAAGGAAATGAGGTAGGAAGGATCGAATCAAACAGAGAAGCTAGAGTGACAGGCCTCAGTGTTCAGAGGTTTACCACCAGATGACTAGAAGGTCTGTGGCATGCAAAAAAAATGATTGGCCGGAAACGCAATGTACAAGGACCTTGTGTTGTAAAGTCCTATCGCGGTTTTATGACGCATACGTAAACAAAGAGAGCATGATTGACACGTGGACAATGAATAGCTAGCAGCGGGTCCTTTCAAGGAAGCTTGATATTGCAACGTTCTGTCAGACGAGACACATCTGAAGTGAAACAACATTGGTCTGTGTCCCAAATGGCTCCCTATGTAGTGCACTACTTTTGACAAGGGCACACATGGTTTTTCCCTTAGGGTTCTGGTCAAAAGTAATGCACTTTGTAGGTAATAATAGGGTGCCATTTGGGACACACGCGGTGACTAGGAGGAACCGAGAACTCTGACTCGGCTCACTCACTCTGCTGGGTGGTTGGCGTGGGCTTGGCTGTAACGATCACACAGGAATTTCCCTCCCTCCAGCCCTCTTCCAGCCCAGCTGTCTGGGAACAATACAGAGTCCTTTACATACTAAGAGCTCTAGGCTTTGAGCCATCCATGGCTGATAATTGGCTGGGACAGAGAGGGAGAAGAGGGGGTGGGGGGAGGAGAGGGCAATAGAATTGGGGAGGGCAACAAGACCTTACAGCATACTTGTGTTACATGCCATGATGCCTTTTCAAAGGCCTAGTTTGAGTTTCTTGATGAGCACAGAAGTAGCACCTTATCTTTTCTTACTTGTTTGTCATATTATGCATTATAAGACATTAACTTAAGTTTAAAAAAAATAACATTAGTTGATGTGCAATTAGGTTGTCGTAACAAGAGCTTTTAAACATTGTCTATAGGTATGCCAGAATATATACGATCAAGAGCAAGTTGTGCAAATCACATATGCTCGTAGATGTTTCAGATAAGATGCATGTTTTGCATACAACAGACAAACAGCCATCTCGCAATGTCATGCAAATATGTAAACGGTATGTAACCTGTTTTTGTGTCATCATGTGAGATATTAAAGTATCATTTTGTGCTCTCCTTTTTTCCGCCTTGACTACTTTTTTAAAACTTGAAACTATACTATATACTTAAATAAATGTTGTAATTTGCTCTCCTTCAGGTTTGCAACTGGTTCATCAACGCACGTCGGCGGCTCCTCCCGGAGATGCTGCGGAAAGACGGTAAAGACCCCAACCAGTTCACCTTCTCCCGGAAAGGCAGCAAGGGAGGCGACGGGGGCTTCTCTGATTCCAGCTCTCAGTCACCAAAGCACGCCACAGCCGCCACGGGCCCCGAGGACAGCTACGACCAGCGGGCGCTGCACCCCTCCAGCTTCGAGGCAGGTCTCCCCAGCCCCAGCATCCTGCTGAAGGCCGTATCGTCCCCTAAGATGTCCCCCTCCTCCTCCCCGGGGTCTGACACCACCGTGGCTCCCCGGCCCTCTGTCATCTGTCACACCACTGTTACCACCATGGCCATGCAGAAACAGGGCTCTAGCCCCCCCTCCTACCTCTCCTGCTTCCTCTCCAGCATTAACACAGATGGTAGTAGGGCCACAGAGCTGCTGCATTCCACCACAGAGGCTCTGGGGCTCTTCAGATGCCGGGAGGAAGGGTTGGGCCTGGGCGCCCCGGCAGTGACCACCACCCACACCACCATGGAGTGTAACCTAAGCCCCCAGAGTGGGCTCTTCAACACCCCTCCCCCCACCCCCCCAGACCTCACACAGGACTTCAGTGGCTTCCAGCTCCTAGTGGATGTGGCCCTCAAGCGGGCGGCAGAGATGGAGCTCCAGGCTAAACAACTGGTGTCTTAAAGAGAGCGATAAAGGGGAGGGAAAGAGAGATGACAAGCTGGTTGTTGTTGTCTCGAAATGAACTCCTCACATGAGTTCAGTGACTGCGCCACAAATAACAAACACAACTCAACAAGCCTGATAACTTATATTTTTGGGATACATTGGTGTACAAAACTATATCAAGGTGCCTTGGCTGTTAGTTCTTTTTTTATTTTGTCATATGCGTGTATGTATGTATCTATGTGTATCTTTTTTGCACACAGGACCAAAAAGTTTTACGGACAAAAAAAGTGCTGCCTGTCTTAAAACATTTCCTATGTATTTTACTAGAGCAAGGCATGAGGGCATACAAGCGTTCTGCAGGTGAGGGAGGGTGGTTCTCCTCTCCTCCATTATGGGGTATGTAGTTTCCAGATGTGTTTCACGTTTTACATTTCAGAGATCAGTTTGCGATGGTTTCCACTCGGCCTTTCGCACAATAGGGCCGAGTTAGGGTCCCCATCTCTCATCTCAGTGTCTTAAAACATACTTTGTTTGCTCTTGGTATCTATGATGAACTTTTATCACTACTGTAGAAAGGGTTCTGTGTTTTCATAAGAGTATAGTTTTCTTCTTTTTTTTATTTCTTTTTTTTTATACCTTTGATATTTTATAAGAAAGTAAACCTCTCGTCTTGGTTTTGATTAAGCGTTTTCCTATACGAAGGGATCGTTCAGATGAACAATGTAGCACGTTCTTAGTCTGAGCCTTCTTCCCCTCATATAGTGGCTGCAGCCAAATTGGCACCCTATTCCCTATATAGTGCACAAAAGTAGTGTACTATATAGGGAATAGGGTGCCAATTTGGGACACAAACCTGTGTAGCAATTGGCCAGTTAACTGGAAGAACAACACTAAATGAGATGTGTTTTGCATTTGTAAAGTCACCAGCAGCGGAAAAAAATATAACATTTTCTAAATCACCAAAAAGCATTTTATGTACAAAAAAGGACCATGTTTGTGTATAGCGATTGTGACATGACGCCCAACGATGTGATTTCCTTTCATACTGTGCAATGTTTGTGGCAAATAGGGGTCACATATGGGATTTAAATAAATAGTTGTTTTCTACTACGCTTGCCGTTTCACTGTTGTAGTCAATGTGATCGAGTGTTCCATCTAAGAATCAAGAATCTTTTCAGGCGATTGCCCACTAGAATCACGTGACAGCAGTAGCCCAGAATGTAGTATGAGTTCCATCAATCATACATTAGCGCTACATGGGGGAAAAAAAGGCAGAGGGAGGACGGAAATAGCACTTTGATGTGTGTGTATGTGCCTGTGTTTCTACATGCTGTCTGTCTCGGTCTCATGAGTCATTCTATCCTGAGACATTCCTACGTGTGTGTGTGTGTGTGATAGGTTCACCAGAGCTCCAAGTCATTAGCATAATCCTGTATAAATTAGTGCGGGATAACAGCAGATGTCAACAGGTTTCCTGCCATGCAGGGTTTTACAGTTGAAGTCGGGAAGTTTACATACACTTAGTTTGGAGTCATTAAAACTTGTTTTTCAACCACTCCACAGATTTCTTGTTAACAAACTATAGTTTTGGCAAGTTGGTTAGGACATCTACTTTGTGCATGACACAAGTAATTTTTCCAACAATTGTTTACAGACAGATTGTTTCACTTATAATTCACTGTATCACAATTCCAGTGGGTCAGAAGTTTACATACACTGAGTTGACTGTGCCTTTAAACAGCTTGGAAAATTCCAGAAAATGATGTCATGGCTTTAGAAGTTTCTGATAAATTATGCCAATTAGTCTAAGTCAATTGGAGGTGAACCTGTGGATGTATTTCAAGGCCTACCTTAAAACGCAGTGCCTCTTTGCTTGACATCAAGGGAAAATCCAAATAAATCAGCCAAGACCTCAAGTCTGGTTCATCCTTGGGAGCAATTTCCAAACGCCTGAAGGTACCATGTTAATCTGTACAAACAATAGTACGCAAGTATAAACACCATGGGACCACGCAGCTGTCATACCGCTCAGGAAGGAGACACATTCTGTCTCCTAGAGATGAACGTACTTTGGTGMAAAAAGTACAAATCAATACCAGAACAACAGCAAAGGACCTTGTGGAGATCCTGGAGGAAACAGCTACAAAAGTATCTATATCCACAGTAAAACGAGTCCCATATCGACATAACCTGAAAGGCCGCTCAGCAAGGAAGAAGCCACTGCTCCAAAACCACCATAAAAAAGCCAGACTACGGTTTGCAACTGCACATGGGGACAAAGATTGTACTATTTGAAGAAATGTCCTCTGGTCTGATGAAGCAAAAATGTAACTGTTTGGCCATAATGACCATTGTTATGTTTGGAGGTAAAAGGGGGAGGCTTGCAAGCCAAAGAATACCATCCTGATCGTGAAGCACAGGGGTGGCAGCATCATGTTGTGGGATGGTGCTTTGCTGCAGGAGGGACTGGTGCACTTAACAAAATAGATGGCCTCATGAGGCAGGAAAATGATGTGGATATATTGAAGCAACATCTCAAGACATCAGTCAGGAAGTTAAAGCTTGTTCGCAAATGGGTCTTCCAAATGGACAATGACCCCAAGCATACTTCCAAAGTCGTAGCAAAATGGCTTAAGGACAACAAAGTCAAGGTATTGGAGTGGCCATCACAAAGCCCTGACCTCAATCCTATAGAAAATGTGTGGGCAGAACTGAAAAAGCGTGTGCGAGCAAGGAGGCCTACAAACCTGACTCAGTTACACCAGCTCTCTCAGGAGGAATGGGCCAAAATTCACCCAACTTATTGTGGGAAGCTTGTGGAAGGCTACCCGAAACGTTTGACCCAAGTTAAACAATTTAAAGGCAATGCTACCAAATACTAATTGAGTGCATGTAAACTTCTGACCCACTGGGAATGTGATGAAATAAATAAAAGCTGAAATAAATCATTCTCTCTACTATTATTCTGCCATTACACATTCTTAAAATAAAGTGGTGATCCTAACTGACCTAAAACAGCGAATTTTTACTAGGATTAAATGTCAGGAATTGTTAAAAACTGAGTTTAAATGTATTTGGCTAAGGTGAATGTGAATTTCCGACTTCAACTGTGTGGATGCGTCTCAATACATTCACGGAAAATTCATACAAAAGTTTTAGTTATACTTGACACCCAGTCATAACCATGTCATATGGACATAACACTGTCACAACGGATATATTTTCACCAGTTGTGACATATATTGCGTTATCTTATTGGCTGGTTATGACACCTACATAAGTGTCAAGTCAACCCCACATTTATTCAAGTTTCCTTTCCTTTGAAAGTTTGTATTCTTAAATCCTTTGTTGTAATGAATTCTTTACAGTCATGTTTTCTTCATCTTATTTTAAATAACTTGTAGAAAATACATTTTATGCCTCCCGAGTGGCGCAGCGTTCTAGAGGCATCACTACAGATCCGGGTTTCATCCCGGGCTCTGTCGCAGCCGGCCGCGACCGGGAGACCCATGAGACGGTGCACAATTGGCCCAGCGTCGTCCAGGTTAGGGGAGGGTTTGGCCGGCTGGATGTCCTTGTCCCATCGCACTCTAGCAACTCCTTGTGGTGGCCGGGCTCATGCACGCTGACTTCTGTCGGCAGCTGTACGGTGTTTCCTCCGACTTGGTGCGGCTGGCTTACAGGTTTAAGCGAGCATCGTGTCAAGAAGCACTGCGGCTTGGCGGGATCGTGTTTTGGAGGACGCATGGCTCTCGACCTTCGCCTCTTCCGTGTCCGTATGGGTGTTGCAGCGATGGGACAAGACCGTAACTACCAATTGGATATCACGAAATTGGGGAGAAAAAGGGGTGAAAAGTACCCAAAACAAGAAAATACACTTTATGACCCTGTCATGAAGTATTATGACCATCCGGTGTCACTTTACTTAAGAAAATACATTTGATGACACTGTCAAGAAGCATTATGACCATCAGACTCGTATAAGCCAGATAGGCCTATCATGTACATGCCCTTATGTCAGTCATCAGTTAAAAAGAGGGTGTCTTGTCCTGCTCCTGAAATCTGCTCCTGCATTCATCCCAGTCATCAGCAACAGAGCATTGGGGTAGGTGCATGTCTGACATCAACGTGTGCACAATTACAATGATAATTTAACATGCTCAATAAAACACATATATACAGTATATATATATACAGTATATATAACATAAACATACTGTTGACACGTAGGCTATGGTGTAATGCCGTCCTGGGCAATTATTTTCCATGGAAGGCCACATTAGAATATATTTTTGCCATCGCGGGCCAGAATCATATTACAGGATTATACATCATGTGCATGACTATGTTGATAGATATATCTACTGTAAATCATGTCCAGATATGCTACTTATTTTACTTTTTKAACATGCACAGAAATAAACCRCATCCATGTTCTCCTTTTGGTAGGTATTTTCATTATTAAACATGCAATGAACGACACGGAGGGAAAAGTACACTGTGCATTCAGCACCATGGACAGAACTCTTGTTAACAGGTATTTACAAAAACACAAGAAAGGGAGAGCTCAACATTACATTTAAACTAGTCAATCAGTGTGAGGAGTGAAGTCTCTGATGGGCATTGACTAGAGCAGTGAAGTCAGGTATAGTTTCTGACGTCGCTGAGAGGTGAGAGTCAGTAAGAGATGATCTGTGCCTTGACTTGTTATATTTCATCACTGAAAATGTCTGCTCAAATACATAGGTTGACCCAAACAGTACAAACATCTTCTGAGCATGACTCAAAATCTTTGGAAAGTTTTGTTCATCGAGAGATGCATAGAACCTCGTCAGTGACATTGTTTTGAATAGTTCTCCAATCACTGCATCAGACTGAAGATTGATAAACTCAAGTTGCAGGTCAGTGGGAGCGTTATCCACATTGCAGGTGAAAGGAGAAGAAACCAACAGCATGTCATTTTCACACCCTTTTAAGCACCTTCCCCAAACTCAGCCATCTCACGTTTGTGTGGGAGGGGAGATCTGCATGACCCGACTCTGTCTCTTCCAACAGCGAGACAAACTGTCGGTGGTTTAAAGATTTTGCTCTTATGAAGTTTTCCACTTTAGTGACTGTATCCACAACGTGGATCGTTTTCAGAACACATTTACAGAGCACCTCCAGATGAATAACGCAATGCAGGAGAATAATTGTCTGATCTGGGTTCAGCTCAGCTACTTGATCTTGTATGCTTTTCAAAAGGCCAACGTTTTTTCCTGTCAAGTTTGGGCACCCGTCAGTGGTCACACTGGATAACTTTTCAAAACTCAGTCCCAGCTTTGCCACACACTTATGTGAACTTCCTCCAATAAATCTTTCCCTGTGGTTGTGCTCTTCATCGACTGCACTGAAGCAAGCTCCTCTGTAATTTCAAAGTCTGGGGTTATGCCTCGTAAGAATATCAACGACTGCGCCGTGTCACGTGACTCACTGCTCTCATCCAGGACCAAGGAGAAATAGGTGAAATCCTTTACCTTGTCTTTCAACTGTCGTTCCATATTCTCTGCGATGCCCTCAACACGCCATGACACTGTTCGTCTTGACAAGGAAACATTTTCAAACAGCTCTTTCTTGTCGAGCCAAAGTATTGCTGCAGAGTCAATTAAACATTATTTAATGAATTCGCACTCAACGAATGGCTTGCTATGTTTAGCAATTTTGTGGGGCAGTACATAGCTAGCTCTCGCAATTCCGTCGTTTGCTGAATGCAGTTTTGTGTAAAGTCCTTGCTGCTTTTGCAACTGAGAAAGCAACTCTTTCGATGCACTTGCCCTCTGCTCAGAAGACATATTCCTATATTTCTCTACATGCTTCGTCTGGAAGTGTCGGGACAAGTTGAGGTCTTTCAAGACAGCGATGCTCACTTTGCACACTTTCCCTGAAACCTCAATAAAGAAATATGTCGATGTCCACTCTTACTGGAACACCCTACATTCATTGTCTACTTTCCTTTTCTTTGAAATCTTTGATTAACTAATTTTAGCGCAATTTCTAGCTAGCTACGATTTGTAACTGTGACGTGTTCAGCCTGTCAGTCACTGTCTGTCCTCGTGCAGTTGTTATTTATACGTGCCTTCAAAATAAACGTCCCACAAGCGGCGGAAGTTAAATCATTACACAATGGCGAGTATTCATTGGGCTTATAATTTGAATAACAAATACGTTTTTCAAAACTTTACTATCGCAAATTCTTTATGTGATCTGAGCATACGGCCCCCGGGCCGGCCTTTGCCCAGGCCTGGTGTAAATGGAATGTTTTGCCTTTTTGACAATCTTATGTAGGTGTCATAACCAGCCATAAAATAACTCAATATATGTCACAACATGTCTAAATATGTGTCATGGCAGTGTTATGACCATATTTTCACATGGTTATGACGCTGGGTGTCAAGTAAAGCTTTACCAAGGTTTCTTATTGGATAAATGCAGGTAGTCCATTCTCTTTTGTTTGGTGGCTAGTCAATATGACCCAGATTAAGACCATGTGGATCCTGGGTATTTGTGTTCTTTCGAGGATACATGCATGTGTTGCCAGTACAATCCTAAAGGCGTGGATTCAAATGACCCTTCCAAGATGGCCTTCGTCAAAGTAGCGAACCGATCACCATTGCATGCATACCTTTGTTCTATGCTGCACCAGCCTGTTATAGTATAGGTGGTATTGGTTGTTTAGCAACAACGGACGTGTGCGCAACTATTGGGTAAAACAGACAGGGTTGGCTTAAACTGTTGACAGTATGTAAACTATATTTAGTCTCCAAATGTTTATTGAAAACACATACACTATGAGCACTTGTCTCTCAAATACATCGTTGCAGTTGTTGGTTTGTTAGCTACTGAATTTTTGCGATATTAGCATAGACATGACATCAGTCAAAACAAGACATGGTATTTTACCAGGTAAGTTGACTGAGAACACATTCTCAGTTACAGTAACAACCTGGGGAATAGTTACAGGGGCAAGGAGATGAATGAGCCAATTGTAAACTGGGGATGATTAGGTGGCATGAAGGCCAGATTGGGAATTTAGCCTGGACACAGGGCTAAACACCCTTCATCTTATAATAAGTGCCATGGAATCTTTAGTGACCAGAGAGAGTCAGGTCAACCGTTTAACATCACAACCTACACAGGGCAATGTCCCCAATCACTGCCCTGGGGCATTGGGATATTTTCTTTAGACCAGAGGAAAGGGTGACTCCTACTGGCCCTCCTGATTAAACAGCATGGTCATTACACAGGTGCACCTTGTGCTGGGGACAATAAAAGGATTCTCTAAAATGTGCATTTTTGTCACACAACTCAATGACACAGATTTGAAGGAGTGTGCAATTGGCATGCTGACTGCAGGAATGTCCACCAGAGCTGTTGCCAGAGAATGAATGTTATTTCTCTACCATAAGCTGCCTCCAACGTCGTATTAGAGAATTTTGCAGTACGTCCAACCGGCCTCACAACCACAGACCAACCTCCAAATCCGGCTTCTTCACATGCAGGGGGTGCTGAGAACTATTTCTGATACTGATTGGCTGGGTCTGGCTGCCCAGTGGGTCGGCCAGGCTCCCAAGTGGGTGGGCCTATGCCCTCCCAGGCACACCCATGGCTGCGCCCCTGCCCAGTCATGTGAAATCCATAGATTAGGGCCTTTGACTGATTTCCTTATATGAACTCTAACTCAGCAGAATCTTTGAAATTGTTGCATGTTACATTTATATTTTTGTTCAGTATTTGTAAATCTGCCTCATTATATTATAAGCGAAAACATGTGCAGCCTGCATTTCAATAAACACATATAGGATATCGTATGATGATGGCATTAAGGTTTTTAATGCTGATACATTTCCGTACACGTGACATAACATCAACAGTGTAATAATATTAATTACAAAATGTATATCTGCTTAATAGGTTATTTGATTGTTTTTACATTTACATAGGGAAACATTCATTTATGTACAAATGTTCATTTGAATCGTTTTATACTTATATATGGACTATTGCTGCGATCACGTGCTAGTCGGAACTCGGAAACTCTGAATTTTCGGACTTGTTTAACTGATTGTAGCTATACACTTGTCGTGTTCAACCAGTTAGCATGTCGGAAATATTCTAGTTTTCTAGTTCCGACTAGCACATGAACATGGCATACATCACAAGCCTCCGCCTCTCAGAATTGCCAGGATTGGTTGAAAGTCTTTAGTTTGGCAATTACCCACAATCCAACATTCTTTTCCACTTCCCGTAATCACCCTGTAATGTCAGGGTTTTGATATGTTAATATAATGATCATAAATAACTAAATCATTTGACCGATATTTGAATGAATTCTAATAAAAAGGTGAAATAAAAATATAAAGAGCAACACAACTTATATTTAATTACCTTAAAACATAATGGGCAAAAAAGGTATATACTTATTGTTACCTTTTGAATATAGTCTATAAAATATATTTTTACAAAGCAAATTAAATGAGAAATCATACCGAACAGTTAATTCATCACATGATTTCCACCACAAACAAATTAGACTTTTCAGTCATGAACATGTTTCTCTTATACATTCACCGGCCAGTTTATTAGGTACACCACCTCGTTCACGAAAATGGATCGCTCCTACAGACAGTGAGACACGTGGCCGTGGCTTGTTATATAAACCAGGCAGACAGCCATTGAGGCATTCAGTTACTGTTCGGTTGAACGTTAGAATGGGCAAAACGAGTGACCTCAGCAACTTTGAGTGAGGTGTGATGCATGAATATATCGCCGTGATGCCATCGCATCAGCAGGGACCAACATCCCTGTGGAACGTTTCCGACACCTTGTAGAATGCCCTGAAGAATTCAGGCTGTTCTGGAAGCAAAGTGGGGTTCCGACCCAGTAGTAGATGGGTGTACCTAATTAACTGTTCCGGTGAGTGTATATGGCTACCAGGGATTTTCCCTCGTGTCAGAGCAGTTTCAACAGAGTTTACTAACACCCACAAACAGTCTGTGAAAGCAAATTTGTTCAAGATTGTCTCACTCATACAAGTCACTGATTTAAAAAAATACTTAATATAAAGAAATTGTTAAGTGATTGGGATTGCAGAGAATTTGTAATGGTGTATTTTAATAAAGGAATCAATCATGAGAAGTTGATCTAAACCATTAAACCACAGAACTCTTGTAATGTTCAAGGGTTTGTTTCCCAAAAGGCACCCTATTCCCTATTAAGTCCACTACTTTTGACCAGGGCCCATAAGGCTCTGGTCAAACGTAGTGTACTATATTGGGAATAGGGTGCCATTTGGGACGTATACCTGTTGACTGGGTTTATTTACAGTATGAGACAAAGCCTTTTCATGGGTTACACACAATCAAACACACACACACACACACACACACACACACACACACACGCACGCACGCACACACACACGCACGCACACACACGTGCTTTATTCTTCTTCCCCTGAGGCTGATTTGTGCTTGACTATCACATTATAAATTAAGGCTGATTACTGACACAGAATTAAAGGTGTCTTTCATCCCAAAGAGAAAACCATATAAGAAGGAGAATCACAAACACAGCATAAGGGCCTTGTCAGTGCATAATAATAATGATAACAAACGTGAATCATTTTTTTCTGGGGATTAATAAATAAATAGTGGATATAAAACACCATTAAACACTTTATATTCTTTTTATATTACTTTCAAGTGGTTGCATGTCAGTTTGGATGCGGAGAAAATAATTCCCACTGTCCTTTGATAGAATAACAAAATATCTTGTCATGTAGAACATTGGTAACACTTTACATTTAAAGATACCCTTAAAGTAAAGGAAGATCCGAAGTAGCCCCCCCAAAAAAATTCAACTTAAGGACAAATTGTATTATCAGCACAACATGATAAACACAATGAAATAAGTTCAAAACGACAAGAATGACATGAAGACATTTCAATTAGCTCATGTCAGCATGCGTATTATGGAGTCAGTCGTATGTTCCTCAGATAACGTCTTTGTGCGGGCATATATCGTTCCGTTGAAAATGATAGGCAGGGCTTGTTTCTGTATGGACAGTATTGAACAGTATGTCGATTCTGCTACGTTAATCAGAGGTGATATCCCATCCCCTATGATATCCCATCCCCTACATAGTGCACTACTTTGACCAGAGCTCTATGGGCCCAGGGTCAAAAGTATTGCATCATATAGGGAATGGGGTACCATTTAGGACACATCCATAGTGAAAAGAAAGGCCCGTTTGGACCTTGAAAAATAGGAAGCACTTCAGAAACAAGCAGGTAAACCCCATATACTCACATACACATTAGATACACACATACACCTGCACTCAAAGACACGGGCACGCACACTCACACGCACGCACACACTCACACACTAAACGGGGCAGCAGGTAGCTTAGCGGTTAATAACGCTTGGCCAGTAACCGAAAGGTTGCTGGTTTGAATCCCCTGCCCTTGAGCAAGGCACCTAACCCTAAATCCTCCTGTAAGTCGCTCTGGGTAAGAGTGTCTGCTAAACGGAAAATCACATTTTTTATTCTGGCAGACCCTGATTTCATTGCACTGACCTCTCTCTGAGAGCTTGTCATGAGCTCACCTAACTCCATACCTAACTGCCAGGCAGGATTGGCGCTGTCGGCCCCCAGAATCCTACCACATCTGGGGGTAGGCAGACTGACGTGACCCTGTGACCTATTACCCCTAATGTTCAGACATAGGAGAGTACAGCAGAATCATGCCACTGCTCCTGTAACTGGAAAGACTGCATTTTCTTCCTTTGGAGAAAAGGAAGAATAGTGTCATTGTCCGACACAGAGTTTATTTATTTATTTGATTTATTTGATTTTGTCCTCTACAAAGACCTGCATTGATTATTGGTAAATACTATGAATCTCAAGCTACACCTCTCATCCAAATCTAATTTTATAAAAGGTTTGGATTTTACAAATGAAAGTCATTTTTGCACATTGATATTATTGTCTACATTGAACTACTGCGCAAAGTCTCTCAGCTTTGCGGTTTGAAGTACAAACACAAAATTGTGTGTGATAAATGTATGTTGCTCTAATAGAACATCTAGGTGTTCATAGGTGTTGGACTAACATCATTGTATCAAGCCATTGGTGTATACCCTTTTTCTTTGTATTTCATTGTTTTTAAAATATGGTGACTGACTAAAATGCTTTTGTGTGTGATTTCATTGCCAAGTCATATAGAGCTGCTGTTCCCTGGATTTCAATAATAAGGGGCGAATCCTAAGTTATACTTAAGTTTACTTAGTCTTCCATTGACATCAATGCATGACTAAGTGAAAATATAACTTAATTTGAAGTTAGGATTTAATCCTAATTGAAACATTTCAAACAGTTTCAATGGTCGCTGCTACATTCTGTCGATGTCCCGTATGTCTCCAGAAGGTTTTACACAGGTGTTCTCCCTAACAACTCAAACAGGTTGAGGTAAGTTACCTCAATGAAGTGTAACGTCCATGCGTATGTGTGTGTGTGTGTTGTGTGTGTGTGTGTGTGTGTGTGTGTGTGGTGTGTGTGTGTGTGTGTGTGTGTGTGTGTGTGTGGTGTGTGTGTGTGGGTGGTGTGTGTGTGTGTGTGTGGTGTGTGTGTGTGTGTGTGTGGTGTGTGTGTGTGTGTGTGTGTGTGTGTGTGTGTGTGTGTTGTGACCCCGTGACAGTAGTATCCACAGGGGGAGAGAGACTGAGTTTCCCTATTGTCTGCTGTTATTGTGCTGTGAGTCACAGTAGCAGCCTCACCCAGGGTCACCAGAGTAGAGAGGCTGGCTGTGTCTCAAATAACTCCCTATTTTCTATGCAGTGCACTAGGTAGTGCACAAAAACAGTGCACTATTTAAGAAGTAGGGTGTCAATAGGGACACAGTTGCTGTTCAGGCTTTCTGACTCCCACACGATTAGCTAGTGTGCCCTGACAGCCCTCGTCTAGACCCACTAGTACACTACCCTCCCTAACTTGCCTTCTGTTCCAATGAATCAGAAACATGATACATTAGCATCAATGCTGTGGTACTGGTATACCTGTTGTTTGGGTGACAACAGGTCACTTGGTTGGTGGAATATCGGTAAGAAGAGTTGACATCACAAGAAGAAACATCGCTGGGAGTGAGGAGGGGGGGGGGGCCACATCAAAGCTGAAAGTTCAATGGAGAGGATCAAATGGAGAGAAGGCTAAAAATGCATAATATATACAGTATTCTCACTCAACTAGCTCAGCTGTGACCGTTCCCCCTCTTTTGTTGAAGTAAATAAAGATGTGATTATATTACAAGCACCCTACCCTCGCATTCAGTGCTGTGTGTGGGCCTGTGTGGGTGTTTGCGTGCACCTTTGTAGGTGTGTGTGTGTGGGGGGGGGGGGGGGGTCTCTGTCTCTATCTGTGTGTGTCTCATAGTCTGGTCTGGGCCTCGGGAATGTAGATCTCAATACTGTCTGCTGCGCTCTCGGTGACAGAGCTCTGTCGGACCGAGAGGGCCCGCTTGGCGGCCAGCAGGCGTTTGCGAGCCTCCAGCCGCTGTCTCTCGGAGCTCTCCAGAGAACGGTCCCTGGCCAGGGGAGGGTGGCCCCTGTGGGGCTTCTTTGGCACTGGAGGGGCGAACCGTCTCTCCTGGATGGACGGGGGAGGACAAACAACTACAGTAAGAGGACATCTTCTGTGCCTCTGGCAGTAGGGGCACAACGGCAGCCATTTTGTGTGGAGGTTAAAGAATGCATGACTGACATGACATCAGCAGTTTGTTGTAGCTTGCATGGTGTGAGAGCATGCAATAGGGTTCACGAGAGTGAGGTTACGGTTGGTGCCCACATGAAAAAATACTATAGCATACTACTGTATAAATACTATAGTATTCGCTGTAGTGTTTTGCTGACTTTACTGTAGTATACTGTAGTATTTACTACAGCAGGAAAATAAAACAGTAGTATGTACTACAGTAATTCATGTAGCGTTTTTGCAGATTGTAGTATACTGTAGTATTTACTGTAGTGTTTTTGCAGACATTACTGTAGTATTTAGTATAGTTTTCTTTAATATAGAAGTGGAGGCTTTCTCCTTCAGGAAATCTCCTTGAGAATTACAAAAAGAGCAAATTCCCATAACCTCTAGGTAGGTAGGACTGGGATTTGAATGGATAATTCAGAACCTCTGCTCTTTTCTATAATTTGTAGGGAACACAATATATGGTCTATACTTGGTATGTAGGTTTTTCACTTATGGGTGGCATAAATTGCGATATTAGGGGAGAGGAATGGGCAGTGTATATGTAAATTAAATACCATAGTATTTACTATATTTTTAAAAATGTAAAGTTTTTGAGGACTGTAGTGTTTTTGCGCATATTACTGTAGTATTTACTACAGTGTTTTTTTGGTGTGCATAATACTGTAGTATTTACTATAGTATTCTACAGTATACTACAACATTCTATAGTAAGTACTACACATGATCGAGGGATACTACTGTGTGTAGTATAGTATTCTACAGTATACTACAGTTTACTACAGATTTCTACAGTAAGTACTGTAGTATTCTATAGTAATCTGCTGTATTTTTTCATGTGGGTGGTGATGGCTGTGGCCATTTTGTGAGAGTACGCGGCAGAAGGTAGGCGTGGGGTGTGCGTGGGGTACGAGTGGCCAGCAAGGTCAGCGAGGCCCGACGGTACATGGCAGGAAGAGTGACTTCTCAACAATCCAGCTCACTGTCAACAACAAAACAAAAAAATACAAAAATAAAAAAACACAGCAGACATGCAGTCACGTCAGGCACGTTGTCACACAACATTACAACGATCCTTTTACATGCGTTACAACAACTCATGCTACATTGAACCAAAATCTACAGTAACTGTGCACGTTAACCATATTCAGCAACAATGAAAGTAGAAGCATCCAGGACAAAAACACCATTCCATTGTATTGGATTACTTCCAGACTTAAAGGCATAGTTCACCCAATTACAAAATTGCTTACATTGTAAACAATATGGCATTTTGTAATTTTGGTGAACTATCCCTTTAATGTGGATCTGGCCTATAGGGTCTACTACATTGAGTGGTACCTTTATCACGGGGAGGTCCAGGGGTCTCCAGTTGTTAGCTTTGAGTTGGTGCAGCTCATCAAACTTTAGGCTGATGTTCTCGATGGACAGCTGCAGCATGTCCCAGAAACCAGCCAGATCCTGGGAGATGGGCCTGGGGTTGGCATTGGGGTTCTGACAGACACACACACACGCACGCACACACACACACACACACGCACACAGACACGCACACAAACACACACACACTCAGTCAGGACAGGGTTGTAACCACTCTCATTTCCCCATCAGTATGTCATCAGCATACTAGTCTGGGACTATTTCACCTTGTCTCTCCGCACTTCAAAGTCAGTATGCTTTGAGTGGTGCTAGACTAGAATCCTATTTGCAACCATAGCGGTGTTTTGTTTGACACTGAGGGTCAATTATAAGCTTGTATAGATCATCTCATTATGTGACAGTTGGCTATGAGGGGTCTGCTGACACAGTAGAGTGATTTAAGATTGGTGTGTGTGTATTACATACCAGGTTTTCCTCACACAGCTCCCGAAACTGCTGGAACCTCTGAGACATGAGCAGCTGGGCGCTGCCTACTGCACTGCGGATCTTCCCCAGGACTGCGGAAAGTCACACACACACACAGACAGACACACAGACAGACAGACAGACAGACAGACAGACAGACAGACAGACAGACAGACAGACAGACAGACAGACAGACAGACAGACAGACAGACAGACAGACANAGACAGACAGACAGACAGACAGACAGACAGACAGACAGACAGACAGACAGACAGACAGACAGACAGACAGACGTCAATCTTAAGTTAAATCACCTTGGAGTCACACAGACTTTGCCTTTGATGAGTGCAAGGCTATAAATATGTGGAGAGTGGGAACTGGGAACCTAAACTGTGAGTTTAGATGAAAGGGGGAGTGTTTATCCTGCACATCAAATAAACAACGCCCCCACCATGCTTTGAGAGTGGGGGATTTCTGAACCAGCCTACCGTCTCAATACACAACCTCGACTTTACATGTCAGAGGGAGAAAATTCACTGCAGAATCCCTACAGAAGGGCTGATCAGCAGACGTGCCAAAGTTCACCACCCTCACATAACGCTGTGTTCTCTCCATCAGAAATAATACATTAGCCGTAGCCCTTTCCTGCAGTCAAATTACCAAAGTGCCCTCTAATTGCCTCATGGGTGGAAAGTTATTATTATTTTTCATAATTTTGTAATTAATCAACATTTTTTGTTTTTTTTGTTATTTTCTGTATTTTTTTGTTATATTTCAGTCTTCTGTGGTGTACACTGAACAAAAATATAAATGCAACATGCAACAATTTCAAAGATTTTGCTGCGTTACAGTTATAAGGAAATCAGTCAATTTAAATACATTCGTTACGCCCTAATCTATGGATTTCACATGACTGGGAATACAGATATCCATCTGTTGGTCACAGATATCTTACAAAAAAATGTAGGGGCATGGATCAGAAAACCCGTCAGTATCTGGTGTGACCACTATTTGCTTCTAGGCAGCACGACACGATCTCCTTCACATAGAGTTGATCAGGCTGATCAGGCTGTTGATTGTGGCCTGTGGAATGTTGTCCCACTCCTCTTCAATGGCTGTGCGAAGTTGCCGGATATTGGCGGGAAGTGGAAGTTGATCCAGAGCATCCCAAACATGCTCAATGGGTGACATGTCTGGTGAGTATGCAGGCCAGAACTGGGACATTTTCAGTTTCCAGGAATTGTGTTCAGATTCTTGCAAAATGGGACTGTGCATTATCATGCTGAAACATGAGATGATGGCGGAAGATGAATGGCACGACAATGGGCCTCAGGATCTCGTCACGGTATCTCTGTGCATTCAAATTGCCATTGATAAAATGCAATTGTGTTCGTTATGCTTAGCTTATGCCTGCCCATACCCTAACCCCACCACCACCATGGGGCACTCTGTTCACAACGTTGACGAAATACACGCTATCTGCTATCTGCCCGGTAAACCCGGGATTCATCCGTGAAGAGCACAATTCTCCAGCTTGCCAATGGCCATCGAAGGTGAGCATTTGCCCACTGAAGTCGGTTACGTCAAGGTCAAGACCCTGGTGAGGACGACAAACACAGATGAGCTTTCCTTAGTTTCTGTCAGTTTGTGCAGAAATTCTTTGGTTGTGCAAACCCACAGTTTCATCAGCTGTCCGGGTGGCTGGTCTCAGACGATCCCGCAGGTGAAGAAGCCGGATGTGGCTTGTAGAATTGCGTTGCAGAGGCAGTTGCAGGGTGTTCTGTGTGGTTTATTGCCCCAGCACATGGTGCGATTGTGTAATGATCACGCTGTTTAATCAGCTTCTTGATATGCCACACCTGCCAGGTGGATGGATTATATTGTCAAAGGAAAAATGCTCACTCGATACGGATGTAAACAAATTTGTGCACAACATTTTTGAAAAATACTACTTTCTGGGATCTTTTATTTCAACTCATGAAACATGCTATCAACACCTTACATGTTGCTTTTATATTTTTGTTTCAGTATCTACAAAGTATACCATTGGAATGCAAACTCAAAATGTAATGCATTTCAACTCTATATCTGAAATGGGTTCAAGGTGTCTCATTTCTTTTAAGCCCATAACCACGCGTGTGAGGTGTATACTTGCTTTTGTTTCAAAGTAGATTTGTTTAAGACTACTAAGAAACACTGTGTGTCACCCTGATTTAGCCCAATGCAGTAAAAGTCTAAAGGAAGAAAACATTTATGTCACTCGGGACAAATCGTAGTATTGTAGTTGTACAAAGGCTACCACATTGGGCTATTCTGAGTATGCACCCCAAAAGCCACCCTATTCCCTATAGTGTATAACTTTTGACCAGAACCCTACGGTACCCTGGTCAAAAGTAGGGCAACAGGGTGTTATTTGGGATGCAGACAGTGTCAGTGTAGGGCTGTCAATCTGGAGCTATAGTGCTGGCAGTAGGCTTGAACGATGTCATTCAGTGAGTTTGAGAATGAAAACCCCTATTGAGCGTGGCTGTGAAAGGCCATTTTACTGTACAGGACAGATGTGTGGCGGGACCCAGCTGGCTCCCTATTGATAACTATGCCTGGTAAGTCGGGCAGAGGAGATAGCAGGCAACAAGCAGGTAGTGTGGCCAGCTGCCATGAATACCTAGTGTGTCCCAAATGGCACCCTATTCCCTATGTGGTGCGCTATTTTTGAACTGAGCCCCATCGGGCCTCGGTCAAAAGTAGTGCATTATCTTGGGAATAGGGTGCCATTTGGAACTCAGGCAATTTCACTCCGTCTACTAAGTCTGTTGGGTCATTTGGAGGACACAGACAGAGAGAGGGAAGGATGGAAAAAACGTAGGGATACAGAGAGAGGGAAAACAATGGATATAATCAGTGGTGGAAAAAAGACTCAATTGTCATACTTGAGTAAAAGTAAAGATACCTTAATAGAAAATGACTCAAGTAAAAGTGAAAGTCACCCAGTAAAATACTACTTGAGTAAAAGTCTAAAAGTATTTGGTCTTGAATATACTTAAGTATCAAAAGTAAATGGAATTGCTCAAATTTACATAAGTATCAAAAGTAAAAGTAAAAGTATAAACCATTTGGAATTCCTTATATTAAGCAAAGCAGTAGGCACAATTTTCTTATTTTTTATTTTTGTTCCTTTTTTGACGAATAGCCAGGGGCACGCTCCAACACTCAGACATATTTACAAACTAAGCATTTGTGTTTAGTGAGTCCATCAGATCAGAGGCAGTAGGGATGACCAGAGATGTTCTCTTGATAAGTGTGTGAATTGGACCATTTTCCTGTCAAAATGTAACAAGTAATTTTGGGTGTCAGGGAAAATGTATGGAGTAAAAAGTACATTATTTTCTTTAGGAATGTAGTGAAGTAAAAGGAAAAGTTGGCAAAAATATAAATAGTAAAGTAAAGTACAGATATCCCCAAAAAACAACCTAAGTAGTAAATTAAAGTATTTTTACTTAAGTACTTTACACCACTGGATATAACCTTCACAGACACCATGCACCAACACCACCAAAAAGCACAAATGCAGAGAAGTGTTAGTGATTCTACTGAACCCCAACCCCACTTCTGCACCAGTTTCCACATATTCAGCGGAATATTCTCTAGTTGAAGTTGTTTGTATGCACATCTGTACGTGCAGGTGTGTCGCCACCACTCACTCTCGTCCGGCAGCTCGTTCTCCATCTCTTCCTGCTTCATCTGTCTGCACCAGCCCTCCATGCGCTCCATCTCGGCCTGCAGCAGCTTGAGGTACCAGCGCCCGTCCCTGGGACACAACGACCCCCTCTCCCCCACCACCTCCATTGGGCCCTCCACCTGGTCCATCCAGGGGTCGGGTGGGGGCAGGATGGATGGGTCGACACCCACCTCGCCGTACTCCTCCACAGTCAGGGCGTGGTAGTGGTTGCCCGAGCCCTGGATGGAGACGGTGGAGGTGGCGGAGTCCCGGGAGTACTGGCGGGGCATGGTGGCCGAGTGGCGCATCACCATCTCTGGAGCGTCGACGGGATAGTAGTCAGGGTCGTCTAGGTCAGCCTGGACCGCTGTGGTCACACTGTTGGACCTGGTCATCCTGCGGTAACTGGAGAGAGAACCACAGATCTGAGGTCAGATGTTAGAAAATGTGGGGCTAGAAGAAGACACGCAGGCGTCGTATATATACACAGATCCCAGATCAGATCAGCCAGGTGTGGGGTGTTTGGGAGGAATGTCATGGGGGCGTTTGGTCACCTGGCTGATTCAGAGGCAATGGAGCGTGGTCTCATCAGTCCCCCTGTCCTGCTGCAGGGCTGAGTCTCAGAGATAACACACATTCTCACCCTCAGGGCCACACTGTACAGCTTGGGGGTGAAGCTTTTGAATTGGTTCGGGAGGCTTTGTGCCCCTGTAACACTCCCATTGCCAAGTCTCTCAGAGCAACGTGCCAACACACTAGCACAAAGTCCCACACTTGCACGCAAATAACATATTTTCAAAACACGCACACACACACAGGCACACACACACACAGACACTTGGCTGGTTCTATACAGCAGCCCACCACCAACAGAGTGATGAATGAGAGGCCAGAGGCATGGTGAGTGATAGAGAGAGAGGTGCCAACTGAATGCACAATGAGTGGACAGTCAGCAAGCAGAGACACCAGCGGACTACAGCAGGACACACACACACACACACACACACACACACACACACACACACCACACCTGGCTCAGACACTACACTGACTACAGGGACATCACTGATGATACTTAACCGAACGCACGCACCCACATCACGACACCACGCACGACACTACACACACACACACATCACTAAACATCCTGAATAGACCTAATGCAATTAGGGTTGACACTCACATTACAGACCTAGGAATTGTCTCCATTCCATCTGCCTACACTATCTCCGGTCAGTCTCGTCGCCTCAGCACTTCACACATCGTAGTTGCGGATGCTATTCCTCCTCCTGCACATTCACTCGACCTTGCCGCTCTTCCGTGAACCAGAGAACAAGAGGGGGAGGGGAGCCAGAGAGA
Source organism: Salvelinus sp. IW2-2015 (assembly GCF_002910315.2). Classification (NCBI taxonomy): domain Eukaryota; kingdom Metazoa; phylum Chordata; class Actinopteri; order Salmoniformes; family Salmonidae; genus Salvelinus; species Salvelinus sp. IW2-2015. The sequence continues at coordinate 50,247,117 of NC_036854.1, read as the reverse complement.
TCAAAGACACTCACAGTGGAGTTGTACCAGCGCCTGGATGTGTGTGTGGGTGTGTGTGTTTGTGTGCGCGTGTGTGTGTGTATGTGTTTGCAGCAGTTAAAGAGTAGCTGTCTTCTGAGCAGGTGTGCAGTCATAATGATCTCAGCCTGCTTATAGCAGCACCCTCCTACAACTTCCTGTCTGTGTCAGGGCAGTGAGGGGTAAGGCCAACACAACCCATATTGACTGACTGAAGAGGAGGGAGGGAGAGAGAGGTGTTCACAGTCAGTCCTCTTGAGTGTTCACCGTCACGCCCTGACACCCCTATCAGATCACAGCAAAATCACAGTCTACTTGAACAGAGCAATACTCAATCATGAGGCATCAAAGCCAAAGGAACTGAGTAATATTTAGAAACGCTATAGATGGAAGGAATGTAGTGTGGGAACCTACCGAAAAACTATTAGGCAACAACAAATTCAATCCCCTTTAGACAACTTCCTGGACAAAACGTTCCACTGTATTAGTGAAGGTGTAAACTTGGCAGTAGAAAATCGAAAAGGTCTATTTGACCTCTCAGCTTCCCTGTCAAATCTAAAAATGTCAAACAGAAAACCAAAGAAAATTAACAACAATGACAATGGTTTGATGAAGAATGCAAAAACCTAAGAAAGAAATTGAGAAACCTGTCCAACCAAAAACATAGAGACCCAGAAAACCTCAGCCTACGCCTTCACTATGGTGAATCACTAAAACAATATATAAATACACTATGGAAAAAGACGGAACAGCACGTAAGAAATCAGCTCAATGTAATTGAAGAATCAATAGACTCTAACCACTTCTGGGAAAATTGGAAAACACTAAACAAACAACAAATGAAGAGTTATCTATTCGAAACGGAGATGTATGGGTAAACCACTTCTCCAATCTTTTTGGCTCTATATTTTTATTTATTTAACCTTTATTTAACTAGGTAAGACAGTTAAGAACAAATTCTTATTTACAAGGATGGCCTACCCCGACGCTGGGCCAATTGTGCGCCACCCTATGGGACTCCCAATCACGGCCGGATGTGATGCAGCCTGGATTTGAACCAGGTACTGCAGTGACGCCTCTTGCACTGAGATGCAGTGTCTTAGACCACAAAGAACAAACTGCAAAAACATATACATGATCAAATACACATCTTAGAATCAACTATTAAGGACTACCAGAAACCACTGGATTCTACAATTACTTTGAATGAACTACAGGACAAAATACAAACCCTTCAACCCAAAAAGGCCTGTGGTGTTGATGGCATCCTCAATGAAATTATCAAATATACAGACAACACATTTAAATTGGCTATACTTAAACTCGTTAACATCATCCTTAGCTCTGGCATCTTCCCCAATATTTGGAACCAAGGACTGATTACCCCAATCCACAAAAGTGAAGACAAATTTGACCCCAAATAACTACCCTGGGATATGGGTCAACAGGAACGTTGGGAAAATCCTCTGCATTATCATTAACAGCAGACTTGTACATTTCCTCAATGAAAACAATGTACTGAGCAAACGTCAAATTGGCTTTTTACCAAATTATCGTACGACAGACCACATATTCACCCTGCACACCCTAATTGACAAACAAACAAACCAAGCAAGACATCATGCCGCGATCCAAAGAAATTCAGGAACAGATGAGAAACAAAGTAATTGACATCTATCAGTCTGGAAAGGGTTACAAAGCCATTTCTAAAGCTTTGGTACTCCAGCGAACCACGGTGAGAGCCATTATCCACAAATGGAGAAACATTTTTAACAGTGGTGAACCTTCCCAGGAGTGGCCGGCCTACCAAAATTACCCCAAGAGCGCAGTGACGACTCATCCAAGAGGTCACAAAAGAACCCACAACAACATCTAAAGAACTGCAGGCCTCACTTGCCTCAGTTAAGGTCAGTGTTCATGACTCAACCTTAAGAAAGAGACTGGGCAAAAATCACATCCATGGCAGAGTTCCAAGGTGAAAACCACTGCTGACCAAAAATAACATAAAGGCTCATCTCACTTTTGGCAAAAAACATCTTGATGAGCCCCAAGACTTTTGGGAAAATATTCTGTGGACTGACGAGACAAAAGTTGAACTTTTTGGAAGGTGTGCGTCCCGTTACATCTGGCGTAAAAGTAACACAGCATTTCAGAAAAATAACATCATACCAACAGTCAAATATGGTGGTGGTAGTGTGATGGTCTGGGGCTGCTTTGCTGCTTCAGGACCTGGACGACTTGCTGTTGGAACCATGAATTCTGCTCTCTACCAAAAAATCCTGAAGGAGAATGTCCGGCCATCAGTTCGTGACCTCAAGCTAAAGCGCACTTGGGCTCTGCAGCAGGACAATGATCCAAAACACACCAGCAAGTCCACCTCTGAATGGCTTAAAAAAACAAAATGAAGGTTTTGGAGTGGCCTAGTCAAAGTCCGGACTTGAATCCGATTGAGATGCTGTGGCGTGACCTTAAAAAGGCAGTTCATGCTCGAAAACCCTCAAATGTGGCTGAATTAAAAAAAAATCTGCAAAGAAGAGTGGGCCAAAATTCCTCCACAGAGATGTGAAAGACTCATTGCCAAATGCTTCATTGCAGTTGTTGCTGCTGAGGGTGTCACAACCAATTATTAGGTTTAGGGGGCAATTACTTTTTCACATAGGGCCATGAAGGTTCGGATAGCTTTTTTCCCTTAAAACCTCACTGGGGTAGGGGGCAGCATTCGGAATTTTGGATGAAAAGCGTAAACTGCCTGCTACTCAGGTCCAGAAGCTAGGATATGCATATAATTGGTAGAGTTGGATAGAAAACACTCTAAAGTTTCCAAAACTGTTAAAATAATGTATGTGAGTGTAACAAAACTGATGGCAGGCGAAAACCTGAGGAAAATCCATCCAGGAAGTGCTATTATTTTGAAATGCCTGTTTTTCCATTGAAAGCCTATCCACCATACAAAGACTTATGACCCAGTTCACTATCCCTATGGCTTCCACTACATGTGGCCAGTCTTTATGCATTGTTTCAGGCTTTTACTCAAAAAAATGAGGGAGAAACACCACTTTCAATGAGAGGACAGTGGAAATTTCCAGACATGAGTCCTGCGCATTACCGGGAGCATGCCTTTCTTGTTTTTCCTTTTCTATTGACGAAGCTATTGTCCGGTTGAAATATGATCGATTATTTATGACAAAAACAACCTGAGGATTGATTATAAACATCGTTTGACATGTTTCTATGAACTTTTATGGTACTTTTAGATTTTTCGTCTGTCTGTTGTGACCGCGCTTTGTTCCAATGGATTACTGAACAAAACGCTCCAACAAAACGGAGTTTTTGGAATATAAAGAGGGACTTTATAGAACAAAACGAACATTTATTGTGTAACATGGAGTCTTGGGAGTGCAAACATTTGAAGATCATCAAAGGTATGTGATTAATTTTATCGCTATTTCTGACTTTTGTTACTCGTCTACTTGGCTGGTTACTGTTTGTAATGATTTGTCTGCTGGGCGCTGTTCTCAGATAATCACATGGTTTGCTTTCGCCGTAAAGTGTTTTTGAAATCTGACACCGCGGTTGGATTAACAAGAAGTTCATCTTTAAACCGATGTATAACACTTGTATGTTTCATGAATTTTTATAATGACTATTTCTGTTTTTGAATTTGGCGCTCTGCAATTTCACTGGATGTTGGCCAGGTGGGACGGTAGCGTCCCACACCCCCTAGAGAGGTTAATAAATAAAATCATCACTTAAAAACAGCAATTTGTCTTTATTTTGGTAATCTTTGTGCAATATTTAAATTTGTTTGATGATCTGAAACATTTAAGTGTGACAAACGTGCAAAAAAATAAAAAATCAGGATACCATCATATTACCTATTGCAAGACGAGAATTGCTAGTTTTAATATCTGTGTTTTTGCATGTACATGAATTGTTTCTGACATTTGTTAGTAGTTGGACATATTAAGTTTAGATGGTTTAGGTAGTCCCCGCACAATGTTCCTAACCATGGAAGTCATTCTGAATGCAGGTTGCTGGTGATAAAAAATTCCACTTGTTGAATGTCCGAACTCTGGCTGGATTCAATTTGGAATTACACATTGCTTGGCAAACCATCATAATGTGACTTGCAGGACTGATGTGGCCTGTAAACCAAGATTTTTCTAACACCACTGTGTTAGGGTATACCTAGGTCCTCAAACAAAGTCCTTATGATATGTGTCATGTACTGTCATAAAGATATACATTTGAAAGGTTAATAAGGCTGGTGGAACTACTCATAATAGAGGGTTCTAGGAAGAACCATCCAAAGATAAAAGGGTTATTGGTAGGATCCTTGATAGAGGGTTCTAGGTAGAACCATATACAGGGGCTTCTTTGAAGAGGTCGAACCCTATACGAAGGGTTCTACCCAGCACCAAAAAGGGTTCCACTATGGGGACAAACCGAAGAACCCAGTATGGTTCTACTTAGCACCTTTTTTTTCTAAGAGTGCAGGACTAGGGGTACAAGGCATCTTAATGTATTCAAAATGGCACCCTATTCTCTTTACAGGGCACTACTTTTGGGCCCTGGTAGGGAATAGGGAGCCATTAGGGATGCAGCCTGTGTCTCTGTCCCTTTGTCCTCCTTAACATGACCATAAAGCAGTAGGTCTGATCGTCTCTGACTGACCTTTCAAGACGGTCAATGTGGCTTGAGGACTGTATGGTTTAAGACCACCATAGACCATACACACACACACATTCCATGTTACCAGTTACTGCAAAGCCAGCTGTGGAAACAAACTCCAACCTTCACCTAACTCATATGCCGCCATCTTGGAATGAGTTCACCATATGGAATGTATGGACCCATGTCATAAGTTTGAACACCTTTGTAGAGTATCTGTCGTTTAAATGAGGATCATAAATGAGATTGAAATCGGTAGACTTGTAATCCAGGCGGTATGTAAAACAAATCATTCACTTTATCATAAAAGCATGAAACTTGGTACACTTGTACAGTTGAGGAACCTGAACATTGTCTAAACGTATAATATTATGTTATTACAGAATTATTTTTAAGGACAATTTTCGGTCCGTACAGTATATGTTAATGATATAATCATAGAGTGAGATTATTGATAATAACTTACATTAGACAACGTAAACTTGTCTTAGCAGGCGGTTGACAGATGTCTTTAAAAGGCAGCCAGGTTGTTTGTAGTGTTCCTCTCTTTTTACTGCTCTCCTCCACTCCCTCTCAGCTTGGCAGGCTTAAGACCAGTTCAAACACTGAGGTAAGGTTATGACCCCACACACACACACATTTATTGTGAGTGAGGCAGGGCCACAGGAGAAATGCACTCTCACCGTCTGGGAATCTAGTGTATAGGGGCAATCAGCCCAGACCCAGACCTCCCAGGACCAACCCTGCCTTGCTGGGACATGCACACACACACGCACACGCACGAACATCGCATCATCTACTACTACGCACGACGTTTATAGTTCACACCAGTCACCTACTAGCAACCACAATCACACACACACACACACACAACACACACACACACACAAACAACACACACACACACACACACACACACACACAGACAGACAGACAGATAGAAAGATCTGCACTATGCACAATCGCGCACACATACACACACACACAGAACACACACACACATAAACATGCACAAAATCAAACATGCACAAACAAAAACACACACTCAAACATACACCAAGGGAAGGCACGTGTGTGAATTAAACCCCAGTGCCACTGCACTAGCGGAAGTGTCTACAGGAGTTGATGTTTGCCGTGGCTGCTTGGAGGTGTGCCTCCTTTTCTATACTTGGCCAGGCAGCTGAGGAAAGCTCTTTGAGGACAAAACCAGTCCAGATATCCTGCATCCCAAATGGCACCCTATTCCCTATGTAGTGCACTACATTTGACACAGGGCCCATAGGCCTGGCCATAGGGCTCTGGTCAAAAGTAGCAATATAGGGAACCGGGTGCTATTTGGGATGCAGCACAGATTCCTGCCTCTGACTCTGAAACTGCAGTCCTGGAAATGACCTTGGTAGGTTGAGACTGGGCTCTTTGATTCCTGACCATGTTCTGTTTACATTATGAAATCAGATTACTGCATCCAGTGCAGTCTCTAAATTGGTCATCTCCCCTCAGCTCTGACTAACAGAGGGGTTACTGTGTCGAGTGAATGGGAGTTACGTTGCGCAGGCAGACATACTGACACATAACTGCCTGCCGCGTGACATATTTTTACACAACTCCAGGAACCAGGAATGTTCCCATAACTTCCAGCCCATGCAAATGCTCCGTGTAAATCAGTCAGGGCAGTTGTCCAATGAAGTGGCCAATTGGCATGCTATAGGCCGGCCCTATAGGAGTACAGAGGTTCCTAAGGTTTCCACATGCTTCCTCATCCGAAACAGTTCGGAAACAGTTTGTGCATATATTATGACAATCTTTTTACTTCGGAAAGGGTTTTTCCGGCTGTTCGTGCACACAACTTTTTTTCTCTAGGCAGGCTGAAGTCTACACCTCTTCGTCTGTGATTGGTCAACAGTAGGGATCCTTCAATTGAGTGTTTTGTTTTCTTCATTCAACGAGAAACTAATCGTTTTGATCTTAGTTAGATGTAAAATTGTGCTACTAAGACCTCCTCGACAAAAAACGACAAAATGAATGATAGATTTCTTGAGATATCTTAGATGAATTCGGAATATTTTGAGGAAGTCTATACTGTCTACGGCATCTCAAGATGGACAAGCAGTACTACCAGCGAACCGAACCATGCGGAAGGCTTTAGGGGGAGCTATAGGGAAGGTAGGGACCCTATAGGAACTGTTACGTGTCGGGCAGGCAAAGGAGAGAGTTGGGGGAGGGGGGGTTGACCACGTACTGAAAAGAACAGAACATTGACAGAAATCTCCCCGCACCCCTTCCGTCTCCACCCAAAGTGGCCTGGCTACATCACAATGACTGGTGCAACAGATGGCTGTCAACTAACTGCCCACTCTTCCTCTCCCTCTCCCCCTTCCCCTTCTTCATCCCCTGCAACACATCCTCGACTCCCCCAGCTGTCACTGCATCCATGGGCCCCCTGGTTGAGGGGCTCTGATGTCAAAACTCCTCAGAGCTGGGGACAGCTGTTGTGGGGTGATGTGGGGGGTGGGATGAGGGATCCGGTAGCCTACGGTCAATGGGCCCAACTCCAAGGCACACATTTGTATACATACTGATCTCAGGCCAGAGAGGGGAGTGTTAGATAAAGAGGTGCCAACTGAATGCACAATGAGTGGACAGTCAGCAAGCAGAGACACCAGCGGACTACAATATGACACAAGAAAAACACTAACACGAATGACAGAAAATCATTCCTCTCTCTCTCTCTCTCTCTCTCTGCTCACCAGCTCTCCTCTTCCACCTGGATACCCACTGACTGGAACTTGGAGTGCTCCTCTGTCCCCCTAACGTCCTCTGGTCCATCCACCTGCAACAGAAAACAGAATACATTTTTATTGAAACGTTATTTACACAGGTACGTCAACTAATAATCTCTCGTGGACTGACTACGTAAACATAAATGGTTGCATCTGACCAAATGACACAAGATTCTGGGTTAACCGAGATGAGTCAATTAAGAACAGACCACAGGATAGGTCGACGGGGAATGCCAAAGAGTCATGATTTTTCTCTGATAAGACTTACAGTTTACGGTTGATATTTTTTCTCCATCACTCTACGATTTATCTATGCGTGATCACATTCCAATATAGCCATGTGTGGTCAGCATGTGGTCAACACCGTCGGCGTATCAGCACCTGTATCCCTATGGAGAGGCACTTCCGGAGCGCGTCTCTCTTGCTGTTGCTGGAGGCAGTGGTGGTGGCGGTGGCGGTGATGGTGATGGTGCTGTTGGTGACGTGCTGGCTGGCCGGGCCGTGGACCTGGGCGTTAGCTGCCTCGATAGCTGCCGTCAGGGCCTTCATAATAATAACATTAAAATATAATATTATTATTATATATATTTTGAGGGTTAATATCTTTCTTTTTTTTTTATACAAAAACACTGATAACATCATAAGCACTGACAAATTCAAAACAGATTGTACCTACAGTATATAATATTTTCATAATATACGATAAACGTTACTATATGATGTACCTTCATACTGTCGATGCTCTCAGTGGAGTTGGACAGGTGGGGCCGGGATGTGCTGCTCTGGGTCCGGAGGCCTGACCCCTCGTCCATGTATGCGTCCTGGGCCGACTCGGTGCTGCTTTGGGCCGTGATGGAGATGACAGGTTTGGGTGGGGTGGTGCGCGGCGGCACCGGCGGGGGCGTCTTCTTGTACGTGGTAATGCATGACGACACTGCAGAGTGGGACAGGAAGTGGGAAAACTGGTTGGAAAAACGACAAGAAACGAAGGAGAAAACGACAAAAATGTAGTTCACAGGAGGATTAGCTAGGTTTGCTGTGAGAGTTTCAATTAATCTAGGTTAGGAGCATCTTTAACAAAGCTCAGCTGACCTACTAAAAGGATTTGTCCGTTGGTCACTTCACTTGACCTACTAATCTAGTCTAGCGTGGCTGAAAGCTGCTATCCAGATAACCTCTGTTGCTTGGCCTCCTTTACGTAATCATAACAGATCAACCATATGGGAGTGTGGATTAGCAGTGTGTGTGTGTGTGTGTGTGTGTGTGTGTGGTTAAGATAGAGAGAGAGAGAGAGTATATGAACAAGGGTAGTGTACTGTGTAATCAGGTAGGATGTCACAGCAAACAAGCCCTAACGCAAAGATCAATGCTCAAACAAACAAGATCCACCAATTCACTCCCGCTAACACACACATCAATTCTCTCTCCACCGCTCTCTCTCTCTCTCTCTCTGTCAGTGAATGCCATTTCCGATTACAGTGACAGGTTGGCAGGTAAGAAAGCCCTGGTGTGCAAGAAGTCCACACAGAGCACATCAGATTGCACCCCCGTTCCCTATAAAGTGCAATAATTTCAACCAGGCCCAGGTCCAAATCGTGCACCTGGTCAAAGGTATCACATAGGGGATAGGGTTCCACGCCATCAGACCCAAAGCAACCTTCCCGAAGCACCAAACACAGAACATAACACAACAAAACAGAACGTAACGGCGTCATGCCTTTGATTTCGCTCTTCCCTCCGTGTCATCCCCATCAGAATTAGGTCACGGGCTGACTCCTGTTGACTCCCGTCCCAGAAACTAGGACAGTGAGTTAATTTCATGAATCCCTTTTAATCCCTGAAAAAGACAAACATCCTAAAGGGAACGGTGGCAGCGGCATACCACGGCCTGTTTTCTTCCACACCCTCAGTGCGGAGCACAGAGTGTGTGTGTGTGTGTGTGTGTGTGTGCCGTGTCAAAAAGCATTAGATCAGAAGCTTATATGGGCCCTCCCATCTCTCTTGACAGCTACAAAGCCTTACCACAGTGGAGGTGAAAGAGCTGCCTGCCTAGCTGGCTGCCTTAAAGCCTCTTGTCAAGACCACGATTGAATGACTGAATCCTCCAAGGCAACCAAGAGTCTGTATGGTCAAGTTTTGACAAGTTCGGAGAGGGAGGCTTACATAGAAAAGATTGAATTGAGATTAGATCATTGTAGCAAACAGGAAGAGTTGCCAAGGACTATATTACCAGGTGTTAGCTAACGGTGTGCTACTTGTTCAAGAAAAATAACATTTCAAGAAAAAGACAAGTGCATACGTTTTTTGGTAACAATTTCTATGAAGCATGTATAATGCTTTATAATGTCCTTTATAATGCCTTATAGCACACGTATAATGTGCTATGCCGCTGACTATAAGCACCCGTATATCACTTCTTTAAATATCATCACGATAGAAGAAAATAGATTGTGAAGTGACTTCAGGCCACCCTGTGAGAAAGCATCCTAAACATGACCTAAACATGGGCCCCATGTTCTGATGCTTTGCAGATGTCTGCATGGGGAACTATGATTGACACACACTGCTGATCTCTCCAAAGGTCACTGAGTACAGACCATTAGGCAATCTACAGAGTATGAAACCACCAACACACCCTCTCAAACACCCACCCACACACTGGCAGCATCACAAATGGCATCCTATTCCCTTTAAGGTGCACCACTTTTGACTAGGGCCCGTAGGACCAGCTATTGGGATTCTGGTTAAATGTAGTGCACTACATAGGGAATAGGGTGCTATTTGGGACACAGCCACTGACTGACACAGATAGAGAGGGAGGCTAAGGTCTTGGTCCTGCCAGCCGAACAGGGAGCAGAAGTTCAGGGGATTCACGAAGACACACACACACACACACACACACACACACACACACACACACACACACACACACACACACACACACACACACACACACACACACACACACACACACACACACACACACACACACACACACACACACACACACACACACACACACACACACACACACATACACACACACACACAACACACACACACACACACACACAAATAGGGATATGAAACTGGAAATGACTCCATCCCCCACATGTCTGTCACTGCTCTGCTCTGCTCTGCTCTGCTGTGTCAGACAGAAAGGAGGAGAGGACTGGGCTGTGTATGTTGAGACAGGTTAGGTAACACACTAAAGAAGCTGGAACATGCCCACACACACCCATATGCACGCACGCACACACACACACGCACACACACCCAGGACTGTTGACACAGTGCAGCCAAAAAGTTAAACCTCTCATGACCACATCAAAGCACACTGCAGACTTCCTGGCCTGGGACTGATATGCTTGTCATCCATCTGAATCTGTTGTCAGCGGTATCCTGTGCAGCAGTGTGTTGGTGGTGTGTTTCTGTGCGTGTTGTGTTGTGTGTGTGTGTGTGTGTGGTGTGTGTGTGTGGTGTGTGTGTATGTGTGTGTGTGTGAGTGTGTGTGTGTGTGTGTGTGCGTGTGTGAATTGATATGTGCCTGGCAACTTCATGAACACAGTTAGCGTCTTCCAGATTTGAGCACCGCCACTTGATCCCTTGCATAACACAACAAAACCTCAGAAATATTCCACATCAAAGAGTCCCAGTCCAATTTGGTTGTCCATATGACACAATGCCATTACAGTGATTGGGGGATTACAGAACAAACGCAATGATAAGACTATAGCCAAGTTTCCAGAGAGATGGAGGATTTGAGTAGTTTGATGTCTAAGCCAGCCGTGGCAGTAAGATAGTCCTGGACCTCCTGCACGCTCGCAGACGCGCACACGCACACGCCACACCACACGCACACGCACACGCACACGCACACGCACACGCACACACCACACACACACACACCACACACACACACACACACACACACACACACACACACACACACACACACACACACACACCAGATAGATCGTCTCAAGGATGCAGTGTTTGTCTGAAGGAACAGCGAGGGAGGAATGAGACATTGGTTGCCAACGCTCCATTAGAAGGGAATGGATGTGGAAAACCTTTTCCTTCTCTTCTTTCTTTCGGTCTCTTTCCTTCTTTCTTTTTTCATCTCTCTAATTAAATGTCTTACTCTTTTAAACTGGAGTTTCATTTCAATTTGATCTTAGATTTGCATGTAATTCAGAATCAAATGAAGCTCTTCTGCTGTGTAAAATAGATCCGGCAATAACACGCTTTCTTAATTAGAGTGGTGCTTTGGCTGCCGCTTTATTCCCACTTCTTTCTTGAGGTGAACCCTGCTGTGTGTATTGTCATTCCAAATTAGAGGGTAGAGGAGTTTGTGAATGACAAAACTCTTCTTGGCACTTTCCCAAATCCCTCTTTGACAAATGCTTCAAAACCCCATGCCGACAGGCTTGTGTGAATAGCTGTTCTCCAGGGGTGAATCCCCTCCCCCCCGAGCTAGATACTACCAGACACCCCACCCCCACAACCATCACACACCTCTTCACAAAAAAAGCCTCCATTCATTTCTTCATGCCCTGAGAAAAAAATAACAACACAAGAGTATCTCTGGTTCCATTGATCACACTTTCCCATTAGAGGACTATAACCGTTTTCTGAGTGTGTGTATTGTGTGCAATGTGTCCTTAGGAACTTGTGATTTTTCAAACGCCTGCAGTGGATTGCTATGAGGGGTAAAAGAAGCAGAGAACTAACTACCTCTCCTACAAGTGTCTGAGGCTGCATTGAAGAGGGACTATGCTAACGCTGGGCTATTAAGCTAACAGCGTTGAGCTCCCCCGCGTGGGGGCCAAGGGCATAGCACCAGCACCGCCGCCATGCAAACACAAAGACAGGAGGGAGGGCGGGCAGGGGGAACACTGACAGCTGAGTACAGCCGCATGGCGCTTGGGGGAGGAACGACAGAAGAGGTCCAGACAGCCGAAAAAGAGAGGGGTGAGGGGGTGAGGACAGAGGGGAAAAGACTAGAGGAGTGAGGGGTGGGCATCCATAGCTTCCTCCCACCCTCCCTCCTCGCGTCGAAGTCAGAGCGCCGTTTGCTCGCGCTTACACACCATGCCACCAGCTGGAGTCCTTTGTGATAGTGTCTCCATGGAGACAAGCAGACTGCTGCTGGCTGTTTACCTTCTACTATGTACACTCTGGCTGCAGCACAGGCAGACAGCTAAATGCTAGTTAGCTAGCAGGTGAACAAATTCAAAGCTGAAACAAACATGCACAGGTACCAACAGAAATAAGCACAAACAGTCTCATGTTAGACATGCTAGGCAAACTCACTAAGAGAAAAACAGTGAACTGCTACTGTGTTACAATAACAGGAAGCATGTTAGCTAGCATTTAGCATTGAGCCTGCAGGCTAAGTCATGGCGTAGCTACTGTTTCTGCCTCAATACCAACTAATACAGCTTTTCTTTCGTTTCTGCTCTATGCTATCTGGGACACTGTAATGTGATGACAAAGAGGCACAGAATGAAAAGGTCAGACATATGAAATTACACTAGTCTCATAAACAGCACTTTAGAGCACTGTAATATGTAAATTACAGGCTCTACCAAAGCCTAACTGGAGTATGTGATTAAGTAGGGCCTATCTGGTGTGAACCTAGACATCAGGGTCCTCATTTATAACCAATGCTTACATTTCACACAAAATGTCTGCATGTGCCATTTCTGAAAAGTCTGCACACATACAAAAATATTGAGATTCATCAACTTTGAGCATGCCATACATATGCATGTTACCTGGTATTAATCAGTCCTGTAAAAATGTCACCTCCACCTGGGAACACCTCCATTCACCTTTTATGTATTATTTGGAACTCTTAGCATTAGGCCACGGCATGCAAAAGACGAGTTGCTGTTCAATATGGTGTTTATCACTAGATTGTTGTGTTTATATGTCCAGTTGTGTTTATATGTAAATAGGCAACAATGTCGTGTTCTTATCGCACAGCAATACTGTAGCCTACCCATACTGTCAAATATTTGACATCAGCTACTGTGTTGGCAGAATGTTTTGATCCTCAGCAGTAATTGATTCTGCATCTGGGAAAGGACTGTCCGTTTTTGAACGAGAAAACAATTACCAAGTTGTCGTGGACCTGTCAGCAGAATTTTTAAAAATCAGACAATGTTTTAATTGGACTTTTCCCCCCGACCTAAATATGATGGACTCCACGCAAATTCTGAAACATTGTAGTGCGGGCTACTAAAGAAAAACGCAATTACAGTACTTACAGTAGTTACAGTTTTATTTCACGTGTGTTTTTGTTCTACTTGACTTTTTTGTATTTATTGTTGGTGGTAGTACTGATATTCAATACTGCATTGTTGAGAAAGAGCAAGCTAGAAAGGTATTTCACTGTACTTGTGCGCATGACAATAATAACGTGACACTTTAAACCTGATACATAGGCCTGCTTCCATGTAAAAGATCCGCTGTTCAATTTGACTGTATACCGGTATTATAAACGGCACCGCCTATGATATCGCAAAACATGAAATACATTTAGCCTATCTATTTACAGGCTAATAGGTCCAATTAAATGAGAGATGCGCATGGTCATTTGTTGTATGGCTCCTACGGGACTAGGAACCCATCACGGCCAGAAAAGGGTGAGGAATGTATTCTGCAATGGCTATGAAAATAAAACAGGAAAAAGATTGCTGTCTAATCATTTTAGATTCTAAAAATAAAACCCATATATTTTTGCTCTTCTCACTAATGGCAACTGGTTTCAGTCTTGTTAATATGTTTTCCTGTTTTGAGTTTTTTAAGAACAAGGTTTTCATCATATCCCCCATTTGTACAAAGTACTTCCTTGCCAGCTTGCAGAACAATATTTCAACCACTAGCAGATGTGCGTATGCAGGGTCTCCAGAGTTTGTGGGGATGTGAGCACATTCTCACGTCAAGTTAGATTCTTTATAAATGCCAACTTTTGCGCTATATTTTGTTCGTACGCATAGTTTAGAAATGAGGCCCCAGAACCGTAAATCGTAAACGCAATAGTGTTTCAGGTTACTGTGTGTGAACAGTGAAGGCTTTCATAGTGGAGCATGTTACCTTTCTCTTCAAACCTCACTCCAATCCACACACTCCTCTACACAGAGCCATTGTGTCTGTGAGGGGGCTGAGAGGTCAGGCATCTGGGGAGCAGAAATCTCCTCGCGACCCTTGACCTTTGAGGGTGAGTGGTGCAGACTGACATGAAGGCTTCTGGGATTCCTTCAGGTGACTCACAACAGCACTTTGAGAGCAGTTCTTTGTGTGTCAACCATTATGTGTATGTGAGTACGCTATGTGTGAAGCAGTCTACAAATATCTACACAATGAGTCTAAGTCAGGGATATTGTATTTAGTCTAGTAGCGCCATGTAGCCAAAACAGCAATATCCACATAACAGCATATTCCCTACTGTGAAAAAATGACAACAACAAAACATAACTATGCTTCAGGCTTGTCTCGTGTCCCCTTTGCTACCTGATATAGACTGTGTTTACAACTGATAACTGTAGATTTATCTGACAGCTGCTTGGCGAGGGATTGCAACCTACCTCACCCACTTTCCCCCCATGCAGCGTGCACCAAGTTCAAATAGAAACCCTAGTTGCCTGCATTTCCGGCATTATGAGCCGGCGCTGTCATCTGCTCTATCAATCAGTGACAGACTGAGACGGAGACATACTGCATGCTGTAATGCAAATTGGACTAGAGCGGGAATTGTGTACAGTACAAAAGATACAGGGACAGTACATAGTGACATACTTTTCATTTACCAATGTCTGAAAGCTACTATTTCAGTTAAGCGGTCCCGTAATCATCAACAGAATATGATCATCTGTCAGGTCAGATGTCGTACACACCAAAGTATACAACACAAGCAACACTGTATGTACTATATTATGCTATATTAGTGTTACATGTACACTATTATAAACTGGGTCGTTCGAGCCCTGAATGCTGTTTGGCTGACAGCCGTGGTATATCAGGGTATGACACGGGTATGACAAAAATGTATTTTTACTGCTGTAATTACAGTGGTAACCAGTTTATAATAGCAGTAAGGCACCTCGGGAGTTTGTGGTATATGGCCAATATACCACGGCTAAGGGCTGTATCCAGGCACTCCACGTTGCGTCGTGCTTTAGAACAGCTCTTAGCTGTGGTATATTGGCCATATACCACACCCCCCCCGTGCCTTATTGCTTAAATATAACATGTACAGATAATAAAAGGTACAAATACAATAGCATGGTCGACAACTGAAGAGAACTGAGCAGAGTGAGATAATCCTAGGATGAAAGAGTTTAGGTGTGGGTTTGAAAAGTTAACTGTTTCTCATTAGGCCTGCCTAGAGGGCTAGACGGCCCTTATTGTTCCCCAGTGCTCCGCAATGAGGGCCTGGGCCTCACAAGTACTTCACCACATGACGCAACACATCACTCCATTGTCCCAGCCCTAAAAGAAAGACATGCCCTGAGGTAGGAGAAAGAGAGAAGAGGATATCTTTAGGGATGATTCAACAGTAACGAAGGGAGGAAGAGAGAGAGAGAGAAGATGAGAGAGAGAGAGAGGTTCAGATAAGACACATTTGCCAGTCCGTTTTGTTCTTTTCCTGTATTAACATTCCTGCTGCCACGCTGAGCAGTAACTCCAGCACTAGCCTCCTAATGCTAAAGCTAACACGCCCACACATCTCGCGCATGATTTCACTCCCCTCGTTTCACACTCCCGGGCCCATATCTCACAGACTGTGTCCTAAATAGCACCCTATTCCCTATTTTATGGCTCTGGTCAGAAGTAGTGCACCGTATAGGGAATAGGATGCCATTTGGGATGTGAACCATGTCCTGCTGAGTGAGTAGGCTATGTGCTTGAATGACACACTGCATGTGTCTGGGATGTCAGTGGGAGCGAGTTATAGCACTCGAAAGTCTAAAGGCGAAAGTCATAGGCCTATGTACCGTATCCATGTTGTCAGTGGGTGAATACGGAGTATTCAACATCAACTATAGTAGATTGTTATAATCTAGGGAAGCATTGATACTGGCCTTTAAATAAATGATGTGAGCTATCGATACTATAACCATGCTCATTTCCTCAGATTAGATACACACTCTCGTATCTCCACTAGTGCAAAGACATGAGTCATTTATCAGAACACGGTCACACACACACACACATACACTTTGGCGGGTAAGCTAGTTAATGATTATGAGATCTGGGACAGCTACTGTATGTGTCTTTCAGTGTGTTTCTCTTTGACATGATGCTGTGGCGGACACTGCCGCTAGGAGACAGTGTACTAAGTGGATAATTCAGGCCACTTAGACCTCTGTGTATGTGCTGACTATAAATACACACACCAGCATGGCTTTAGACACACCACCGCCACACACATACAAACACACACATGTTTGTTTTACTATCCTTGTGGGGACCAAACAATTGATTCCCATTCAAAATCCTAAACCTAAACCTAAACCTAAACCCTAAACCCTAAGTCTGACCCTAAACCAAAACCCTAAGTTAGGAATGGCTTTTTTCCTTGTTGTAAATTGTCCACCACAAACCTGTGCGTCACGTGCACGCCACGCACGCACGCACGTACGCCACGCACGACGACGCAACGCCACGCACGCACGCACGCCACGCACGCACGCACCGCACGCACGCACGCACGCACGCACGCACACACACACACACACACACACACACACACACACACACACACACACACACACACACACACACACACACACACAGATTCAGCCTGTACTAGACCACAGAGACATACAATACCAATGTCATGTCATTACATGTCATTACATGAAGGATCACTGCTCAACGCAGCTAAACCTATTAGCAAAAAAATGCACTGGTATGTGGTCAAACCTTGCAACCTTTTTCTCTCCACAAAATGAACTAACTGAACATAACGTTGACTTTTTTATGGAAGTTGGGCTCTGAAGACAATAAAAGATGAACAAAAATGTCTAATGTACTTACAGTGCAACAAAAACAATCAAACCTATTTATTTTATTTTTTTAAATGGCGTCTCTTTCCAAATTCTTCAACTGTTGTTTGTTCTTGTCGGGAAACGAGGAACGTCATGAAATGTCAGTGTGTGTAGAGAGTATTATTTCATGGTTTTAGAGAACCCTCGTCAAGTAGGATTATTTTCTCCCTACTTGACGTTCTTTGTCCTGACGACTCACACATGGAGGAAAAGGAGACTGCTGATCTAATCCTCAGTCAGAGGCTACATCTCAAAGGGCACCCTATCCCCTATATAGGTACACTATTACATGCAATAGGAAATAGGGTGCCATTCGAGAAGCAAAGAGGGGCCTGCTACAGCCATCTGGGCCTCAAACCAAACGTCAGGCCACGCTTGGCGGGCCGGGAGAGGGGGAGGGAGGAACAGAGGGAGGAAGGAGGGCTAGAACAAGAATCCAGGCAGCCACACTGACGCAGAACCCTCTTTGTGGTCTCCAGTTCTGACCCCTGACTCTGCACATCCTGTTGGAAGGAATGACGAGAGGGCATGCAGCCCCTTGTATGTGTGTGTGCGTGTGAGAATAGCATTTCATCGAAGAGCACGTGTGTGGGAGGGCAAGAGTGCCTCACCGATTGTGACAGAGCTGTTTGTCAGTCCACCAGCACACATGCGTTCCCTTGCAGTGTGTGTGTGTGTGTGTGCGTGTGCGTGTGTGTGTATGTGTGTGTGTGTGCGTGTGTGTGTGTGCGTGTGTGTGTGTGTGTGCGTGTGCGTGTGTGTGTGTGTGTGTGTTCCCCTGTTCCCTATTAATGTGTGTTTACATCCCAGGCAGCAGACTCTGGAAGACACAATGGCTCACTCATATTCCCGCTCTCCTGCTGAGTGCTCATTTGTCTCCTGCATTCCTTCCCCATTCAGGTCTCCTTCTCACCCCTCCTGGCCAGAGTAAACAGCCCGCCAGTCTTTACAGGAGGTGGGGGAAGGAGTGGGCTGAGGGGGTAGCAGTGGGGTCTTAAAAACCCAGGAGGGAGATTTAGTTCCCTCAAGCAACAAATCCACCATCCTCCTGTGCTGTATGAGGCTTGGCTAGTGACGCAAACCAGAGAAGAGAAGGAGGGTGAAGACAGTGGAACATTATCTACACAAAGGGAAAGGACTGGTGGCTTATTAATAAAGGTCCAACGCAGCCATTTTGATCTCAATATCAAATATTTTCTGGGTAACAATGAAGTACCTTCCTGTGATTTTTTTTCAATAAAACATTTCTAGAACAAACCAAAATTGCTTCCTAGCAAAGAGCAGCTTCTCAAGCAAGAATTTTGCTAGGACTGTCTGGGAATGGTCTGAGTGGGGAAAACTGAAAACTAGCTGTTCTTTCTTTTTGGGCTATTAACTCATTTCCTTTCTGGTGTTGTCAACAGGCAGGCTAAAACGCCACCCCACCACAACAGGCTGACATTTCAGGCGGTCTTTTCAAACAGCTGTTACACTAAAAGGGCATTATCATAATTTTCTAAATTCCCTAGCATTATTTCAACCTCATAGTGTGGAAATATTTATAAAACACATTTTTTGATTGCACTGGGCGTTTGATGACTGGGTTTTGATGGCTTCTCCCCTCAGCAGCTACACACACACACACACACACACACACACACACAACACCACAAACAACAAACATTCACACATACAACAAAACACCACAGGCACACACACGCACACACAGGACACTACACATCACACCACTCATTCAGTAAACATGATGCAAAAACAGCCAACACAACCACACACACTACATACCACACATAACAACAACAGTTATCCTATTCTCCTGCACCTTTAAAACGAGTATAAAAAAAACCCGCAGCGCTGAAGACTTTTAGATTCCGCGCAGAGGGACTTAATAAAATTATAGGATAGGGCCTGCCTCCCATGGAACAGCCAAAACCCCCTCACTGCACTTTTCCATCTACTACCACTGGAAGACCAACACAACCACAACACACAACAAACAAACAACAACACACACATTCATTTCTAGGCCTAACCCCATGTCTCTACTTTCATTCCATCTCCGCTGGTGACAGGAGGAGGAGATGGAGGAAGAAGGGCCAGGCCTGCAGTCTCTCTGTTGGAGGAGCCAGAAGGAAGCCAGAGGGATGAAACGTATCCCCCACTCAACACACAGGAACTCCTGCAGGGGCTTGGCTCTCTGATGACAAACACTGAGAGGTAGACGAGTGGGAAGACAACGGAGGCAGTTAGGCAGTAGCGGCGGCGGCCAGACATCCGGGACTACCCTGACGGATCTTCTCGACGGCACTGGCACACGCGTCAGAAGGAACTGCTCCACAAGTCGCTGGGTAGAACGGCGAGTTATGACACAGCGTATCTGGAGATTGACTGAGGCCACATTGTTGCAAATAAGTGTATCGAGTAATGCTTTCAAGTGTCACCCTCTGGTATCAAAAGCACATCTTGTTTAATGTATGTATTGTTTTCCACTGTAAAAATGTATTTCAAATCCAATTCAAACAGTCTACTGACTGGGCTAATATGGTAACTTCTTGACGTGTCTGTGGAAAAGCAGTTATCAGGATCAGTAGTTTCATCTAAAATGTGAAGAGGATGCTGGAAGGGAACATGGTGGTTGGCTAGAGTGTGTGTGTGTGTGTTGTGTGTGTGTGTGTGTGTGTGTGTGTGTGTGGTGTATGTGTGGAAGAGAGCGGGGTGGTCTGCACTGCAGTATGCATGCTCTGTGTCAGCACTGACTTTTAACATTGTTCCTGTCATCTCCTCCCTGTGTCCCAATGCCCACACCTGCATCTGGGTTTCTCCTAACCTCCCTCCTCTCTTGTCTGCTATTGACTTGATGAAGAAGAGGAGGAGAGGGGTGATGCGTTTCTCTAATCCTTCACCTTCCTGCTGCCAGGAGATTTTCCAAAAGCCCTTGAGCTGGGCAAATCAACAGCATTCCAAAACACGACACACACACAACACACACCGTAACACATCACACGACACACACACACACACAAAGTACACACACACACAACACACACCACAACAACAACACAAACGAGGAAACCACACACAGCACACCACAACAAACACATCACATCTCACTCACACACACACCAAACGAATCACACACACAGTCACACGGATCGTTAAGTCGTAAGTGAACAGAAACACCTAACAGCCACTATTTTGGGAAGCACTTGGAACACTGTAATTTCCTTTCAAGTATATAATAGAACACATGCCATTTAGCAGATGCTTTTATCCGAAGCAACTTATAGATATGCGTGCACACATGTTATATATGAGTAGCCCCAGGAATCGGAGACTACAATCCTTGTGTTGCAAGCTCCATTCTCTGCCAAGTGAGCCATGCCTGACCACTTTATCTGACGTTTCAGAACGGAATCAGGAACTACCGTTGGTCAGATGTTTTTTGTTTCTGACGCCCCCTACTGACAGAAGTGAGTAACACATGATGCTGTGGTTTCTTGTATGTACAGTACTAGCTGCTGGCTTGGTGATGCCCTCCTTCAATGCGGTGGTGGTCTAGCGTCTAGTGCCGCCGCCTACAGTACAAACATATGCCAGTGTCGGCATGGGATCGCATCCGGCCCACTGCCTTTGTGACACTCTCTGTCTATTTGTCCCACTGTCTCTCCACTATCCAATAAAACGTAGAAAATGCAATAAATATACATTGGAAAAAAGTATTTCCCTCCATCATATGAGGTGACTGATGTGCAGGAGGCTGAAATAATGTCTCAGCCAAAACAGACGTATGTGCAGATTGCCTAGTCATACATAATTGAATGTCTTACATTTACCGCTAAACCAAGTAGCAATGGTTAATCCAAGTAAAATGAACACAAGAAACGGTGTCAGGACAGAGCTGTCACGTAGGTGACAAATGAGAAGAACACGGAATTCTAACGTCTAAATAAGTCCATTAAAATGTCTACAGTTCACAGAGAGTGAATATCAAACTGGACTATAAATTCTAGAATCTGAAATAGTGGTTCGAAAACACAACTCATGACAAGTTGACAGTGATGTTTTCATACAGTTCACTGAGGGTGAATATCCAAGAGACACAGAGCGAAGGTTTCCCATCATGCCATCTGAGAGGGACAGTGCAAGTTCCCACTGGCTCACATTCTCAGACAGTCGTGACAGGGTAGAAGTAATTACTGAGTGTTTGACACACAAGCATGAGCAAGATTTATCTCTCCCAGTACAGGAATAGAGATAGATAAATCACAGTTTACCCCAAAAGAGTGTGGAGTTACAGCATGATCCAACAGCTGCAATAAGAAAAGCCATACACCACACACACACAGACCCAGAGTGGTTTTGTGTGTACGCATGTGTGAACACACGGATGAGACAGAGACACACACACGTGCTCATAAACAAACATTATTTTTCAATAACAAATGACGAGTAACCAGGTTTTGGCCTAAAATGTCCTGGTACTTCACTATAAACCCCAATGCATTTTTAATTAAAATACTTCTAGTAAGTTGAACTAAAAGTCAATGAAAAGTCATTATTACTTAAAATGTTTATGTGGTACTGACTCAAAACTAAATGGGAAGTCACATCAACTACATTTTTTGAGGTTAGGACAACAAATTAACTGTTTTCCCAGCATATTTTATCGGTAGATATTTTTGGAATAGTTTTTATTATGTGTGTTTTTGCATGTACAGTACATTGAGTGATTAATTGATTCATCTTATGCTACACACCAATAATTGAGTTCAATATTTTTTCATCTGAAACTGAAATGGCTGTTCCTGTTCAAATGAGTTAGGTAGTCTCCTCACACTATTCCATTATGAATGCAGGTTGCGGGTCAATGAAAACGTCAACTGTTGGATATCCTAACTCTGGCTGGATTCTAATCGTAATTACACGTTCATTTGCAAGCCAGCATAATGTTACTTTCAGGCAGGGTTCCACATTCTGGTACATTTCTGAAGTTTCCCAGAAATCCCAGTTGGAAGATTCCTGGAAATACTTCAACCAGGGTGTTTAGAAAATCTGGGAATTTGGGGAAAGTTACTGGACTTTTGCAACCCTACTTGACAGACCTGAAGTGGCCTGTAAAAACATGAGTTTCAGGCCACCGTATTAGGGTAAAGCTAGGCCTCAAAATAAGGCCTGATGAGATATTTAAATTTGGAGTCAGTTCCACATAAACATTTGAAGTAATATTGACTTTTCATTCACTTTGAGTTAAAAAAATGCATTGGGGTTAAACAAAATCTCTTACTCTGAGCAATTGTATTAGTATAAAATAATATATTACCCCAAACATGTGAGCATACAATATAGCTCAGTATTTGAATTCTTTCTTTTATAGTATTTTTTTGCACGTCTTTATCAAGGGATCCAATAATTCCGGACCCCACTGCTAGGTCTCTCTACTCCCCGACAGTAACCACATCAGAGGAGTGTGTGCATGTACGTGTGTGTGTGTGTGTGTGTGTGTGTGTGTGTGTGCTGTGTGTGTGTGTGTGGTGTGTGTGTGTGTTGTGTGAATGTGTGTGTAATTGTGTGTGTGTGTGTGTGTGTGTGTGAAGCCTTAAGCAGAATAGTTGTTTTTCACATTGGCCCTGCGGACCTGCCCAGTCCTAATTTCCTGTCAACACGCCCTCCCCCCATCTCATTCCAAGCTAAAGGTTCACAGGGTGTGTGTGCACAAAAAGAGATGGAACTTTGATGAGCAAGTGTTCTTATCTATTGTTTACGTAGGTGTGGTGTGTGGCTGTTTAACTATTCTTGTGGGGACCATTTACTACGGGGTTGGGGTTTAAAGGTTTAGAATTAGTGTTAGGGTATATATTACGTTAAAAGCGGTAATAGGTTAGGAGCGTAGGGTTACCGGATTTAGGGTTAATATGGTCAGAAGCATGGGTTAGCGCTAGGAATTTGGGTTAGTAGTTAAGGGAAAATAGGATTAATTGAATGGAACTGATTTGTGTGTCCCCACAAGGTTAGCTGTACAAGACTGTGTGTGTGTGTGTGTGTGGTGTGTCTGTGTGTGTGTGTGTATGTGTTGTGTGTGTGTGGTGTGTGTGTGTGTGTGTGTGTGTGTGTGTGTGTTGTGTGTTTGAAGAGAGAGAGAGAGAGAGAGAACAAGCGAAAGAGAGACAGCACAGTCTTGAGCAGCAGTGCTGTAAGTTTAATTTATTGTCTGTCTTTAATGATTGCCG
This sequence comes from Salvelinus sp. IW2-2015, assembly GCF_002910315.2. Lineage (NCBI taxonomy): Eukaryota > Metazoa > Chordata > Actinopteri > Salmoniformes > Salmonidae > Salvelinus > Salvelinus sp. IW2-2015. The sequence goes on along the minus strand of NC_036854.1, from coordinate 50,223,363 downwards.
TGTAGACGGATTCCACTAGCTTTGATCCAATGGCACAGGTATATTTCACATGCAGGGAGGCACCCTAACCTTAACCGCCACCGGGTAAAACGCTGCTTTATCCAGGCCTGTAATTAGCCTAGAATCTCAGGAAACACTGAGGCGGTAGTAGGTAGGTGGATGAGTGCTGACGGGTGTGGGTGTTGCTAGCCGGTAAGCGGTTAGCGCCAAGCCGAGCCACAAGGATGCGGTTTCAAAAGTAGTGCACTATAATGGGGAATTAATGTGCCATTTGGATGCTGATCAGGTGTGAGGCTAATAACGGGGGCATTAACTCGTTATTGTACTTGCCTCTCTCCTCTCTCTCTCTCTCTCTCTCTCTCTCTCTCTCTCTTCTCTCTCTCTTCTCTCTCTCTCTCTTCTCTCTCCTCCTCTCTCTCTCTCTCTCTCTCTCTCTCTCTCTCTCTCTCTCTCTTTCCTCTCTCTCTCTCTCTCTCTCTCTCTCTCTCTCTCTCTCTCTCTCATATCCCTGGATCGAATCCCCGAGCTGACAAGGTAAAAATCTGTAATTTTGCCCCTGAGCAAGGCACTGTTTCCCGGGCGCCAAAGACGTGGATTCCGGTTAAGGCAGCCCCCAGCACCTGTACCTCTCTGATTCAGAGGGGTTGTGTTAAATGCAGAAGACACATTTCCGTTGAATGCATTCAGTTGTACAACCGACTAGGTATCTACTCTTGCTCCCACCAGTAACAGTCCCGTGCTTCAGAATGAGAAGAGTGAGTCCCATCTAGTGGTGAAACATGCTGAATTGAATGATCTGTATTCATTTATTTGTGTGTTTGTTTAAGTATGGACTGCACACCACAATTCAGCTCTTAGCTGCCAATGTTGCACACACCATGACAATAAGCAAAATGTTGCTCTGAAATCCCGTGAGTCATCATCCTAATTCCTTCAGATTTCTCTCACGAAAGCATGTCTCTAGAGCGTAAATGCATTCATGAAGTCTCTTTAGACATGCAGTCTCAGTCAGGACTTTGCCTTAAAGCAGAGGTGATATACGATATTTATGTATATGACACAAGTCCTTGAGCAATGCAGTCCTAACTTATGACGGATTCCATTTCAAAAGCACTGCATAACTAAACACCTCATAAGAGTTGCACTGTCTGTCTGTGACAAAAAGGGCTGCTGTCATATAAATATTTCCAAAGGGGGGGAAATATTACATAAAATCCTCAGTATTCACGACATTTATATCTCCTAATCATGAATACCGGGCCATTGCATAATTGCACACATGTTTGACTATGGTTCGGTCCCAAATGGCACCCTATTCCCTATATAGTGCACTACTTTTCACCAGAGCCCTGTGGCCGGTTGGGCCCTGATCAAAAGTAGTGCACTATGTAGGGAATAGGGTGCCATTTGGGATGCAAGCTGTTACTCAGTCTCAGGATGAAGTCACCAATAATTTGTAGGCTGCAAATAACAGGTGAGAATACCAATGTTAGGTTAAATACAGGAGGATTCCCCATGGTTTAGATAGAGGCCTATCCCTATTCAGCAACCTGCCGTCAATGTTTGGTGATAGCTCACCCGTTACGGGTTTAGGAGTTCATTAAGCACTTCATGTAACTTCAAATCCATTACAGTTGTTAAAGGCTGCCACCAGAGGGCAATGCTGCGCCTATTTTGAATGTTCCTATGTGATACGTAACAAGACCCTGAGCGCATCGGACACAAAACAATACAAATATAGCAAGAGCACAAACAGCAACAGGGCAAAATAGTTTTGAAATCTTCTTTCGTGAGTGCCTTTTCATTATAGAATAGACACTTGGTGATTTCTAGCTGCACCAATGAAAGCAGTGGAGAGTGGTCAAAACCATTCATCTTTTAGAGATGGGGGAGTGGGGTTCCAGAATGCAATCATATTACACACAATTTTACAATTGATAAAATGGTCATATATTTTGTTTTTATACAGACCTGCTAAAAAATAAGTGAAACTTGTCAAATTATACAATGGATTATGATAATTTGCCTGTAACATTGTTTGGGGTGCAAAACCATTTTTTTCACACCCTAGTTTTAATTTGCTCTATGGCTCAGACGGCCAATTGTAGGCAATGGTGAAAAGCTGATTGGCTAATCCAGAGATGATCTATTGTAGTGCTCAGCTCGGCCGTCGACTCGCGCAGAGGAAGAACGTTGCAGGTGTTTCTGATTATTAATAAACAATGGCATGCTGTTGGGTGTTAACATTTAAATAAGACCCAGCCCTGGGAAAAAAAACGTAGTCGGAAAAATATTCTTATTTTTCACCTTTATTTAACTAGGAAAGTCAGTTAAGAACAAATTCTTATTTTCAATGACGGCCTAGGAACAGTGGGTTAATTGCCTTGTTCGGGGGCAGAACGACAAATTTTTACCTTGTCAGCTCGGGGATTCAATCTCGCAACCTTCCGGTAACCACGAGGCTACCTGCCGCCCCGTCGGAAAAGTATAAAAGTATAATTGCGTCATAACATAGGGCAAACAGATTACATTGGTACGTAAAATATCCGAAGTTACCACTTTGGATTTTCCACTTCAACCCCAAATATATCATAGTTTGACTAAAATGATGACTTATTGACTTAAATAATTAAGCAACATCATAGGTAAGCTACGGGCAAAAGTCTTTGAATTTCCGCGATTAAATTATACATGTGATATTCTTAGAGAGGATCGGATGTGTCAGGTTATGGTTCATGGCTCCTATGCATAAAGTCTCACAGAGTGGTAGTGCTGATCTATAGGATCAGGCCCATTAGGATCTGAAAGGCTAAACTGATCCGAGATGAGCAGTCCTACTCTGAGAAGCTTTATGAAAACGGACTCAGCACCTTCTATCCCAACCTCTCTCAATCTCTCTCATCGCCTTTCTGCTCAGTGACCAAGGCTGTATGGCAATAGTTTTGGAAAGGCTTCAAAATCGATGGTGGAAATCAGTCTATCAACATGACTCGACCTTGGAATGTGCCCAGAGTTTTTTTTCCCCTTGCAGGTCACATGGTCACAAAGAAGTGTTGAGAATAATTGGAATGTCTGTTTACATCCTATATCGACTGAAATGAAAAGGAACTGACCCCAACCCTGCTATGTACCACCAGTCTTTCAAGCTTGCAATGTTATTGGTGGTGGCTCGACAGATCTCAGTACACACACTCAGACTTCAGTCCATTAGACCCCAGGGACCACTGGAACTGTGTATACAGAGATACGTTCTGTACACAAGGAAACATCGGAAAGAGGAAATCAATAAGACATGAAGCTGATTGATGCGCCGTATAATACTACAGCAAACACAGATGATCACTACCATTAAATATGACAATGCGTAACATGTATGCTAATTATAATGTATATATTTTTGTATGTTTGTAGGCATGGTCAACGCTACGGTGTAGAGTTGTTATCACGTGTGAGGACTGTTTGGAGGGAGGGAGGGAGAGAGTGAGAGAGAGAAAGAGAGAGAGAGACAGAGACAGAGACAGAGAAAGACATGTACAGAACAAGGAGAGACTGACAGAGTGCACAAGAGAGAGAATGAGAGAGAGACAGAGAGAGACAGATAGAGCGAGTGAGAGAGACAGAGAAAGAGAGACAGAAAGACATGTACAATAAGAGAGCGAGAGAGACAGAGAGAGAAAGAAAGACATGTACAATAAGAGAGCGAGAGAGAAAGAGAGAGATAGAGAGGGAGAGACAGCGCGAGAAAGAGACAGAAAGACGTACAAGGAGAGAGCGAGAGAGGGAGAGAGAGAGAAAGAAAATGAGAGAGACAGAGAGAGATGTGTATTATAGGGAGGTCAAACCCACTCCACCCAGAGGAAGTCATTCCAGGCTAAACACATTAATCTCCATGGAGACTGATGGACCAGACCAGGCAGTGGCTTGGGCTGAATTTTCTGGATATGCTCCACTACAAGACCCTTTATTCACACAGACAGACATATGATGGCTTCCTGCTTACATACTGTAAGGCCTCAGTACCTAAACAACACAATGAGAGCAGAATAACTTCCTCAGAATATCAACAGACTGCAATCGCCCATAGGCCAATCTAATGGCTTTTTAATACCAGACTACACAATCCTAAAAATATTTGTCGACCCACGCTGCACTAAACTGACTGTAGACAATACTCAATCTACCTGTCATATAAAATGCATCCAAACTTACAGTGGCAAGAAAAAGTATATGAACCCTTTGGAATTAACTGGATTTGTGCATAAATTGAATACATAGTTTAAACATTCACAGTGTAGGTTGGAAGAAGTATGTGAACCCCTAGGCTAATGACTTCTCCAAATGCTCATTGGAGTCAGGAGTCAGCTAACCTGGAATCCAATCAATGAGACGAGATAAGAGATATTGGTTAGAGCTGCCTTGCCCTATAAAAAACACTCACAAAATTTGAGTTTGCTAATCACAAGAAGCATTGCCTGATGTGAACCATGCCTCGAACAAAAGAGATCTCAGAAGACCTAAGATTAAGAATTGCTGACTTGCATAAAGCTGGAACGGGTTACAAAAGTATCTCTAAAAGCCTTGATGTTCATCAGTCCATGGTAAGACAAATTGTCTATAAATAAATTAAGTTCAGAACTTTTGCTACTCACCCTAGGTGTGGCCGGCCTGAAAAGATGACTGCAACAGAGCACAGCGGAGAATGCTCAATGAGGTTAAGAAGAATCCTAGTGTCAGATAAAGACTTACAGAAATCTCTGGAACATACTAACATCTCTTTTGACGAGTCTACGACATGTAAAAGAATGGTGTTGATGGGAGGACACCACGGAAGAAGCCACTGAAGCCACTGCTGTCAAAAAAAACACTGCTGCAAAAGTGCACCTGGATGTTCCACAGTGCTACTGGCAAAATATTCTGTGGACAGATGAAACTACAGTTGAGTTGTTTGGATGGAACACACAACACTATGTCAGGAGAAAAAAAGGCACAGCACACCAACATCAAAACCTCATCCCAACTGTAAAGTATGGTGGAGGGAGCATCATGGTTTGGGGCTGCTTTGCTGCCTCAGGGCCTGGACAGCTTGCTATCATCGCCGGAAAAATGAATTCCCAAGTTTCTCAAGACATTTTGCAGGAGAATGTCAGGCTATTTGTCCATCAATTGAAGCTCAATAGAAGTTGGGTGATGCAACAGGACAACGACCCAAAACACAGAAGTAAACCAACAACAGAATGGCTTCAACAGAAGAAAATACACCTTCTGGAGTGGCCCAGTCAGTCCTGACCTCAACCCAATTGAGATGCTACGGCATGACCTCAAGAGAGCAGTTCACACCAGACATCCCAAGAATATTGCTGAACTGAAACAGTTTTGTGAATAGGAATGGTCCAAAATTCCTCCTGACTGTTGTGCAGGTCTGATCCACAACTACAGAAAACATTTGGTTGAGGTTATTGCTGCCAAAAGAGGGTCAACCATTTATTAAATCCAAGGGTTCACATACTTTTTCCACCCTGCACTGTGAATGTCTACACGGTGTGTATAATAAAGGCATGAAAACGTATAATTGTTTGTGTGTTATTAGTTTAAGCACACTGTGTTTGTCTATTGTTGTGACCTAGATGAAGATCAGATCAAATTGTATGACCAATTTATGCAGAAATCCAGGTATTTCTAAAGGATTCACATACTTTTTCTTGCCACTGTAGGTAACATGTTCTATGAAGTACATATTTGCATCATGCTTTATAACATCCTTTATAATGCCTTATATTAAACTTAGCGGCGTTGGCAGACAGCGGATGTTGCCGGGTTTTCAAGGGCACAGTATTTTCAACCTACCTTCCGTTTCCCCTGAAAAAAATGGAAGTGGGGACTCCGCTCAGGCGTCTTTTCTACGTCTGCTGCATTAGGTTGTTATGATGCAGATGTACTGTACGTCACGTATGCTCTTCATAGGAAATGTTACACAGTCTTATTTACAGTGGACTTATGTGACTGGAACATGCTCCATTGCCTCCTATAGAAGCAGGTTCGATCAGCCTGCGTGAGGTATGTGTGTCTATGACAGGATGACCCAGGCATGTGGAGCTGGGTGTGGAGGGAGGGTAGTGGGTCTGTCCCGAAATAGAGAGAGAGGGAGCGCGGGTTAGTGGGCTGGCCCTGGCAGCATAGCTGGCATCGCTGCCGTGACTAGGCTGAATGACGTGCATGCTTGCGACCCTAATGCCACCCTATCCTCTAAATAGTGCATTACTTTTGACCAGATCCCTATTGGCCCTGGTCAAGCTTAGGGCGTTAAGTAGGAAATAGAATGCCATTTAGGACACAACCTATGACTCATTCACAGATGGCCCAGGGAGGGGACAGGGGAGGGGCTGCCGGGTGTGGGGTGCAGACGACATGTCTGTCACACGGATGCGACCCTTGACCCATCCTCTATCTGACGCCGGGCTGGCTGACCTGGTTTCCCATAAGGTCTTGCTTTGTAAGCGCAACGCCGGAAAGTCCCCTCCCCTTGCCGCCAAATGTCACTTTCCATGCATGTCGAAGCCAAAAGGGATCCTATAGGCTACTTGTCCTAGGTGTTCATATGGTATTTCAGGGCTTGTCTCTGTGTACATGGTTCTATAGTAAAATGGAGGGGGAAAATGTGTGAAATGGTGCCAGGCCGTGGGTTGTACACCTGCTATCCCACGTCAACGATAGAAGTTACTCAAATAAAAAGTCACACTAATAGACTGAGAACTGGAAACAGTTCAAAATATCTGGGCTGACCAGAATCACTATGGAAGGTTCTTACACTGAGCTCATAACATATTTTCATATTTGAGGACAAATAATTTGTTGACCAACACACAGCACACCTACAGGCAAACTTAGAACTGTGACAATAACTGTATAATAACGGTCCATTGACACAGCGAATCAAGGATCACTTTCAAAGCCAATTCCTCCTTTGGTCGTCTTTCCTTCCAGTTCTCTGCTGCCAATGACTGGAACGAACTGCAAAAATCTCTGAAGCTGGAAACACTTATCTCCCTCACTAGCTTTAAGCACCAGCTGTCAGAGCAGCTCACAGATTACTGCACCTGTATATAGCCCATCTATAATTTAGCCCAAACAACTACCTCTTCCCCTACTGTATTTATTTATTTATTTATTTTGGTACTTTGCACCCCATTATTTCAATTTCTACTGCACATTCTTCCACTGCAAATCTACCATTCCAGTGTTTTACTTGCTATATTGTATTTACCTCGCCACCATGGCCTTTTTTTGCCTTTACCTCCCTTATCTCACCTCATTTGCTCACATTGTATATAGACTTATTTTTCTACTGTATTATTGACTGTATGTTTTGTTTATTCCATGTGTAACTCTGTGTTGTTGTATGTGTCGAATTGCTATGCTTTATCTTGGCCAGGTCGCAGTTGCAAATGAGAACTTGTTATCAACTAGCCTACCTGGTTAAATAAAGGTGAAATAAAATTTAAAAAAATATATATTATCAAGGATAATATTTGAACATGATTATTATAATTATTATAATTATAATTATATTATAATTGTATAGTCATGTTGTTGTCATGTAAAAGGTCCACATGGTATACAAATATCAACATTACTCATATCAATGTCATATCACAGGTTTGTTAATGCTCTTCCCATCAAGCATGAGCAAGCCACTGTAGGACGGGCACGAGGCCATCCCCAGCTGGCGAAATCACAAAAGCGCAGCAGAAGAAACACAACTCATTCATAGGCAGAAAGGAAGAAGAGACATTAGTCTACTCACAAACTCGTATCCAGTGGTCACACATACGGAACAAGTTACAGAAATACGGTAAAGGGAAGGGGAAAGGCATCAGGTATAGGGCGTCTCTCGCACACTACAGCTTCTTTGATATGGTGGCGGTGCTTGCTCTCTCCCTTCCTCGTGTAGCCTATGATTCGATTTCGGGATGGGCGTGCAGCAGTGAGCAGTGCCAACGCTGCACCCCTCTGCCCTCCTCGCACTGGCTGACCAGCCTTGACCTCAAATACCTAGTGATGTTTTGTTTGATACCGGAGTTCTATTTTTTGCACTGTTGTTCCACTATTTTTTAAATTTAGTACAGTCTAAGCTTCTGTCTTAAGCATCCTAAATATTGCCATAGATTCCATTTTGACAAATAGCAAACATGAAGTAAAAAAAAGTGAAGTATTATGTCAACCTGGTATTCTAACTGATTATGGGCTACCAAAGCCAGCGACTTGCAGATGTTCCAGAGTTTTGATGAAAACAGTGGAAAAAAATACATGTACAGCTGAAGTCGGAAGTTAACATATACTAAGGTTGGAGTCATTAAAACTCGTTTTTCAACCACTCCGCAAATGGTTCTTGTTAGCAAACTATAGTTTTGGCAAGTCGGTTAGGACATCTACTTTGTGCATGACACAAGTCATTTTTTCCAACAATTGTTTACAGACAGATTATTTCACTTATAATTCACTGTATCACAATTCCAGTGGGTCAGAAGTTTACATACACTATGTTGACTGTGCCTTTAAACAGCTTGGAAAATTCCAGAAAATGATGTCATGGCCTTAGAAGCTTCTGATAAGCTTTGTCCTTACATAATTTGAGTCAATTGGAGGTGTACCTGTGGATGTATTTCAAGGCCTACCTTCAAACTCAGTGCCTCTTTGCTTGACATCATGGGAAAATCAAAAGAAATCAGCTAAGACCTCAGAAAGAAAATTGTAGACCTCCACAAGTCTGGTTCATCCTTGGGAGCAATTTCGAAATGTCTGAAGGTACCACGTTCATCTGTACAAACAATAGTACGCAAGTATAAACACCATAAGACCACGCAGCTGTCATACCGCTCAGGAAGGAGACGCGTTCCGTCTCCTAGAGATAAACCTACTTTGGTGCGAAAAGTGCAAATCAATCCCAGAACAACAGCAAAGGACCTTGTGAAGATGCAGGAGGAAACAGGTACAAAAATATCTATATCCACAGTAAAACGAGTCCTATATCGACATAACCTGAAAGGCCGCTCAGCAAGGAAGAAGCCACTGCTCCAAAAAAACCTCCATAAAAATGTCAGTCTGCGGTTTGCAACTGCACATGGGGACAAAGATTGTACTTTTTGGAGAAATGTCCTCTGGTCTGATGAAACAAAAATATAATTGTTTGGCCATAATGACTATTGTTATGTTTGGAGGAAAAAGGGGGAGGCTTGCAAGCCGAAGAACACCATTCCAACCGTGAAGCACGGGGGTTGGCAGCATCATGTTGTGTGGGTGCTTTGCTGCAGGAGAGACTGGTGCACTTCACAAAATAGATGGCATCATGAGGAGGGAAAATTATGTGGATATATTGAAGCAATATCTCAAGACATCAGCAAGGAAGTTTAAGCTTGTCGCAAATGGGTCTTCCAAATGGACAATGACCCCAAGCATACTTCCAAAGTTGTGGCAAAATGGCTTAAGGACAACAAAGTCAAGGTATTGGAGTGGCCATCACAAAGCCCTGACCTCAATCCTATGGACAATTTGTGGGCAGAACTGAAAAAGCGTGTACGAGCAAGGAGGCCTACAGTCCTGACTCAGTTACACCAGCTTTGTCAGGAGGAATAGGCCAAAATTCACCCAACTTATTGTGGGAAGCTTGTGGAAGGCTACCAGAAATGTTTGACCCAAGTTAAACAATTTAAAGGCAATGCTACCAATAAAAATGTTGTGTATATAAACTTCTGACCCACTGGAAATGTGATGAAAGAAATAAAAGCTGAAATAAATCATTCTCTCTACTACTATTCTGAAATTTCACATTCTTAAAATAAAGTGGTGATCCTAACTGACCTAAGACAGGGATTTTTACTAGGATTAAATGTCAGGAATTGTGAATAACTGAGTTGAAATGTATTTGGCAAAGGTGTATGTAAACTTCCGACTTCAGCTGTATATATGATAATCACACGCTGCTATTTATTGCTGAACAGCAGATGTCAGTAATGTGCATTGTGAACCGATAATTAAGCATTTGGGTACAATTTGGTGAAAGCTTGGAAGCCTTCAGAAAGCCTTGGTTTCCCTTTACTATAAATACCCGCTCTTTTATCAATTGATCTTACTCATGACTCATCATAACATTGACTCTAAAATTATATTTTGAAGCTTTAAAGGCATAGCTCCATGTTCATACAGTAGAGCAGATTTCTTAAACCTATTGGCAACAAAATCTCATAGTTATTGTAATATATGGATCGAATGATAGTCCATAACGCCCTTGTGTTTAACAGCCAATCAGTATTACTCTTGAGTTTGAAGGTCAAGTGGATACTATGTAAATGAGCTTTTTTTCAGTTTGAGGTGTGCCTGCATGCACAGTGTTAATTCTTACCATGCTTCAGATATAAAGCTCAACGTAATAGTACTTCAGTCTCCATCGTCAAGTTAATTCTAACGTGCCATCTAGAGCACGACATGTTGTCAAAAGTGCCAGCAGCATATCACCCTGCATACCACTGCTGGCTTGCTTCTGAAGCTAAGCAGGGTTGGTCCTGGTCAGGCCCTGGATGGGAGACCAGATGCTGCTGGAAGTGGTGTTGGAGGGCCAGTAGGAGGCACTCTTTCCTCTGGTCTAAACAAAGATCCCAATGCCCCAGGGCAGTGATTGGGGACACTGCTCTGTGTAAGGTGCCGTCTTTCGGATGGGACGTTAAACGGGTGTCCTGACTCTCTGAGGTCATTAAAGATCCCATGGCTCTTATCGTAAGAGTAGGGGTGTTAACCCCGGTGTCCTGGCTAAATTCCCAATCTGGCCCTCAACCATCACGGTCACCTAATAATCCCCAGTTTACAATTGGCTCATTCATCCCCCTCCTCTCCCCTGTAACTATTCCCCAGGTCGTTGCTGCAAATGAGAACGTGTTCTCAGTCAACTTACCTGGTAAAATAACGGATAAATAAAAAAATAAAAATAAAAAGAAGATTAAACAAAAAAACTGTGGAAAAGATGAGTGAGAACGTGGACTTCACCAGCAGGCTACTAAAATGAGTGGCTGGTTAGCAGGCTAATGCTAAGGTGAGTGAAACAACACACTTTGATATTGTTAGCTATCAAGCTTTGGATTAGCTGCAATGCAGTCGTTTACACCACCATCTCTGTTGTTACTGACTGGAAACCTCACAGAAAATTGGCAGAAAGGGGAACAAAAACTGAACTTGTACTACTTAGCCAGTGGGCTAAATGACAGCCCAGAGGCTAGGAAAATAGCAGTTTTGCTACACTGCATCGGCGAAGACGTGCTGGAGATATGCGACACGATGGAGATCACATATGCTAACCCAGAAAACCAAAAACTGGCCAAGGTGATGAAAGCGTTTGAAAACAACTGTGCACCACGAAGGAATACTGTGTTCGAGAGACATCAGTGTTGGTCACACAAGTTCAATGAACAGGTAGGTATTGACAAGTTCATAACCAAACTGAGACTGAGAGCACGCAGCTGTGAGTTCAAAGACACTGATGATCTAATGCTGAAGGACAAAGTGGTGTTTAGCATCACAGATAGTGGACTAAGAGAGAAACTACTCTCCATTTCAGATTTAACCCTAGCTAAGGCCGTAGATGTTTGCTGTGCAAAATAAGTTACATCAGCTCAAGCTAGAGCTTGGGCTCCTGAGTGGCGCAGCGGTCTAAGGCACTGCATCTCAGTGCTAAAGGCGTCACTACAGACCCTGGTTCGATTCCAGGCTGTATCACAACTGGCTGTGATTGGGAGTCCCATAGGGCGGTGCCCAATTGGCCCAGCGTCGACCGGTTTGGCCGGGGTAGGCTGTTATTGTAAATAAGAATTCTGACTTGCCTAGTTAAATAAAGAAATAAAGCTATGTCAACTAGCAATAGCACAGAAGAGTTTGTGCATGCTAGTTTGTGCATGCTATGGAAAAAAAGAGCATCCATGTTAAGAAATCACAAGCACAGTCAGAACAAAGGCAGGCTGCATGCTCAGCGAGCAGCAGCCTAATGTGGAAAAACACATTCAATGTTGAGTGTAAAATTGTGGCAAGAGAAATCACTTTGCAGCTGTGTGTAGGTCAGGGACAGATGTTGAAACAGAGGTCAATGAAGTGGACATGTTGTTCATAGGTGCAGTGACACAAGCATGCAAAACATATGCTGGCTGGTACACAAACTTGCGTGTAGGGGGACAGACGGTCAACTTTAAGTTAGACACAGGAGCTGAAGCCAATGTGCTCCCGCAAGCAATAGCAGACAAATTGCCAAGCAATTCAAAGTGAAAGAGACTGAGACTGGAGGCACCCGCATTAAACCAAAGGTCATCATGACATTGCAAGTGCACACGCGGCACAAACAAGCCCATCTACAGTTCTATGTTACAGATGCATCTGACACAACACTGCTAGGCAGAGAGGCCGGTGTGCAGCTTGACCTCATCAGAAAAGTAGCAACAGTTGCATGCCATGCTTTGCCATGCTCCAAGGAAGAGCTACTCAAGCGCTATGCATCTGTGTTTAAAGGACTTGGTGAGTTTGCAGGCCAGCACCACAATCAACATTGATCCAAACAGTCCCTCCTGTTGTTCATGGATGTAGGACAATCCCATATGCTGTTCTTGACAGGCTGAAAGCAGCGGTGTAAAGTCTTTAAGTAAAAATACTTTCAAGTACTACTTAAGTAGTTTTTTGTGGGTATCTGTACTTTACTATTTATATTTATGGCAACTTTTACTTTTAATTCACTACATTCCTAAAGAAAATAATGTACTTTTTACTCCATACCCTTTCCCTGATACCCAAAAGTACTCATTACATTTTGACAGGAAAATGGTCCAATTCAAACACTTATCAAGAGGACATCCCTGGTCATCCCTTCTGCCTCTGATCTGGCGGATTCACTAAACACAAATGCTTAATTTGTGAATTATGTCTGAGTGTTGGAGTGTGCCCCTGGCTATTGGTAATCTTTTAAAAAAAATATATATATATAAGACAGTTAAAATTATTTATACTTTTACTTTTGATACTTAAGTACAGTTTAGCAATTCCATTTACTTTTGATACTTAAATATACATAAAACCAAATACTTTTCAACTTTTTACTCAAGTAGTATTTTACTGGGTGACTTTCACTTTTACTTGAGTCATTTTCTATTAAGGTTTACTTTTACTCAAGTATGAAAATTGAGTACTTTTTTCACCACTGGATGAAAGAGACATTGGACAATTAAGAGCAGAGGGGTGTGGTCATCAAAGTAACAAAACCAACAGCGTTAGGGTTAAGATCTGAAGGACCTGAACCAGGCCATACGGTGCCAACACTTCTCCATTCCCACCTCAGAAGATGTACAATGCAAACTAGCAGGCAAGAAGATCTTCACTGTCCTAGATGAGAAAGAGGGGTATTGGCAAATCAAGCTGGATGAGGAATCAGCTGATCTCTGCACATTCAATACCCCATGAGGGAGGTACCGGTTCAATCGCTTACCTTTTGGCATAAAAAGTGCCAACGAGGTATTTCAGCAGATGAACTCAGAGAGTTTCAGTGACATTGAAGGTGTCTATGTAATAGCGGATTACATGATAATTGCAGCAAACACCAAAGAAGAGCATGACCACATTCTACAGCAGGTGATGGACAGAGCTCTCCGTCTGAATGTGAAGTTCAATGCTGACAGGATGCCAGTACATGGCGAGGGAAGTGAAGTACACGGGGCACATCATCAGCGCAGACGGGGTCGACGCCGACAACTCCAAGGTGACAGCAATCACACAGATTCCCCCACCAGAAGACAGAGGTTTACTGGGTATGACACGTTTTCTAAGCCAGTATATCCAAGATGAAGCCACGCTCACTGCGCCACTCAGAATGCTCGTCAGGAAGGACGTGGCAGTGGCACCCAGGACAACAAGCAACACTGGAGAGACTGAGGAAAGCCGTCTCCACGACGCCGCTGCTGAAACTCTTCAATCCACAGGAAGAGACTGCTGATGCCGCCAAAGATGGACTTGGAGCTGTTCTGATGCAAGGTAAACAGCCTATAGCCTTTGCATCCAGAGCTCTGTCTGGGGCAGAACAAAATTATGCCCAGATAGAAAAATAACTCCTGGCAATCGTGTTCGCACTGAGGAGGTTTCACCAGTATGTCTATGGCGTCCAGGTCAGAGTTCAATCTGACCACAAACCACTTGAGGCTATAATCACCAAGCTTATTGGAAAGGCACCTGCCTGTCTTCAACGGATGCTGCTTCAAATACAGAAATATGACATTCACATCGTCTATACCCCAGGTAAAGACATGTTAATAGCAGACACGCTATCACGGGCCATACGCCAGACTGCCACACATGAAGTGTGACCTCCGTGACGAGAAAGTCATTTATGCAGTCTCCACACATCCGCCACTGGAGGGTGCTGTTATGCAACAGCTGAGAGCAGTCACAGACGCAGACAGTGAGACAGGCCCTGCTGAGGAACCTGCACAGAGATGGACAGGGAAAGGGGGATACCTAGTCAGTTGTCCAACTGAATGTATTCAACTGAAATGTGTCTTCCCTCTGAATCAGAGAGGTGGATTGCTGGATCGAATCCTCGAGCTGACAAGGTTTAAAAAAAAACTGTCGTTCTGCCCCTGAACAAAGGCAGTTAACCCACTGTTCCCTGATAGGCTGTCATTGTAAATAAGAATTTGTTCTTAACTGACTTGCCTAGTTAAATAACGGTTAAATAAAACATTTAAATAAAAAAAAGGTGTGGGGGTCTGCCTAAATCAACATCCACGTCTTCGGCGCCAGGGGAACAGTGGGTTAACTGCCTTGCTCAGGGGCAGAACGACAGATGTTTGACCTTGTCGGATGGATGGCCAGACAAGAACAAAAGTGCACCACAGAAAGAGCAACCCTGCTGGCACATCAGAGACTCTCTTTACATTGAAGATGGACTACTCATGGTAAACAAAGGTATTATCATTCCCAAAGACTTTAGAGCTGAGGTACTTAAGAGGCTCCACATTGCACATCAGGGCATTCAATGCTCCTTAGCGCATGCCAGAGCTCTCATGTATTGGCCAGGCCTCACTGACGATGCACAAATTATGGTTGAATCGTGCACTTCCTGTCAAGAAAAACTGCCCAGCAACCAAAAGGAACCACTCCTACCACACACACTCCATGGCAAACTCCATCGGCGCTGATATCTATGAGTTCCAAGGACGCTCATTACTTCTGATAGTGGACTACTACTCCAAATATCCAGAGGTGCGGTCAGACAAGACATCAGGAACTGTCATCGCAAAGCTTAAAGCTGTGTTTGCTCGACGTGGTATTACAGCTGAACTGATGGCAGATGGTTTACCCTTTACAAGTGCTGAGACGGCTCAGTTTGCAAACGAGTGGGGTTTCTAAATCATTCATTCCAGTCCAGGGTTTCCCCAGTCAAACGGAATGGCTGAGAGGACCATTCAGTCAGTGACGAACATGCTCAAGTCGACAGAACAGACAGGTGTTGACCCTCACGCAGCTCCCCTGAACCTGTGGAAGCACACCTGTCACAGGACGTGTCCTACACTCCGACCTACCTACAAGTAAAGCAGGTGACTCCCAAAAAGGTCCAGCATGGCTTGAAAAGCAGACAGCTGCAGCAGAAGATAAGCAATGACAAAACGTTGTCACCTTTTCTTTCGTTTCGGGAGGGAAAGAGAAATGGAGAGGACGGCAGCCAGCAACAGTGGTGAGAATCAGAGATGCCAGTCAGTGCACCAGAGTAGGCAGGTGTACTAAACTACCAGCGAGGCTACAGGACTATGTGCTTGAGTGAGTCAGAGGTGAAGCCTGGTATTGTAAGTGAAACTAGACCACCACCTACCTTTGACTCTACAGCAGTATTAAAAATACTATGTCTTGTTAAAAAGTTATGTCTACTTGTAAGCTCTAGCTAAGAGGGGGGAACGTAATATATGGCGCTAATGATAGTCCATAACTCCCCTGTGTTTAACAGCCAATCACTATCACTCTTGAGGTTGAAGGTCAAGGGGATATGTAAATGAGCTGTCTTGCAGTTTGAAGTGTGCCTGCATGCACAGTGTTAATTCTTACCATGCTTCAGATATATAGCTCAAAGTTGTAGTACTTCAGTCTCCATTGTCAAGTTAATTCTACCGTGCCATCTAGAGCACGACAGTTCTATCAATCCAAACAAACAGAGGGGAGAATGTCCCCAGCAACATGACCACATTGGCACAATGTGGGGATAGCCCGCAGCAGCCCAACACGGGCTAGCCCGCAGCAGCCCAACACGGGCTAGCCCGCACCAATCCCACATCAGCTCAATACAGGCTAGCCCGCACCAATCCCACATCAGCTCAATACAGGCTAGCCCACACCAATCCCACATCAGCTTAACATAGGCTAGCCTACACCAGACCAACACAGCCTGGCCCACACCAGACCAACAAGGGCCAGCCCACACCAGACCAACACGGGCCAGCCCACACCAGCACAACACAGGCCAGCCCACACCAAGCCCAACATGGCTAGCCCACACCAAGCCCAACATGAGCTAGCCCACACTAAGCCCTGCACGAGCTAGCCCACACCAAGCCCAACGTGAGCTAGCCCACACTAAGCCCTGCACGGGCTAATCCACACCAAGCCCAACATGAGCTAGCCCACACTAAGCCCTGCACGGGCTAGCCCACACCAAGCCCAACACAGGCTAACCTACACAAAGCCCAGAAAGTGCTAGCCCACACCAGTCACAGCTACATCATAATGTAGAAGCAAGGGCTTATTCAACATTTTGGGGGCGTGGTTTGCAATTTTGCAATTAATGTTGTTAAGTTAAAAAAGAATACAAGACAACAATTGCTGAAACCATTCAGACCAATGAAGGTTCGGAACTATTAAGCCAATTATTTCTGAATAATATTTTTTCAGATAGAACATTCACTCTAAAAGGATATTTTGAAGCTTTTGAAGCTTTTTGAAGATTAAAAGCATTTTTTCTAAACTCTATTGTCAAAAAAAAGTCTCATAGTTATATCAACTGATCTTACACATGACTCATCATAATGTTCACTCTAAAATGATATTAAGTTTATCTGGTAAAAAAAAAATACATACCGGTCAAAAGTTTTAGAACACCCACATATTCAAGGGTTTTTCTTAATTTGTTTACTATTTTCTACATTGTAGAATAATAGTGAAGACATCAAAACTATGAAATAACACATATGGAATCATGTAGTAATCAAAAAAGTGTTAAACAAATCAAAATATATTTTATATTAGATTTTTTTCAAATAGCTACCCTTTGCCTTGATGACAGCTTTGCACATTCTTGGCATTCTCTCAACCAGCTTCATGAGGTAGTCACCTGGAATGCATTTCAATTAACAGGTGTGCCTTCTTAAAAGTTAATTTTTTGAATTTATTTCCTTCCAAATGCATTTGAGCCAATCAGTTGTGTTGTGATAAGGTAGGGAGGCTATACAGAAGATAGCGCTAGTCCATATTTTGGCAAGAGCAGCTCAAATAAGCAACGAGAAACGACTGTCCATCATTACTTTAAGACATGAAGGTCAGTCAATACGGAACATTTCAAGAACTTTGAAAGTTTCTTCAAGTGCAGTCGCAAAAACCATCAAGCACTATTGTCACGATCGTCGTCAAGGAAATGACCGGACCAAGGTGCAGCGTGATAAGCGTACATTCTTTCATTTAAAATGTCGCCAACAAAAACAATAAACAACAAAACGAACGTGAAGCTCTGTAAGGCTATACATGCCGCTAACAAAGACAACAACCCACAAATGAGAAAAGGAAAAAAGGCTGCCAAAGTCTGATTCCCAATCAGAGACAACGATAAACAACTGTCCCTAATTGAGAATCATACCCGGCCAAAAACAAAGAACCAGAAAGCATAGACTTTCCCACCCGAGTCACACCCTGACCAAACAAACATAGAGAATAAAAGGATCTCTACGGTCAGGGCGTGACAACTATGATGAAACTGGCTCTCATGAGGACCGCCACAGGAATGCAAGACCCAGCGTTACCTCTGCTGCAGAGGATACGTTCATTAGAGTTAAAAGCCTCAGAAATTGCAGCCCAAATAAATGCTTCACAGAGTTCGAGTAACAGACACATCTCAACATCAACTGTTCAGAGGAGACTGTGTGAATCAGGCCTTCAGGGTCGAATTGCTGCAAAGAAGCCACTACTAAAGGACACCAATAATAAGAAGAAACTTGCTTGGGCCAAGAAACACAAGCAATGGACTGGTGGAAATCTGTCCTTTGGTCTGGAGTCCAAATTGGAGATTTCTAGTTCCAACCGCTGTGTCTTTGTGAGACTCGGTGTGGGTGAACGGATGATCTCCGCATGTGTAGTTCCCACTGTAAAGCATGGAGGAGGAGGTGTGATGATTTGGGGGTGCTTTGCTGGTGACACTGTCAGTGATTCATTTAGAATTCAAGACACACTTAACCAGCAAGGCTACCACAGCATTCTACAGTGATACGCCATCCCATCTGGTTTGGACTTAGTGGGACTATCATTTGTTTTTCAACATGACAATGACACAACACACCTCCAGGCTGTGTAAGGGCTATTATTCTACAATGTAGAAAATAGTCAAAAAGATGTCTAAACTTTGACTGGTATTATATATACAGTGGGGAGAACAAGTATTTGATACACTGCCGATTTTGCAGGTTTTCCTACTTACAAAGCATGTAGAGGTGCTGTCAGTTTTTGATCATAGGTACACTTCACACTGTGAGGACGGAATCAATAAAACAAAAATCCGAGAAATCACATTGTATGATTTTTAAGGTAATTAATTGCATTTATTGCAGACATAAGTATTTGATCACCTACCAAACCAGATAAAGGATTCCGGCTCTCACAGACGTGTTAGTTTTCTTTAAGAAGCCCTCTGTTCTCCACTCATTACCGTATTAACTGCACCTGTTTGAACTCGTTACCTGTATAAAAGACACACCGTCCACACACTCAATCAAACAGACTCCAACCTCTCCACAATGGCCAAGACCAGAGGAGCTGTGTAAGACATCAAGGGATAAATTGTAGACCTGTACAAGGCTGGGATGGGCTACAGGACAATAGCCAAGCACTTGGTGAGAAGGCAAACAACTGTTGGCACAATTATTAGGAAAAATGGAAGAAGTTCAAGAATGACGGTCAATCACCGCGGTCTGGGGCTCCATGCAACAGATCTCACCTCGTGGGCATCATGATATGAGGAATGTGAGGGATAGGAGCCCAGAACTACACGGGCAGGACTGGTCAATGACCTGAAGAGAGCTGGGACCACCCGTCTCAAGAACCAACCATTAGTACACACACGACGTCATGGATTAAATCCTGCAGCGCACGCAAGGTCCCCCTGCTCAAGCCAGCGCATGTCCAGGCCCGTCTGAAGTTTGCAATGAAGGGAGGCATGCCACCTCGGATTGATCCAGAGGAGAGAAGTGGGAGAAGGTTCATGTGGTCTGATGAGACAAAAATAGAGCTTTTTGCTCCTAAACACTCCACTCGCCGTGTGTTTGGAGGAATAGAAGGATGAGTACAACCCAGCAAGAACACCATCCCAACCGTGAAGCATGGAGGTGGAAACATCATTCTTTGGGGATGCTTTCTGCAAAGGGGACAGGAGACTGCACCGTATTGAAGGGGAGGATGGATGGGGCATGGTATCGCGAGATCTTGACCAATAACCTCCTTCCCTCAGTAAGAGCATTGAAAGGGTCGTGGCTGGGTCTTCCAGTCATGACACA
The DNA here is from genome assembly GCF_002910315.2 of Salvelinus sp. IW2-2015. Classification (NCBI taxonomy): domain Eukaryota; kingdom Metazoa; phylum Chordata; class Actinopteri; order Salmoniformes; family Salmonidae; genus Salvelinus; species Salvelinus sp. IW2-2015. The sequence continues at coordinate 50,203,546 of NC_036854.1, read as the reverse complement.
ACGACCAAAACACCAGCAGGGCAAACAAGGAGTGGCTCCGAGTATAAAAGCATCTCAAGGTCCTGGAGTGGCCTAGCCAGTCTCCAGACCTGAACCCAATAGAAAACTTTGGAGGGAGCCGAAAGTCCGTATGCCCAGCGACAGCCCGAAACCTGAAGGATCTGGAGAGGAGGTCGTGATGGAGGAGTGGGCCAAAATCCCTGCTGCAGTGTGTGGCAAACCTGGTCAAGACTTACAGAAGAACGTAATAGAATCTCTGTAATTGGCAAAGCTAGGTTATCGGACCAATATCCGTCAGTTCTGCTTATTTCTGATTGTAATCAAATACTTATGTCATGCAATAAAATGCAAATTAATTAMTTAAAAATCATACAATGTGATTTTCTGGATTTTTGTTTTAGATTCCKTCTCTCACAGTTGAAGTGTACCTATGATAAAAATTACAGACCTCTACATGCTTTGTAAGTAGGAAAACCTGCAAAATTGTCAGTGTATCAAATACTTGTTCTCCCCACTGTATATAGTAACAACTTCATTGTCTTTCTGATACAACGTCAGTCAGCTGATCCAGAATGGTGGGCTTTTTTCAGTTGATGTGAGGCCTGCCTTGGGGCCAATGTCACCATGTTAGAACATACGCACGGCACACACAGGACACATGCACACAGGACACATGCACACTGGTACATGCACCGCCTACTTGCTTTTAGAACTACTGGCTGAAATTATATAAAATCTAAGTATCATTTATTTAAAAGTTATGAACATTGTCCGGCTATGAAATGTCACAAAGTAGCTCTCTTTCTGATGTAAAATCAGTTGTTCACCATTTTAGTACAGCATAGAGCCCCTGACTAATTCAAGGCCACAGGAATCCCATGGTAGTTCAATAAAAATAATCAGCAAGACGATTCTCTTATTGAACCAGTGGAGGAAAATAGTGTGAATGAGTCATAGACTGTGTCCCAAATAGCACCCTATTTCATATATAGTGCACTGCATTTGAGCAGGGCCCTGTTGAAAAGTAGTGCACTTAATAGGGAATAGGGTGCCATTTGAGATGAAACCGAGGCCTACAGCTCGTTCCACACAATCTCACAGTATCAGCCTGGAAAACAGAGGTTGCTGAGAAAATGAGAGGCGATAATTAACGGTGGAAAGCAGAGGATTAGAGGAGAGGATTAAACAGCAGTGAGAGAGAGGGAGGAGAGAGAGAGAGGGGGGTAGAGGTAAACAGAGAGAGAGAGTAGGGAGGGGGACAGTGAGAGAGAGAAAGAGAGAGAGGCGGATGGATACACCGTGGCACATTTCCTTAACTTTAGACCTGTACGAAGAAGTAGCTTTGACTGAAGGTCACCTCTCAGTAAAAGAATGGGCAATTTTACGCTTCAAATGACTGTTGTGGCTCCGAGGCAAAGTAGAAAAACAAAGTAGGAAAACCACCAGATTACACAGAAGAACAGGACTCTGTCCCAAACGACACCCAATACTCTATGTAGTGCACTACTTTTGAAGAAGGTTAATAGGGCTCTGGTCAAAAATAGTGCACTATGTAGGGAATAGGGTGTCATTTGGGACTCAGACAGGATCAGTGAAGATGGATGTAGGATGTACATGGTGTAAGATTTGACTGGAGGCGACCTCGTGTAGAAGGAGACGGGGGTTTAACGCGGTTTAAATCATCCTCACATTACCAGATTGGTATGGATTTTCCTCAGCTTTAAGAGAAGAGTCGCCACAGCTTTATTAAACCAATCCCAAGGAGCTGATGTCAGGACCAACATTCTTATCCCGGGCCAGGTTTGCATCCCAAATGGCACCCTATTCACATTTTTGACCAGAGCTCTATGGGCCCTGGTCAAAAGCAGTGCACGACATAGGAAATATGCTGGTATTTGTGAGGCAGGGAACTATACCTGCTATTACTGACCGGCCCTGGTCAAAAGTAGTGCACTATAAAAGGAATAGGATGCAATTTGGTATGCATCCTCGGTATGCCCCCCAGCAGCTTATGAAATGTCAAAGCTTTGTGTTCCGTATTTCTGTGAGTCTGTGTGTTTCGTGTATGTCATTGTGTCTGTGTGTGAGAGGTTTCCATCACGTCTGCTTCTCTTGCTCCTGCTGGATGGTGTTCCTCCGGAACACTCTCAGAGGAGGAAGAGGATATTGAAAAGAGGGAACGTTCCATCATTTCTGTATGATGACAGAGATTTTGTGTGAGCCAATGGTTTTTCAAATGCGGGGGTCATCCGTCGACAGATGCATGGATTTTCCGTGTACGAATTGTCCGTCTTTGTATTCAGCAGACACTCATATCCAGAGTGACTTACAGTCAAATAATTCAACTAAGGTAGATAAACAACAACATATCACAGTCATAGCAAGACAACAAAAGTCTGTAACTGTTACTCGGAATGTTATTGTAGTTGAAGTGGATTGTTGGTTTATTCAGCGTGTTAGACAAGTTTGTGCATAATTGCTGCCAGTTTTAAAGGTTCTGACGTAGTTAAATAAGTGCATGTGATAGATAGGAGAATGTGTACATATTTTGTTGGCCACTCTTTCCTATTAAGAGGTGTCAAAAACGACTTAATTGAAAATGTATAGCAGTTGAAATTGGGCCATAAAATCAATGACCCAAAAATATGTATTTTCAACGTCTGTAAATTACATTTTCAACGTCCAGAAAATACGTATTTTTACCTTTCATTCAGCACCTAAAATGCATCTGATTTCAAATTCCAGAAGAAACGTTTGTTAAAAATCCAGCAAATATGTATTTTCAACGTCCGTTGATGGATTTTCGACGTCCGGAAAATAATTCTTCCAACCTTTCATTCAGCACCTGAAAGGCACGTGATGTCAACGTGATGTTTGCTTACTGTCTGCTCACAGCACTCAGGATGAGAGGAAGAGAGCGAGAGAGCGTGAGAGAGAGAGGGAGCATGAGATAAATAAATTGTATTTTGCCTCTACGTGAGTGTCTGTGTGCTTCTGTCTAAAAGACTGAATGACGGAGAAAGACTGTCCTGCTACCTAATCCTGTAATTCAACAGAATGACATTGAGAGCAAAGCCAACCTGAGCCCAGTGAGTGATACAAAGCTAGACACTGCTGCATCCCAAATGGCACCCAAATCCCTTCATAGTGCACTACTTTTGACCAGTGCACTCTATATAGGGAATAGAGTGCCATTTGCGACACAAGTGATATAACCTAGGCTGCTGCCGTTCTAACTGACATATTTTGGTGGAAACAGAAAAGACTCCTTGCATTGGGATACAGTTTTAATTTTATGTCAAATTTGTCCTCATTCATCAGTTTTACACAACATACTGTATGGACTTATTCTAAAATGGATTAAATTTTAAAAAAATCCTCATCGATCTTGACACAATACCAAATGTTGACAAAGCGAAAACAGTTTTTTATTTTATTTTGGCAAATGTATTAAAAATGTAAAATAGAAATACATTGAGGTGCATCCTGTTTCCATTGATCATCCTTATTAAGATGTTTACACAACTTGATTGGAGTCCACCTGTGATAAATTCAGTTGATTGGACATGTTTTGGAAAGGCACACACCTGTCTATATAAGGTCCCACAGTTGACAGTGCATGTCAGAGAAAAAACCAAGCCATGAGGTCGAAGGAATTGTCCTTAGAGATCTGAGACAGGATTGTGTCAAGAAACAGATCTGGGGAAGGGTACAAAAAATGTATGCAGCATTGATGGTCCCCAAGTACATAGTGGCCTCCATCATTCTTAAATGGAAGAAGTTTGGAACCACCAAGACTCTTCCTAGAGCTGGCCGCCCAGCTAAACTGAGCATTCAGGAGAGAATTGCCTTGGTCAGGGAGGTGACCAAGAGCCCGATGATCACTCTGACAGAGCTCCAGAGTTCCTCTGTGGAGATGGGAGAACCTTCCAGGACAAATATCTCTGCAGCACTCAGAAGCCACAGGAAGAAACCTGGCACTGTCCCTACGGTGAAGCATGGAGGTGGCAGAACCATGCTGTGGGGATGTTTTTCAGCATCAGGGACTGGGAGACTAGTCAGGATCAAGGGAAAGATGAACGGAGCAAAGTACAGAGAGATCCTTGATGAAAACTTGCTCAAGAGAGCTCAGGACCTCAGATTGGGGCGAAGGTTCACCGTCCAACAGGACAACAATCCTAAGCACACAGCCAAAACAACGCAGGAGAGGTTTCGGGACAAGTCTCTGAATGTACTTGAGTGGCCCAGTCAGAGCCCGGACTTGAACCCGATCTAACATTTTTGGAAAGACGTGAAAATAGCTGTGCAGCGACTCTCCCCTTCCAACCGGACAGAGCTAGAGAGGATCTGCAGAGAAGAATGGGAGAATCTCCCCAAATACAAGTGTGTCAAGCTTGTAACGTCATACCCAAAAGGACTTGAGGCTGTAATCTCTGCCAAAGGTACTTCAACATAGTACTGAGTAAAGGGTCTGAATACTTAAGTAAATGTGATATTTCCGTGTATAATTTTTTATACATTTGCTAAAATAAAAATAAAAACAGTTTTTGCTTTGCCATTATGTGGTATTGTGTGTAGATTGACGAAAAGCAACAGCAATGTAATCACTTTTAGAATAAAGCTGTAATGTGGAAACTTTCAAGGGGTCTGAAAAAGTTCACGAATGCACTATAATTGGTGACCTGTATTTTGTACGCTACGGCCTGAAGGAGTTCTGACAACAGCATGATGTGACCATGGGTCAGCTTCTTCTGGAACACCTTTTACCATTCTTCTAATTCAGTGGAGAGTGAAGTCTACACATGCAGTACCGGTCAGAAGTTTGGACACACCTACTCATTCAAGGGTTTTTCTTTCATTTGACTATTTTCTACATCGTAGAATGATAGTGAAGTCATCACAACGATGAAATAACACATATGGAATCATGTAGTAACCAAGAAAGTGTTAAACAAATCTAAATATATTTCATATTTGACATTCTTCAAAGTAGCCACCCTTTGCCTTGATGATGACAGCTTTGTACACTCTTGGTATTCTCTCAACCAGCTTCATGAGGTAGTCACCTGGAATGCATTTCATCTAACAGGTGTGCCTTGTTAAAAGTTAATTTGTGGAATTTATTTCCTTCTAAATTTGAGCAAATCAGTTGTGTTGTGATAACGTTGGTATACAGAAGATAGCCCTATTTGGTAAAATACCAAGTCCATGATATGGCAAGAGCAGCACAAATAAGCAAAGAGAAACGACAGTCCATCATTACTTTTAGACATGGTCAGTCAATGAGGAACATTTGAAGAACTTTGAAAGTTTCTTCAAGTGCAGTCGCAAAAACCATCAAGTGCTATGATGAAACTGGCTCGCACGAGGACTGTCACATGAAAGGAAGACCCAGAGTTACTTCTGCTGCAGACGATAAGTTCATTAGAGTTACCAGCCTCAGAAATTGCAGCCCAAATAAATGCTTCACAGAGTTCAAGTAACAGACACATCTCAACATCAACTGTTCAGAGGAGACTGCGTGAATCAGGCCTTTGTGGTCGAATTGCCGCAAAGAAACCACTACTAAAGGACATCAATAAGAAGAAGAGACTTGCTTGGGCCAAGAAACAAGAGCAATAGACATTATACCGGTGGAAAGATTCGTGGTTCCAACAGCAGTGTCTTAGTGAGACGCAGTTTAGGTGAGCAGATGATCTCTGCATGTGTGGTTCCCACCGTGCAGCATGGAGGAGGAGGTGATTTATTTCGAATTCAAGACATACTTAACCAGCATGGCTACCACAGCACTCTTCAGCGATACGCCATCCCATCTGGTTTTCATTAGGACAATGACCCAACACACCTCCAGACTGTGTGAAGGCTATTTGACCAAGGAGAGTGATGGAGTACTGCATCAGATGACCTTGGTTTGGGATGAGTTGGACCACAGAGTGAAGGAAAAGCAGCCAACAAGTGCTCAGCATATGTGGGAACTCCTTCAAGACTGTTGGAGAAACATTCCAGGTGAAGCTGGTTGAGAGAATGCCAAGAGTGTGCAAAGATGTCATCAAGGCAAAGGGTGGCTTCTTTGAAGAATCTAAAATATATTTTGATTTGTTTAACACTTTTTTGGTTACTACGTGATTCCATATGTGTTATTTCATAGTTTTGATGTCTTCACTATTATTCTACAATGTAGAAAATAGTCAAAATAAATCTGTCCAAACTTTTGACTGGTACTATATGTATCATATCTGAACCTGCAAGGGGCTGCTTCACACCATGGCACCCTCTGCAACCTGTGTGTGTATGTGCACGTGTGTGTGTGTGTGTGCCATCAAATTCATTAGCGTTAGCGATGACTCAGGAGGAGAGATGTGAGGATGTGATGAATTACAAAGTGCCAGCACCATGACAGTAATCCCCTACTCTGCCTGGCTTTTTAGTGCTTAATAACGTTATGACTGACACCTCTCTCTCTCTCTCTCTCTCTCTCTCTCTCTCTCTCTCTCTCTCTCTCTCTCTCTCTCTCTCTCTCTCTCTCTCTCTCGATGTATTCATCACCTGAGATCGACCTAGAATTCCCTGCAGTCAATTAAGGTCAGGGGTCACCCAGACTGAGACACGCAGCCAATCAAAGTTGACGATCACAGAACCAATCAAACACCCTTCAAGGCACCCGAGCACAGCTAAAACCAACGGCTCTTGTCGATAACAAACTACGCCTCTGTTTCATTAAGCTCTCCAGGCTCACCGTGCTTCAGATTTCCAGTTTTCACATGATCACATGTCTCAATCTGACTCCCCATATATTGATGTGAATTAAATGGCTAACAGCTGTTGCTGCTGCCAATAGCCATCCCTCCGCCCCCAGCTACCTACCATATGTGGTCCGTCTGTCTAGGGCAGGACCTATTACCTTTATATCCCCTGCAAATTAATATTGATCGACTCCCAGGCAGCTCCTAAGATATGGGTCAGAGGCGTGTGGGTGTGAGTGCGGTGTGGAGTAGGGTGTGTGTGTGTACGCTCACTCTGTCTGTGTGTGCACATACGTGTGTTTGAGTGTGTGTGCGTGCATGTGTGTGTGTGTGTCTGTGCACGTAAGCGTGCGTCTTAAGAGGGCATCTCCGCTTGATCATGTTTTATCTGTCTCCTGCTCCCAGACCAGCCCAGACATCTGGCCCACCAGCAGTACGGTTCTTGCCAATAGCACTTGATGTGATGAATTCTCTTTCCCCCCTCGCTTCCTCTTCCTCTTCCTCTGTGACTAGAGTTGTATGTCCCAAATGGCACATCTAATATATAGTGCACTACTTTTGACCAGGGCCCATAGGGCTCTGGTCAGAAGTAGTGCACTATGTGGGGAATAGGGTGCAATTTGGGATATAACCTAGAGGCAAGGATGTACTGACAGAGATCAATATTAGCCAAACAAGAAACACACACATGAAATGCCCTCCTCCTCCTCGCCGCTTTATTATTGTCTGTTTGTTTTATACAAACTTGATGTTGGCGAATCTCTGGATGCCCTTACATCATACTCTTCCCACTGGCTTCAATAGAACGGAGGGTCAAATGAATCCTTATCCTCCGCAGCCTTGGTAGGGTAACTCAGGGAATCAACGGAGCAGAATTGTTAATGGCACTAAATGAATGTTTGTTCTGAATCACGAGGAGCACCTTAAACTTGACTGAACACGCTTTGCCATACAATTTGCACTAAATATTTTAATTAGCTGACTGTAACCTCGTTGGCTGTGTGGGAGAAAGGAAGAACTGCCTTTTAATCGGGATAATTAAACAGAGGGAGAGGGAGCGAGAGGGGGGGGGGAGGGAGAGAGCACTGAGGAACATGAAAAAATGAATCCCCTCGGGCTCCTACTCACTGCATGGCTACAATGTAAGTCAGAGAAGATGGGGAATTTATAGAGAGGCCAAAATAGAAACAGTCAACTCGGAATGCCAACACCACTCAACATCAATACTGCATGCAGCCCATGCACTAATGTTCTAGTTCAATGCTTTACTGGACGAGAGGCAGAGAGCTCAAATAAGGGCCGGCCAGGAGTCCACATACAGACCCTGATCAGCAGGAACAAGCTCTTAAAGGTAGGCCCAGAGATACAGACAGACACCGTTCTGCACAGAGGGGATCTAATATTTATCATATTGTAACGCCGAAGAAAAATAGGTAATACGAGTTACAATACTTATAAAGAGATGTTCTGAGGCTCTGGGTATGTGTGTGTGTCCTTTGCAATCACTACTCCTCTGCCTCCCGCTGACGTGTCTACAGTATTACATATGTACTGTAGTCTACACTCTTATAAAAAGGGTTCCAAAAGGGTTCTTTGGCTGTCCCCATAGTAGAACCCAAAAGAGTTCTACCTGGATCCAAAAGGGTTCTTCCTGGAACCAAAAAATGGTTCTTCAAAGGGTTCTCCTATGGGGAAAGCCAAATAACCATTTTAGGTTCTGGATAGCACTCTAGGAGTGTGTGGACTAAGCTGTCAGTGTATTAACACATGCAATGCTCATCCAATTACTGTCCCTTTACATTAGTAGTCAGAAGCAGAGCATACTGTACATAATGCATTACATACATGTATAATACATTGTAGACATTACATATGCACATATGGACAATGTAGGTATGCATGGCGTCTAAACTAGGCCCTAAAAAGAAGGAGTGATGAAATATGTATTGTATTAAACAATTACATTTTAATGACAACATAGTCACTTGGTGAAGGGCATTGGGCTGAAAATGAATAAATGCAACAACCATGTCTCTGTTGCTGGCAAACACAGTCATGGGTGAAAAGAACCATCCCATTCGGGGTTCTTCAGAGACCCTAAAATGGTTCCCCTATGGCATCACACTCAAGAACCTTATTTGGTTCCAACTAGCATCTTTATTTTAAGAGTTTAGAGTCAGGGTAGCCAAAGTTTTAGTTTTATTGCAATGGCCCGTTGTGTGTGTGTGTGTGTGTGTGTGTGTGTGTGTGTGTGTTTGTGTGTGTGTGTGTTGTGTGTGTGTGTGTGGTGTGTGTGTGTGTGTTGACTGACCTGTGCTGCTCTGGATGGTCCTGACGGTGGTGTGGCCCGGGCTGAGTTAGCCCTCATGTTTCCCCCCACCATGGTGACCCTGTCCTCCTCGTCTTGGGAGCAGCCCTTCTCGATGGCACGGACGTAGCTGTGGCTGCGCATACGGAAGCAGCCTGACATGGGGAGGTCCAGAGCACCCACCGCTTGAGACTCCATCTCACTGAAAACGGACTCGCACACTGCCTCCATCTGTCCGTTCACCTCCACCTCGCTCACCTGCAGGGGGTGACACCGCACGCACGGGGGGGGGGGCAAAGGTCAAACAGGTTAGAAAAACCTAGGTCAACAACACCGGACTGGAGCCATGTACACAAGGGTTTCAAGTATATTCAGTGATTTTGAGGAATCAAAAAGGCACAAAGACACTTGAAATCAATCCAAAAGGAAAGCACGCAGTGCAGAGGGGAGGAAAGTTGTGGGGTAAAAGTTCCCGGGCCGTCCGAGGGCAGTGCTACAGGGGTGTGTTGGCAATACACATGTCTACAGGAGGGAAGACTCGTGACTAGTTGAAATGAGTGCCACGACATTGTAGAACTAAGCTCATGGAAAGGGTGTGTGGTGGTTGTATTGGAATCGAGCATGTGTCTTCATAGTCTCCAACAGAAACCCAAAGTGTCTAAGGTGGACTGCTATTCTAGCCTAATATACTTACATGGAAAGAGGAGGAAAGAGGAGCAAAGAGGAGCAAAGAGGTGCAAAGAGGAGCAAAGAGGAGCAAAGAGGAGCAAAGAGGGTTATGTGTAGTCAAGCCAAATCCGTTTTCATGGTTTCTGATGTGGGCGGCAGGTAGACTAATGGTTAGAGCGTTGGGCCAGTAACTGAAAGGTTACTAGATCAAATCCCTGAGCTGACAAGGTAAAAATTTGGTTGTTCTACCCCTGAACAAGGCAGTTAACCCACTGTTTCTAGGCCGTCATTGAAAATAAGAATTTGTTCTTTTAACTGACTATCCTAGTTAAATAAAAAATATCATATGTTATCAATCACAGCATGTTTTTGGACTGATTCAGTTTTTACCTGTTAAAGTAGAATACTATTGGAAATTAATGTTGAAAGTTCCATTTATATTTCTAAAATATAAGTTGAAAATTGACAATAACTTTAGTAGCCCAATGTCAAAATACGGTTTGGAGTGTCCAATTCAAAAGTCAATATGTAGAAACAGTTTGTGATATACAGTATTAAAAATATAAAATGTGCTACCTACACATACAGTGCCTTCAGAAAGTATTCATACCTGTTGACTGATTCCACATTTTGTTCTGTTACAGCCTGAATGTTAAATTAATTCAATATATATTTTTCTCACCAATCTACACACAATACCCCACAATGACAAAGTGAAAACATGTTTTTAGATTCTTTGGCAAATGTATTGAAAATGAAACACAGAAATAACTAATTTACTTAAGTATTCACAACTCTTCGTCAATACTTGGTAGAAGCACTTTTGGCGGCGATTACAGCTGTATTCCTGTGTAAGTCTCTAAGAGCTTTCCACACCTGGATTGTGCAACATTTGTCCATTATTCTTTTCAAAATTCTTCAAGCTCTGTCAAATTGGCTGATCATTGTCAGACAACCATTTTCAGGTCTTGTCATAGATTTTCAAGTAGATTTCAGTCAAAACTGTAACTTGACCACTGAGGAACATTCATTGTCTTCTTGGTAAGCAACTCCAAGATAGATTTGGCCTTGTGTTTTAGGTTATTGTCCTGCTGAAAGGTCATTTTGTCTTCCGGTGTCTGTTGGAAAGCAGACAGAACCAGGTTTTTCTCTAGGGCTCTGCATGTGCTTAGCTATATTTCATTTATTTTTATTTAAAAGAACTCCCTAGTCCTTGTCTGTGACAAACATACCCATAACATGATGCAGCCACCACTATGCTTGAAAATATGGAGAGTGGTACTCAGTAATGTGATATACTGGATTTGCTCCAAACATAACACTTTTTATTCAGCACAAAAAGTGAATTGCTTTGCCACATTTTTTGCAGTATGACTTTGGTGCCTTGATGCAAACAGGTTGATGTTTTGGAATATTTTTATTCTGTACAAGCTTCATTCTTTTCACTCTGTCAATTAAGTTAGTATTGTGCAGTAACTACAATGTTGTTGATCCAACCTCAGTTCCTCCTATAGCAGTCATTAAAGTCTGTAAGGGACGGATCAAAATTCACCTGGGGGAGGGGTGGTCAATCAATCATTCAAATGTATTTATAAAGCCATTTTTACATCAGCCGATGTCACAAAGTGCTACACAGAAACCAAGACTAAAACCCCCAAAATAGGGAGGATTGTCTGCTTTTTGGGGAGGCACAGCGGAGGGCAGTGCGTTTTTTCCCTGGTTTACATTAGCTCTTCTGCTCATATTTCCCCTATAAACAATGGCTTGACTTACTTTTGATATGACCCTAATAAAGTTTCTAAACGTTTGTGAAGGTTTGGTATGGTGTGGCTATTATTAGGGAGTGCTGGGAACGTGAAAGTGTTTGTTTGCGTTTCTGCCATCCAGAGCGAGCGTGCGTTCCGCACCACGTGACTAGGGCCAAGAACTGTAACTTGCTTTCCTCTCTGGAGCAGGGCGCTGTTGAAAGGAGTGATAACTGGAATGGCGCTACGTGTTGAGGAGGGTCAACTGAAGTTGAGGATTCCCGGTGTCTGTGACTCCTGCCGTTTGGTGCGACGCAGATCCGGAGCGTGGTGTAACAGAGAAGACTGTACTACTGAGTTTTGATGCAGAGTTTTTACCAGATAAAGTCAAGTTAGAATGTGTCAGTTATCCCGTGAGAGCTTTTGTCTGTGTTTTAGGTGTCAAGTTTATGGTCATGTGGCAGCAGTGTGTAGGAGGGAGATTCCTAGATGTGAGAATGTGTAGTATAGGTGGAAAAAGTTGTCTGTGTAAACTGTAGGGGTACCCAGGTGCTAGAGATCAGAAGTGTCCTGTGAGAGAAAGGCAGGTTGAGGTTGCCAGGATCAGAGTAGTGCAGAATTTGCCGTATGTTGAGACAGTGAAGAGAGTAGTAGAGGAAGATGAATCCAGGGCAGAGTATGTGAGCGGAGTTGAGCGGTCGTTAATCCCGCTCATCGCTCATGGAGCGTTGCGCAACTCCACCTCCTTTCCAACTGCTCTGCTAAAAACTGATCTGTGCTCACAGGAGGAAAAGAAACTGCTGCTCCAAATTCGCTCCATTCATTAAAATCACAATTTAACAAACACCCATCTATTTTTGTGACTTCCTGAACCTACCATTTGGTTTCGAAGTATTGAAACCACACCATACGATTTGAATGAAAAGTATTTTAATAAACATGAAAAGGTGGATGTGAGAAGCGCTCATCATTTCAAATAGGCTACATGTCATATTAAACAGCATATAAACACTAAATAGGTCAGGCGCCAGACAGAGCCTAAGAAGGAACGAAAATGAATTATAAAGGGTATCTTTTTTCAATTATTTCAAGGCTATAGCCTACAAAGGAATACACTGTGAAGCGTTTGTGAGTGTGACACAATAGGCTGATAGAGACATAAAGCCCTCAGCATTTAAACAACATTTAGTTGTATTAAATCATTATAGTCTATAAATTGTGCATATAGGCTGTGACTTACTTACAATTCAATACATATTAAACAAAAAATGCCTTATTAAGCTCAGTGGTGAATTCATTTTTAGAAACGCGAGTTTGGCCAGTCTGTGGATTCAGGCTCATGCGATGGTGCCTGGAGAGCAGGCCAGCAGCAGAGAATATCCTCTCCACACTTGCAGAGCCACTGGGGATGCTAAACACCCTTTCGGCCACTATTGCCAGGTTGGGCAGAGATGCAGAGTTTAAAAAAAGAATTATTCTACAGGTAGGCCTAAGTTTTTAGGCAAAATAACCAATAACCAATAACCAATCAAAACAGAAAGCTCCTTGAAAGTGGGAACATGCCAGGCCTATTGGTCCAAAAGTATTGGACTATTGTATAGATTAACGAAACTTAGATTTTTGGTTTCTAAATACTTTTCTACAATGACACACTTATCTACCCACCTTGTTCCTTTCCTTTACCATCTGCACGTAATAATGCTTTCGTGCTTTCGTGCTTTCGTGATATGTGTCTTTTCAGATTCCACAATGATTCTTTATTTTTGTGGACACTACATCACCGCATTCCCTCTCTTGCTCTTGGTCCTCATCTTTGTAAGTCACCTTGATTTTGCACCTTTTGCACCACAGCATTCTGCAGCGATACTCCATCCCATCTGGTTTGCGCTTAGTGGGACTGTCATTTGTTTTTCAACAGGACAATGCACCAAAACACATCTCCAGGCTGTGGAAGGGCTATTTGACCAAGAAGGAGAGTGATGGAGTGCTGCATCAGCTGACCTGGCCTCCACAACCCATTAAGATGGTTTGGGAAGAGTTGGACCTCAGAGTGAAGGAAAAGCAGCCAACAAGTGCTCAGCATATGTGGGAATTCCTTCAAGGCATTTGGAAAAGCATTCCTCATGAAGCTGGTTGAGAGAATGCCAAATTCCACAAATGAACTTTTAACAAGGCACACCTGTTAATTGAAATGCATTTCTCTCAACCATGAAGCTGGTTGAGAGAATGCCAAGAGTGTGCAATGCTGTTATGAAGGCAAAAGGGTGACTACTTTGAAGAATCTAAAATATATTTAGATCTGTTTAACACTTTTTTGGTTACTATATGATTCCAAAGGTGTTATTTCATAGTTTTGATGTTTTCACTATTATTCGACAATGTAGAAAATAATCAAAATAAAGAAAAACCCGGGAATGAGAAGGTGTGTCCAAACTTTTGACTGGTACTGTATATATAAATCATTAGTCCAAAGATGGATGTAGCAACTACAGATTGTCCCTTTTGTATCAGCATGAATTAGATTGAGCAATAAAAGGCCCACTTTTATTCCATAGGCTGGGATCCGCACTATGCAGCTGCTGCAAGAGCACATTTTTCACTGGCTGTCCACTGGTTTCAAAAACAATGATTGATAGGCAGCTTAAACTTCTTGAATTCAACCGTTATTGGGTTCAAATACACATTTAGATTTATGAACAGCCATCCACAACAACCACAATCCGTAAAGCGCAAATAGCTAAATGAGAGAGCAGCAGTGTGATTCACGTCAATGTGCTATGTAGATATCAATAATAAGTGATATCCGTATCGCCGTAGACTACACCGCTGTTGTCATCCTTACATCCAAGCGTTTATTCAAATTGGATAATCTTTGGATGACGACAGCAGTCGCACCATTGGAAGACATAGCTTGGACAGTAGCCTACAAAAGCCTATTCCTGCTCTTTACCTGGGATCCATCAAACCCATTTGGTGTGTCATCATAATGGTATCTGACTTGTGGTCAGACTCGCTCAGGTGGAACAAACTTGTGCCTTTTTTCAATGCTGATTTGAATGTCATTGAGAAAACAGAGAAGTGTCCAAGATTTTTTTTTGCAAACATCCTTTCTGTTTTTAAAAGACATCCTCAAAGTAATTGTCACGAATACTACCGAAGGTGGCTCCCCTTCCCGTTCGGGTGGCGCTCGGCGGTCGTCGTCGCCGGTCTACTAGCTGCCACCGATCCCTTTTTCCTTTTTGTTTATGTCTGTCTAATTGTTTTCACCTGTTCCTTGTTGGGGTTTTGGGAGGTGTACTATTTAGTTTCGTTTCGCCCGCTAGTGTTTGTGCGGGCTTATTGGTTGTCATTGTACGTAGGAGGTGTATCATTGATTTTGGGTTTTCGCTGTCCGGTTTATTAACAGTGGTCTTTGGGTTGTGTTTGCGCCTGTGTTTTGGCGTCACCCATTTTCGTACCTGTTCCTGTTGACTGTGGACATTAAAGCGTTTGTTCCCGTGAAACTTCTGCTCTCTGCGCCTGACTCCACACCCATCATTCTCCTGACGTTACAGTAATCATATAGTTTTTCAAAAGTATCTGTAATCTGATTACAATATTTTAGCTGGTAACGTAACGGATTACAGTTACCGTTTTTGTAATCCCTTACATGTAACGGATGACATGTAATCCATTACTCCCCAACCCTGCCTGTACATTAAATATATTCACTGATCGTGTACTCTACCTTGGCAAATATAGGTGTGGTTCAGGTATGAATGTTGGTGAAACATTACTTTTCAGTCATATCCAATACCAGGAGTATCAAACTCCATTCTTTGAATGATGCTGTGTCTGCATGTATGTATTACCATTATACACTTTAACAGTGTTTAACAATCCTTGTCCTGGGACATCAATGGTTACTCATTATAACCATGCAATAGACTAGAAACATGATTTAACTAGTTAAAGGCTGATTTGTAATTCATATACACAGAAACAGAATTTAAAAAACAGTTCACTACACTTCCTACAGTACGCATCATGTAAATACTCATGTATTCATGTCAATATGTAACTCCCTTCATCTGCATTAATCTGAGGACATAGGATAGGTGTAGTATTTCATCAAATGAGAGACTTAATTTCAACAAGTGGATAATGTGAAATGCTTTATTGAAAGAAGTTCATCATCCAAGTGTTATAAATACATAATACATGCATTATAAATATTATAATTGTAATATTATAAATTCAAGTTCAATCTGTACTTCAATGCACATATGGTGTGTGAATTATAAAAACAGAGGAAGAAAGAGGAGGTGGGTAGAGAGGCGTGAGAGAGTTTAAAAGACAGAAAAGGAAAGAGGTAAGAACAGAGGAGCAGGGAAGACTGCATATAAATAATGAATTACAGTGCTACCCTAATATTCTCTCAGTTCATCACCATTTCATAATAGTGTCTCTAGCGGTGTCTCCTAACAGCCTTGGGCCCCCAGTTGGCCCGAAGGTTATCTTAAGAGCGGGTGAGGTGGCGATGACGGGACTGGCTTCCTCTCTCACATCCAAAAATATCTGCAGACGAGAGACAGATGGATTGAGAGAGAGCATGATTAAGCATTTTTTAAATTGTATTCTTACACTGTCAGTCATTAATCATCAGGAGGTGAAATGCAAAACTGACCTTGGATCATTAACTCTGGGACTACTACATCTCTATCTGTATTTCAACGGATGGCCCTGGTCACCCAACCTTGCAGTGCCCTGCACGGTAACTGTAGGCAATCGTTTTGAAGGAATCTGTAGGAATATGGAAGATAATGTCATTATTCGACTTTAACATCACCAGGTCATTATGGATTACTAAAGTATAATATCCCTTATAACAAATCATGATAACTTCAGATAGATAGATGCATGTGCGCACACATGTGCATGTGTAGCATGTGACAATAGCAGGATCACATTAAGGATAGCATCACAGATGAATACATAAATACCACTTGAAGCTTGATGATGACTTGATCATTTGAATCAGCTGTGTAGTGCTAAGGCAAAAACGAAAATGTGCACCCCTTTGAGTCCCCAGGACCAGGACTGAGAGGTAAAATGTAATTAACTTAGCCAGTTATCTATACAGTATGTAAAGTTGGCTCGATAGCTAGCTAGCTATGTTAGCAACTCATTTGAGTTAGCCTGCACTGTTGCTAGCTAGCTAATAATACATCGTTTTTTTTTTTTACATTTTTGAAATGTATTTACTTACTTGAGTAGGTTCTCCCAGCCATGTGGACATTTGGAAAAAGGGCAGCAAAGTTTGTTTGTTACCTGAGTGGTTTAGAGCATGTTACTATTTACCTGTGAATAAATTCATGAAATGGAGAATGGAATAAGCTATTTACCCATTTAATAACCAGACTTTCATACAAACGTGCTATGCTGAATTCTTGACGCACAATCGAATGTGCTGCTATATGCTGCGATATGCTGCCAGCACGCCCACAAGCGAGCCGCTCCGGGCGGCCGAAGCGGCACGCGGCAATTTACCGCGTGCTAGTGTAGACGAGCCGTGACGCTCCATCTTTTGGCAATCTCGCTCCAGTCAAATTGGGCACGCTCCCCTCCAGCTCCGCTCACTTACTGGTACAGGGTGAGTAGGTCGAGGCCAAGCGAGAGTGATAGGAATAACATGTGCTTCATTAAAGTTCATTTTTTGGGCGTTCATGGCCATGGTTGTCAACTGAACCACAGGAATGGAAAATAAATCACATAGGATAGATGTTGTGGTGGTAGCTGCAGAGAAGTACTTGGGTGTATGAGATTTTACTGCAGAAGAGTTACAAGGTGTTTTGAACGATAGTGTCCCGTCTTCCCAGGCTGCTGGCCTGGTGTAGAATCAGATAGGGCCAAAGTAGTGGAAAGGTGGTGAGGTTTTTAATGGGGGTAGGGTTAGTTGGTAGGGCAAAAAAATTTCACAGTGTAAAGAATTCATACTACAGAAAATTAGGCTGGTACACAGCCAACACAGTAGGTGGCGGCATGCACCTATAACATTTGTTTGCGGACCGCCATTGTTACGGCTGTCGTCTTCCTCCTCTTCCTCGGACGAGGAGAGGAGAGAAGGATCGGTGGACCAATACGCAGCGAGGTAATTAGACATAAATGATATTTATTGAAACACGAAGACGAAATACGAAAACACTTGGAAATTACAAAATAACAAACACGACGTAGACAGACCTGAACATGGAACTTACATAACTACACGCAGAACTCACGAACAGGAACAGACTACATCAAACGAACGAACAGCCAAGACAGTCCCGTGTGGTGCACATACACAGACACGAAAGACACAGGAGACAATCACCCACAAACAAACATTGAGAACAACCTACCTTAATATGACTCTCAATCAGAGGAAATGCCAAACACCTGCCTCTAATTGAGAGCCATACCAGGCAACCCTTTAACCCAACATAGAAACACAACACATAGAAATGCCCACCCCGCTCACGCCCTGACCAATAAACACATACAAAACAAGAGAAAACAGGTCAGGAACGTGACAGCCATAATATCAAAGGAAAATAAGAAGTACTGTATCACAAAAATGATATGATTGATGCAATTTCAATGTTGCTTTGTGTATCACCAAGTTGACTTGATATTACTGCAACACTGTTCACTGCCTCCAAGTTGCTTGACATAGGCCTTTCAAAGAGCTGTCAGTCAAGGTGAGCTTATGAGTTCCCTGCCCACTCTGTCTGTCTACTTCCTGGTAGTTGGCCAAAAAGTACCTTTTCTCAAATTTTGAGCTTTTCTATCCAAAACAAATGTTATGGGTGTTATTTCAGTCACACAAAAGGCTATTTTACATGTCAATCAGAATGACTTTTCAGGACCTTTAATAGTTGAATATTTACCCATGTCCATTTTTATCTGTTTTGCCCTGCATTCACAGTCAGTTTGGAAGCCTTTGTTTAGGCCTCTAGAAGTGCAAGTGTTATAAAACACCAAATATTCATTAATATGTAGTAATATGCAATTGCATATAGTAAACCTGCTTGATCTGATCCATTTTATTTACAGTAAAATACTGTAGAAATAATTGTCTTACAGTTTAATAACCCCTTTAATGTATCGTACTGTGTTTCATTGCTCTGGCATCAAGTTACCGTGCATATCTCAGTATTGTATTGGCACTATCCAGATATAGTCAGAGATATAACATAAGATATCTTGTTGTAATTGCCATTCTTTTGAAGATCAATGTATCCTTAACTACAACAACATGTTCAGTAATGGTTTCAGAAACGTTTAACTGGCTGTGACATGTTATTTATACATTATTACCTTGGTTTAATGCACTGACTGTAAGTTGCAAAGAACAAGAGCGCCCGCTAAATGCACCTTGCTTTGTGCAAGGGGGCATTGTCATGCTGAAACAGGAAAGGGGCTTCCCCAAACTGTTGCCACAAAGTTGGAAGCACAGAATCGTCTAGAATGTCATTGTATGCAGTAGCATTAATATTTCCCTTCACTGGAATGAAAAATAGCCCCAGACCATTATTCCTTCTTCACCAAACACTACAGTTGGCACTATGCATTTGGGCAGGTAGCATTCTCCTGACATCTGCCAAATCCAGATTTGTCCATCAGACTGCCAGATGGTGAAGTGTGATTCATCACTCCAGAGAACGTGTTTCCACTGCTCCAGAGTCCAACTGCTCCAACAACACTCCAGCCGACGCTTGGCATTGCGCCTGGTGATCTTAGGCTTGTGTGCGGCTAACGGAGGTTATGGTGCTAACGAAGATTATGGCGCTGACGTTGCTTCAGAGGCAGTTTGGAACTTCGTATTGAATGTTGCAGCCAAGGAGAGGCGATGTTTACGCGTAACGCGCTTCAGCACTCAGTCATCCAGTTCTGTGAGCTTGTGTAGCCTATCACTTGTGGCTGAGCTGTGGTCGCTCCTAGAGTTTCCACTTCACAATAACAGCATTTACAGTTGATCGGGGCAGCTCTAGCAGGGCAGGAATTTGACGGTGCCACGTTGAAAGTCACAGAGCTCTTCAGTAAGGCCATTCTACTGCCAATGTTTTTCTATGGCGATTGCATGGTGTGCCTTGTTAAAAGTTAATTTGTGAAATGTATTTTCTTCTTAATGCATTTGAGCCAATCAGTTGTGTTGTGACAAGGTAGGGTTAGTATTTCGAAGATAGCCCTATTTGGTAAAAGACCAAGTCCATATTATGGCAAGAAAGCTCAAATAAACAATCCGCAAAAACCATCAAGTGCTATGATGAAACTGGCTCTCATGAGGACCACCACAGGAAAATAAGACCCCGAGTTACCTCTGCTGCAGAGGATAAATTCATTAGACTTAACTGCACCTCAGATTGCAGCCCAAATAAATGCTTCACGGAGTTCAAGTAACAGACACATCTCAACATCAACTGTTCAGAGGAGACTGCGTCAATCAGGCCTTCATGGTCGAATTGCTGCAAAGAGACCACTACTAAGGGACACCAATAAGAAGAAGAGACTTGCTTGGGCCAAGAAACACGAGCAATGGACATTAGACTGGTGGAAATCTGTCCTTTGGTGTTGATGAGTCCAAATGTTTTATTTTTGGTTCCAACCGCCGTGTCTTTGTGAAACGCAGAGTAAGTGAGCGGATGATCTCCGCATGTGTGGTTCCCACCGTGAGGGATGGAGGAGGAGGAGATGTTATGGTGTGGGGGTGCTTTGCTGGTGACACTGTCAGTGATTTATTTAGAACTAGCATGCCTACCACAGCATTCTGTAGCGATACGCCATCCCATCTGGTTTGCGCTTAGTGGGACTATCATTTGTTTTTCAACAGGACAATGACCCAAAACACACCTCCAGGCTGTGTAAGGGCTATTTGACCAAGAATTCGAGTGATGGAGTGCTGCATCAATTGACCTGGCCTCCACAATCACCCGACCTCAACCCAGTTGAGATGGTTTGGAATGAGTTGGCCTGCAGAGTGCAGGAAAAGCAACCAACAAGTGCTAAAATGTTTTATTTTTTATTTAACTAGGCAAGTCAGTTAAGAACAAATTCTTATTTGCAATGACGGCTTACACCTGCCAAACCCGGACGAAGCTAGGCCAATTGCGCTCCGCCCCATGGTTCTCCCAATCACGCACAGGAACTCCTTCAAGATGGTTGGAAAAGTATTCCAGGTGAAGCTGGTTGAGAGAATGCAAAGAGTGTGCAAAGCTGATATCAAGGCAAAGGGTGGCTACTTTGAAGAATCTCATATATAAAATATATTTTGATTTGTTTAACACTTTTGTTGCTTACTACATGATTCCATATGTTATTTCATAGTTTTGATGTCTCACTATTATTCTACAATGTAGAAAATAGGAAAAATAAAGACAAACCCTTCAATGGGTAGGTGTGTCCAAACTTTTGACTGGTACTGTATATATATTAAGAGATGACATAAATAGTCTTATGCACAATTTAACCAGGCGCTCTAGAAAGAGGTCCCATAGTGACTGTGCAGCATCCCGTTCATTCGACTCCTCTAGTATGGCAGATGTTGGTTAGCTAGGAGAACTGTGACTGTGGGTTTGGCAGGATTTGAAGGAGAGGAGGGAGTAAGACATTGAGACTGTGTGCTTGAGACAACATGTTGGATTGGGGGCAGGTGATTGGAGAGAGAGAGAGAGAGGGCTGCAGAACATGTGTGGTAGATACAGTATGTAACGTGATAAGAAGACAGATTGTGTGGTAGATATATATAAATGTATACATTGGACGAGGCCACAGATCCTCAGTCCCCCCCTGCCTCAGACCTCCCCTTTCTACAGATCCCCGACCCCCCCTGCCTCACTCTCCAGTATCCATGGTGCAATAGGGGGGGCCAGGGGCTAGGGTCAGTCTGTCACATCTGTTTTATGTGATGTCCTGTGTGATATTAGGTGTGCTCCTAATTCTCCCATCTCTCTCTCACCCGCTTGTATCGACCTCTGAAGTGTGCTAGTGTACATGGCGGTAAAGGCTTTTGAACAATGGCTGTGAAGCATTACTGGTGGCGTAAGACACAAGTCACGCTCGTTTTCTAAGGTGTGCTGTGAGAATTAAGCATCAGTTGTGCTGTTGTGTTGTAAAGTATGCTAGCAGAAGGCTATGTGTGCTGTATTGCGTGATGCAGAGCACTGGGAATTAGCTGATCTGTTACGGACCAGTGGTAGCTGGTGTGGGAGTGGAGCCTAAGTGAATGGAACTGTATTAAACACATCAAACGCATGGTTTCAATATGTTTTGGTACCATTCCATTGATTCCATTCCAGACATTACAATGAGTCGTCCTCCCTTTACCCGACTTCAGTACTAAATACATGTACATTCCTGCAGTGTAGTCCATGTGTGTTTCCTGGCTGTTGAAAATGAAAACATTGTTTCAGCTCTAATGAGAAAGACCTAATTGGAGTATTTCTCTATACGTCACTGGAGTCTACAGAGGGGGAATTAACAGACAGATAGGATGATGGAGGGATCAAGGAAAAGGAGGGCTGTATTTCTCGCAGTCTAATTAGCACTGTGAATTTGACTCTGATCATTAGACCTGTAGGAAACAACACCTGAATGTTTGGAGATGGTTTGGTTTAAATAGCCGCTCGGATGGGATGGTTGCTGGACGGTTGTCTGATAGTTGATTAGGGGTTGGATAGGGTTTGATTTGGTGTTGGTTTTTCCTCCCCGTTGCATGGCCGTTGGGTGTAAGAAAGGACAGGAGCCGGTTAGGGGACGGAGCAGGGGGAGGTATGCGCCCCCAGGGCCACCAACCTGGCTAATGGTGCTCATGGCTCTCATGTAGCTCTCGTTTCGCGAGCGGAATTTGGGCGAGGCCAGCAGCCCTGCCGGGTCCAAGCTGTCCAGGCTTCTATTGATGGAAACCTCACTCACCGCACGCAGGTAGCTGTGGCTCCGGATCTGCAACTTGGGAGAGTGCGACTCAGTGGAGATCCTGCAGAGAAAGAGGGTGAGAAGTTGGGGGTGAAAATGCGCTCATGAGAGAGAGCCAAAGGAAGAACAAATGAAGACAGAGAGAGAGAGAGAGAGAGAGAGAGAGAGAGAGAGAGAGAGATGTCAGGTGTCAGTCATAACATTATTAAGCACTAAAAAGCCAGGCAGAGGGGGGAGAAAGAAATAGGGCCTTCACAACTCATCCCCCAGACACAAGGAAAGAGTGTATGTTTATGTATGCATGAGAGAAAGAACGAGGAGAGAAACAACAGGAGAGGCTGTGTGTGTATGTGTGTGTGTGTGTGTGTGTCAGAGGAGGCCGGTGGGATGAGTTGTAGGAGGATGGGCTTAGTGTAATGGCTGGAATGGAATAAATGGAAGGGAGTCAGCCATATTGTTTCCATGTGTTTTTCCATTCCAGTCATGATGATGAGCACATCCTCCTATACCCCTTCCACCAGCCTCTTCTGGTGTGTGCGCGCGTGTGTGTATAGAAAGAGTATAGAGAAGTAGAGCACTCTTTCTGAATATTCAATCGCTTCAGGACCATCCCATATCTAATCAACGAGCGCATTGTTTAATACTCACATAAGCTTTGAGTGTCCTTGGAATATCTTTTGATTCGCTTGACAGAGTGGAGAAAAAAGGACTTGGGCAAGCTCTGATGCATGTAAGTAGTGGGGAGATGAAAAGCAGTGTGTGCGAAGTAGAGGTTCAAACACACACACACACACACACACACACACACACACACACACACACACACACACACACACACAACACACACACCCAACACAAACCCACACACACACACACACACACACACACACACACACACACACACACACACACACACACACACACACACACACACACACAGCTCTCCCTCAGAGGAATCTGAAGGGTGAGCTCATTAGCCCTAACCTGCAGTCACCAAGCAGGTGGAATCACTCAGCACTTTCACACCTGTGTGTGTGTTCCATAAGTGTGTGTGTGTGTGTGTGTGTGTGTGTGTGTGTGTGTGTGTGTGTGTGTGTGTGCAGCAAGTTCCATATACACTAAGCGATTAACACATCGCTTAGTGTAAAACCTTATTTGAATATTTCCCAGAGTACCTTACCTTTCAAGTAAATTGTGCAGTTAGCACCCATGACTGTATTTGTTAGTGACAGAGACATGGCTGTTGCATTCATCCACTTCCTTCATATTGCCTCAACCAAGTCAGATCCTAAGTGTATATGTTGCAAATAAAAACAAGTTCTTTAAATGTCATTAAACAGTTGAAACCATGTTTTTCATGAAATTGGATGATATTTGAAGGAACTCAGATCAAAGTATGAAAAAATGACTGTTGCTTGTACATTGACAAAATGTGATCAAAAATGTCCTTTTCCTCTCCCCATGTCAAACACTTGAATTCATTATTAAGGGGACAAGGTGACATCACCTTAACTCCAATTTTATTACACCAACGGTAACATATTTACCTCATTTAAAGAAGTACCGCCTTGTAAACAACATCGGAGAAGGTGTGGTATATAGCTAGATAGCTACTCTGCTGGTGCTAAGATTTGACCGTAAGGTGTCAGCAAATAAAATGGAAAGTTAACCCTATTCGTCAATGGCAAAGATCAGGGGCGCAACTTTCACTGGGGACACTGTTAACTGCATGACAAGAGACATGCCATATGGGAGATGTACAGTATATACAGTGCAATTGGAAAATATTCAGAATCTTTGAGTTTTTCAACATTTTGTTACATTACAGGCTTATTCTAAAATGTATTCAATTCATGTTTTTCCTCATCCATCTACACACAATACCCCATAATGACGAAGTGAATACAGTGTTTCTGGAAATCTTTGCAAATGTATATAAAAAAAGAAGAAATTTTTCAAAGAAGAAGTTTTCAGACCCTTTGATATGAGACTCGAAATTGAGCTCGGGTGCATCCTGTTTCCATTGATCATCCTTGATGTTTCTACAACTTGATTGGAGTCCACCTGTGGTAAATTCAATTGATTGGACATGATTTGGAAAGGCACACCTGTCTATATAAGGTCCCACAGTTGACAAAGCATGTCAGAGCAAAAATCAAGCCATGAGGTCGAAGGAATTGTCCGTAGAGCGCCGAGACTGTGTCGAGAAACAGATCAGGGGAAGGGTACCGAAACATTTCTGCAGCATTGAAGGTCCCCAAAAACACAGTGGCCTCCATCATTCTTCAATGGAAGAAGTTTGGAATTACCAAGACTCTTCCTAGAGCTGGCCGCCCGGCCAAACTGAGCAGTCGTGGGAGAACAGCCTTGGTCAGGAAGGTGACCAAGAACCCGATGGTCACTCTGACAGAGCTCCAGAGTTCCTCTGTGGAGATGGGAGAACCTTACAGAAGGACAACCATCTCTGCATCAATCTGGCCTTTATGGTAGAGTGGCCAGATGGAAGCTACTCCTCAGTAGAAGGCACATGACAGCCCGCTTGGAGTTTACCAAAAGGCGCCCAAAGACTCTCAGACCATGAGAAACAAGATTCTCTGGTCTGATGAAACCAAGATTGAACTCTTTGGCCTGAATGCCAAGCTTCACGTCTGGAGGAAACCTGGCACTATCCCTACGGTGAAGCATGGTGGTGGCAGAATCATGCTGTGGGGATGTTTTTCGGCAGCAGAGACTGGGAGACTAGTCAGGATCAAGGGAAAGATAAATGAAGCAAAGTACTTTGCTCATGAAACGCAGGAGTGGCTTTGGGACAAGTCTCTGAATATCCTTGAGTGGCCCAGCGAGAGCCAGGAATATAACCCTATTGAACATCTCTGGAGAGACCTGAAAATAGCTGTGCAGCGACGCTCCCCATCCAACCTGACAGAGCTTGAGAGGATCTGCAGAGAAGAATGGGAGAAACTCCACAAATACAGGTGTGTCAACCTTGTAGCGTCATACCCAAGAATAATTGAGGCTGTAATTGCTGCCAAAGGTGCTTAAACAAAGTACTGAGTAAAGGGTCTGAATATTTACGTAAATGTGATATTTCATTTTTTTTTTTTATGTTTCAATTGCGTAAGTTTCTAAAAAAAACTGTTTTTAATGTCATCATTATGGGGTATTGCGTGTAAATTGATTTGGGAATAAAAAATTTAATCAATTTTAGAATAAGGCTGTAACAAAGGGGTTTGAATACACTGTATGTGACCCACCATCTGGATTCAGTCCTATGTAGAACATCTTGAAACAGAATTTTCTCCCCAATTGGTAGTTACAGTCTTGTCTCATCAATGCAACTCTCGTATGGACTCGGAAGAGGCGAAGGTCGAGAACCACACATCCTCCAAAACACGATCCCAACCAAGCTGCACTGCTTCTTGACACAATGCAGGCTCAACCTGGAAGCCAGGCACACCAATGTGTCCGGAGAAAATACCATACACCTAGCCACAGGGACATCCCTGCCGACATCCCTGCCAGCCAAACCCGGAAGGACGCTGGGCCAATGGTGTGCTGCCCCATGGGTCTCCTGGTTGTGGCCAGCTGCGACAGAGCCTAGACTCAAACCACGATCTCTAGTGGCACAGTTAGCAACTGCGATGCAGTGCCTTAGACCACTGCACCACTTGGAAGGCCCCTAAATGGCCTTTTTTACATTGGACAAAAGTAAAGACACAGAGCTAGACAAAGCATCTCACTGCAGTTGAGGAACAATGGGAAGGTAATTCGGCTTTGATAGTCGATTAACTTGTAACCCCACTTTTTTGAAAATGGTTCATGAATATTTTTGGTACACCTACTGGAGAGCTCTTTGTCTACACCAATTCAGCATCGTTCACACCCTCTTAAGCCTTAGCCCCAACCATCTCTTTAAGGATTCACATGTGAGGCCATGTGCTAAACAGAGTGAATAAGGTAATGTCGTAAACAACCAAAGATTCAAGACTAAAAATGGTGAAAGTAGTAGCAAAGTCCTTGGCCTGTATCCTAATCTGATTTTGGTGCAGGTCATGGTGTTCTTCACATTACCGTCTCTGGTAAACACACACTATATAACAAAAAAGTGTATTTGTCAGATGCACAGAATACAAAAGGTGTAAACGGTACAGCGAAATGGGTTCTTGCATAATGGAGTCTTTTGTTTAGATGTTTAGCTAGCTAAACAATTAACCATAATCCCAACTCATACTACCATGCACCATGCATGAATCTGCAGGAGCTAAAGTTAACCAACTAGTTTCAATGTCAGCTAGCTAGCTAACATTAGGGTATAACTAGCAATGCAAATGTCTTTCTAAGATACGAAAAATATTACTACACAGATCATACACAAAGTTAGCTAGTGAGCCAGCCAGCTAATGTTAGCTAGCTAGCTAGCTAATAGTATGCTTTACCTTGCAACGAAATCAACTTTGACCCGTATACATGGATGAACGCTTCTAACCTCTCTGTCATGGCTGCCCTTAGTTTGAAGAAGTAATCCGGAGACCGKTGTTTTATACAACAGCCTTCTGTGTTCTCTTTTAGACTCTCTCTGCATTTGGCAATCGTCGCTCTGCTTACACCGGGCCTTCCACTGATTTAAAAACTCCGTCAACTTCTTCCGTGATCACACTGTTGATCGGCGTTTCTTCCCCATCACTGTCATCAGAAGACTCTACAATGTTTGGTTCRACGAAAACGGTTCCACCAAAATCAGGGATTTCATCATCGTCTGATTTACTTTCAGTCAGAGAGTGTCAGCATGCCACGGTCGTCCTCCGGAAAGTAGTCCATCACAACTTTTCCCCAGTGATCTTTGTCGATAGCGCCATTAACTTCAGGGCAGCAATGTTGAGAGCAGTAGCAACAATTTTTAAGTTCTTCATAATATCTTTTWAAAAAACTATGTGGTGAAAATGATTATCCACACATGCTGAGCAGCTTATGTTATAGACAGAAGCATGCTGCATGGCAGACCAATCCAATACTCATCTCTCGGCATATCCAGCCCATCCAATATCTCAGCCAATCATGGCTAGCAGGAAGGTTCCTGTATTTTTCCGTGGCTATACCAACTGGGCTCGTAATTGAACAATTATATTCGTATGTACATATGGTATAGAGCCCCACAGTGGCGGTGTCATAGTACTCATAAATCGGAAATGTTAGAAGGACTTCAAATAAGGGCTGTGTTTTGTGTAGGCTTTTCCTGGTGTGACGTTTTGGTAACCATGTAAATCTGTCTCGGACAAGACTTTTATCACTATATTCTGATCTATTAACTCTCAGATTAAAAAATGCTAATTACAGTCAAAGTAGACATAGTGCAAAACTACAAATCCCTGCAAGCTCCTGCACATCATCTCTAGCTGACACCTATGCTAACAGGTATTGTGTCAATTTAAAACTTCCACAAGACAGTTCACAGCCAATTTATTCATCACTACTAAAGTTACTGGAATGATGCCAATCTCCTTGCAGGCCTGACCTGTACCATGACTGGCAGGGTACTGTATTAGGGTTACACTAAGCCTCAGAAATAGAGCGTGTGAGGTATGTCATTTATTGTCATAAATATAATTTGAATGATAACATTCATCTAGGAACTAACTTGGTAAAGGCAACAGGTTTGAACTTGAATGAATTCAACAACTATGTTTCTGTCACTAACAAATACAGTCATGGGTGGTAACTCTACATTTCACTTTAAAAGGCAAGGCACACTGGATAATTATACTAGAGGCATGGCTTAGTGGGGGCATGGCTTTCAGTTAGTTATTTTTGGCCACCTGTGAGTGGAAGCGTTGAACCAGTTTAAGTGTTGAACTGTTAAACTAGTTTAACTGAGGAAGTACAGTTCCCGCTCAGCCCAGTCAAAACTGTTCGCTGCTCTGGCACCCCAATGGTGGAACAAACTCCCTCACGCACGCCCAGTTCAGCGAGTCAATCACCACCTTCCGGAGACACCTGAAACCCCACCTCTTTAAGGAATACCTAGGATAGGATAAAAGTAATCCTTCTACCCCCCCCCTTAAAAGAGTTAGATGCACTATTGTAAAGTGGTTGTTCCACTGGATATCATAAGGTGAATGCACCAATTTGTAAGTCGCTCTGGATAAGAGCGTCTGCTAATGACTTTAAATGTAAATGTGGTCTATGGTAGAGGTATGATATTGCCACATAACTGGGTGTGTCACTGTGATGGTACCTTATGCATTATGGAACAATAACTAAAGGCGCATAGCAACTATTTGTACCCATTTATGAACAAGTATAAGCCTTTTTTGTAATTGTGTAATACTCTTACAATAATGGCCTGAAACCTAGTTTACACTAAAATGGTAACCTGAATGTCATAATTAACAGTCCACAAGTCACATTGTGCTGGCTTGTAAAGTGATGTGTAACTCTTATTGGAATCCAGCCACAGTTGAGATATCTGACATATGGAATTTAAAAATCACCTGCAATCTGGATTCAGAATGACAGCCAGGATCAGAAAGACTATTATGAGACTACCTAAAGTATGTAATCTGGAACAACCATTTCAGTAATGGTTGCAATAAATCCAAGTAACATATTGGATTAGTTTAGAAAATGTATGTAATTTATATTTGCGTAGCGTTGATATTGAAACAWTTTTTTTTAAATCGACCTGCAATAGAGCATGCTGGGAAATATGATAATGACGGGTGTGTTTTTGGTTCACAGTGGTATGAKTTTCAGGCCCCTGTAGGGTTAAATATGTTGTGTTAAGTATATACTGAACAAAAATATCAAGGCAACATGCAACAATTTCATTGATTTTTACTGATTTACAGTTCATTACAGTTCATCAATTTCACATGACTGGGAATAAAGATATGTATGTGTTGGCCACAGATACTGAAGCGTAAAAGAAATGGGCCTCAAGATCTCGTCAGGGTATGTTTGGGCTTTCAAATTGCCATCGATAAAATGCAATTGTGTTCATTGTCAGAGCTTATGCCTGCCCATACCATAACCTTACTGCCACCATGGGGCACTCTGTTCACAACGTTGACATCAGCAAACTGCTCGCCCACACAACGGCATACATGTGATCTGGAAGTTGTTGGACGTACTGCCAAATTCTCTAAAACGACGTTGGAGGCAGCTTATGGTAGAGAAATTAACATTCAATTCTCTGGCAACAGTCCTGGTGGACATTCCTGCAGTCAGCATGCCAATTGCATGCTCCCTCAAAAGTTGAGACATCTGTGGCATTGGGTTCCATGACAAAACTGCACATTTTAGAGTGGCCTTTTATTGTCCCCAGTACAAGGTGCACCTGTGTAGTGATCATGCAGTTTAATCATCTTCATGATATGCCACACCTTTCGTGTGGACGGATTATCTTGCCAAAGGAAAATTGCTCACTAACAGGGATGTAAACAAATTTGTGCACAATATTTGAGAGAAATATTTGTTTTTTGCGCATTGGAAAATGTCAGCTTTTATTTCAGCTCATGGAACATGGGACCACTTTACACTGGTTCCAGTGTGTATATGGTCCCACTCTTTCAGTGTTGATTTAACACTGTAGAATTGCTGTGGTGTGTGTAGGTCCAGAGATACAACTCCACCATTCATACGTATTGGTGTTATGCAACATATGAAAAGTAAATAGCTTACTGTCTTTCCAGGATACATTATATAAGTTCAACAGCATACAATCGTTGGACAAGCAACATGACATGACACAGAAGTTCATGTGGAGCGAGTTCAATCGTTTTCAAACAGGACACACACACATGCGCATGTACACACACATCCTCCTTCTCTCCTGTGACTCTCTCCCTCCAGGTCCGGTCTTACTTAATTATGTATGCCCTCCTTAAAACAGAGTGTGGTTACCACAGTGAATCCCAACGTGATTACTGATTCTTGGATAGAAGGAACGTGGGGCAAAAGAGCGACACACAGGGACTGGTGCACTGAGGGGTGGAGACAGAGGAAGGGAGGAAAAGGAGAGGAGAGAAGATGAGGGGGTGAGACAAGGGGGGTGAGACAAAGGGGGTGAGACAAGGGATGGGAGAGTGGGGCAAGAGGAATAAGCATTGATCCTAAAGGTAGAGGGAAAGAAGGAAATAGAGAGGGTACAAAAAACTTGATCTGAATGTATGTATGAAGGACCTCTATCCCTCCACAGTCTCCATGCATTCACCGACTGATCACCCCCTGTGAGACTGATTACGATCAGGAACATATTTATTGTGTCCAATCAAATGCCAGAGCCTGCCTGCCTGCAATCAACATGACTTCAAAGGGGGTTGCGTTATCCTGGAGAGGCCCATTGGAACAGGTATTTTTTAATGAACACATGCTACTCAGTAGGCCTGTGTGTGTGTGTGTGTGTGTGTGTGTGTGTGTGTGTGTGTGTGTGTGTGTGTGTGTGTGTGTGTGTGTGTGTGTGTGTGTGTGTGTGTGTGTGTGTTGTGTCCGTCTCATCCTCCATAACAGAGTTACAAGCTGTGTTATGTACGTCACTCTCTCGTCCTCTTGTCTGCCTCACTTACTCGCTCGCTCTCTTTTTCTCTTTCTGTCCTTTTTTGCATTGAATGAATTTTGGGTAACATACATATACCACAACAAAATGTACAACGTGTAGCAGAGGATATTACTTAAAAGTATTAATTGGAACGCTTGTTGGCAAAGTGGTCCTCGATGGTAAAAACAATAACACATATAATGATTATAAGGCAAGACAAACTTACAAACAACCATAAATACATTCATTTATATTGACATCCTAAAAAGTGTCACTATTCGCTGCACTTTTCCCTAACCTTAAAAATCAACCATATTCATTTCACATTTCGACATTAAAAAACAATCCCTTCATCTCAATTTCCGCATAAAATGACATACCCAAATCTAACTGCCTGTAGCTCAGGCCCTGAAGCAAGGATATGGATATTCTTGATATTATTTGAAAGGAAACACTTTGAAGTTTGTGGAGATGTGAAATGAATGTAGGAGAATGTAACACAATAGATCTGGTAGAAGGTTAAAAAAAAACAAAAAAAAACACACCTTTTCTATTTTTATCTTGCAACATCTTTGAAATGTAGATGTTGTCCATAACAGGTCAACATTGTGTATACAAAGTTTCAGACTGATACGTTCAAGAATGAGAGAGCTACATAATATTTAATATGAATTCTCCCAGGTGTCCCTCACGAGTTTGCCCAAATGTACCCAAGTAGCCTCCAAGTGTCCGAATTGGTCAATTGATACATATTCAAGAACATAACTACAGAGAGAACATATCAAAATGCTATGGTAATAAACTTGTTTTTTTTTACAAACTCTAGGAATGTCATAAATGATGGATCATAAGCTTCCCTACATAAAAGGTACTAACAGGAGATGTGGCGAGAACGCTGATCCAATGCCTCCCAACACAGAAATTAACTATTTAAGATAAGGGCCAAGTTAGAGGACATGGAGGACTTGAATGTGGTCTCTTTGGAGTTGGCTCCCAGAGGTCATCTGAGTCAGTCTCTACCACTATTGAGAATTTTTCAAATTCAATTAKAACTCAAGTATACTGTTACTTATTTTATTTAACTTTTATTTTAACAGGGGGTGAGCCCTGCATCAATACTTTTACAGGTGAGCCCTGCATCAATAAATCAAATATACAACACATATCTAGAAACATATAGATTATATAGAGTATGGGGAACACAATCACTATAATGAAATATGTGGACCAATAGGCAATAAGACACTCAAAAACATTGTAGAATAATGGTGGACATCAAAACTATGAAATAACACAAATGTCAGAAACGTGTGTATAGGTGGCAGGGAAGTCAGGCGCAGGAGAGTCAAACGGAGTGTAAAATGGAGTCTTTTAATAAATGTCCAAGAAACATGCTCCATAATACTAAATAGAAAATGAATAATAAACAAATATGAGTACGAAGACCCGTCGCGCACCTATACAAAATAAACACTACACTGACAACAAACAATCTCTGACAAAGACATGAGGGGAAACAGAGGGTTAAATACACAAGAGGTAACGGATGGGATTGAAAACAGGTGTGTGGGAAGACAAGACAAAACCAATGGAAAATGAAAAATGGATCGATGATGGCTAGAAGACCGGTGACGTCGACCGCCGAACACCGCCCGAACAAGGAGAGGCAACGACTTCGGCAGAAGTCGTGACAACAAATGGAATCATGTAGTAACCAAAAAAGTGTTGAACAAATCAAAATATATTTCATATTTGAGATTCTTCAAATGTGTCACCCTTTGCCTTGATGACAGCTTTGCACACTCTTGGTATTCTCTCAACCAGCTTCAGGAGCTTCACCTGGAATGCATTTCAATTAACAGGTGTGCCTTGTTAAAAGTTCATTTGTGGAATTTCTTTCCTTCTTAATGCATTTGAGCCAATCAGTTGTGTTGTGACAAGGTAACGTTGGTATAAAGAATATAGCCCTATTTGGTAAAAGACCAAGTCCATATTATGGCAAGAACAGCTCAAATAAGCAAACGACAGTCCATCACTACCTTAAGACATGAAGGTCAGTCAATACAGAACATTTCAAGAACTTTGACAGTTTCTTCAAGTGCAGTCGCAAAAACCATCAAGCGCTATGATGAAACTGGCTCTCATGAGGACCGCCACAGGAAAGGAAGACCCAGAGTTACCTATGCTGCGGAGGATAAGTTCATTAGAGTTAACTGCACCTCAGAAATTGCAGCCCAAATAAATGCTTCACAGAGTTCAAGTAACAGACACATCTCAACATCAACTGTTCAGAGGAGACTGCATGAATCCGGCCTTCATGGTCGAATTGCTGCAAAGAGACCACTACTAAAGGACACCAATAATAAGAAGAGACTTGCTTGGGCTAAGAAACACGAGCAATGGACACGAGCAATGGACATTAACGTTAGCTGGCTGGCTCTCTAGCCAACGTTACGTGTATGATCTTATAATTTGTCTCTCTGAGTCTTTTGCTTGGCTAGCTATTGCCGAATGTTAGCTAGCTGACATTGAACCTGGTTGGTCATGAATTGGGATTACTGTAATGTCATGAGTTGGGATTATGGTTCATTGTTTACCTAGCTAGCTAGCTACCTACATGTCTTAACAAAAGACTCCACAATGCAAGTAACCATTTCGGGTGTGTTCGTAAATTCAGTCTGGCCATCTGCTCCGATTTCAGAGCACTTTCGTCTGAGAGTGCCAGAGCACAGAATAACTGAGGAATTTACGAACGCTCAACACCCGTTGAATAAGGCCGGTGTCAGTAAACGTCGGTAAAAAAGCATAATTAAATTGTTGCCAGAAGCACAGTTACAGTCACCAATGCTCTGGATAACATGAAGACAGCCTAACCAGCTCTGCTAGGGCGAGTAAATGGTCAGAGTGAGCTGTTCTCTCATTTGTGTCTGGAAGTAGCTAGCAAGCTAGCCAATGTTAGCCAGTTAACTTGGGTGCTTGACTGCCGTTGTGAGGTCAGAACGTTCGGATCAACCCTACTCATCGACCAGAGCGAACGCTCTGAATTTACGAACGTACAATCTGACAGCACTGTTGCAGTCAACAACGCTCTGGATAACATAACAGCCTAACCAGTTCTGCTAGGGCCAGTAATGTTCAGTGAGCTGTTCTCTCATTTGTGTCTGGAAGTAGCTAGCAAGTTAGCTTGGGTGCTTGGCTGCTGTTAGTACAGAACGCTGGGCTCAACCCTTAAAGAGATGGGTGGGGCTAAAGCTTTAGAGGGTGACAACGATGCTGAATGGGTGTAGACAAAGAAGGGCTCTCCAGTAGTAGTACCAAAACAGGCCATTTTTCTCAAAAATGAGTTTACAAGTTTATTAACTTTCAAAGCAGAATTACTTTCCCATTGTTCCTCAACTGTAGTGTCTGATATACCATTTTGTAGCTCTGAGTCTTATATAATGTTTCTACATGAGACCGATTTGAGCCGGTTGATCACATATACACGTATATAAAGAAATCAAAGAAAAATATCTCAAATGAATATGCAACCATTTAATTAAGCTACTGCATTAAGATGTGAAGCAATAACATATTTTACTTACTGATCTAAAAGTGGATTTTTTCCTTCCAAAAACATTTATTCTGCGTTAGAATCAAAACTGCGCTCACTCAGTTTTCTGCAATAATACATTCAAATTTGTATACTTGGACTTAGATTTAGCTTTTGTACTCTTAGTAGCAATGTTTTACTTTTTCAGTTTTGAGAAAAGTTTGTTGAAGAGAACGAATCACTCTTTTTATCACTTTATTTTATCAAACAAAACTATGCTACATTTTATCTCTGGGACCCACAGGATGACAAATCAGAGTAAGATTACATGATTTACCGTCAGAGGTGAATGTATTAAACCAGTTGCCTTGATTAAAGTGTTTTGTTGTTGTGCACTATCCTCAAACAATAGCATGGTATTTTTTCACTGTAATAGCTACTGTAAATTGGAAACTGCAGCTAGATTAACAATCATTTAAGCTTTCTGACGATATAAGACATGTCTATGTCCTGGAAAGTTGGTTGTTGTTTACAACTCCATTCTAGTGACATATCACATATTGAGCAGCTACTGTCCCAATTTCAGGACACTGATCCTGTAGAGGTAAAAAAACAATCTATTCATTGCACATCATACCTATCACTCTAATAAAAACACCTGACCAGCAGTAGGGAACACAAGAGGGAATGGAGTGGTTTCTCTTATTTAGACAACCTTGTCCAAATGAAAACCGTTGCCTGCTTTTTAAAGCTATTTTCCCTTTACTTTGCTTGATCTCCAAGTGGGGGCTATTCCATAGAAAAAAATATGCAGCATTGAAGAGCCCCAAGTACACAGTGGCCTCCATTATTCTTAAATGGAAGAAGTTTGAAACCACTAAGACTTCGTAGAGCTGGCCACCTGGCCAAACTGAGCAATCGGGGGAGAAGGGCCTTGATCAGGGAGGTGACCAAGAACCCAATGGTCCCTCTGACAGAGCTCCAGAGTGCCTCTGTGGAGATGGGAGAACATTCCAGAAGGACAACCATCTCTGCAGCACTCCACCAATCAGGCCTTTATGGTAGAATGGCCAGACGGAAGCCACTCCTCAGTAAAAGGCACATGACATCCCGCTTGGAGTCAACAACTTTGGATAAGGTGCTGAGGATTGACACAGGCCTAGTTTCCTACATTTGTTTTACTTCTTGGCTGTTTTGAGATCATTGGGAAATGTACCACTACTAATAAAAAAGGTTTACAATATGCGTTATCATTTTAGCATTGACACAAGCACTATCCTTTATGAATCTTGCAGGAAGGTTATCCAGCCCAGTTGCTTTGTTTGTGCTCATTAATTAAGCATAGTAGATTGGAAACTCTGTCGATATCTGGTATATGTCTGCAATTGTAGTCAGCCTGGAATGCAACCATAATCTAGTTCACTACTTTTGATCAGAGCCCTACGGATCCTGGTAAAAAAGGAGTGCACTAAAAAGGGAATATGGTGCCATTTGGGACACATGCTCGTTATTCAGTTGATATGTTTACTTCCAAACAGAACACAATGTCAGTGTCACCATTTATTCAAACCCATAAATAAAACCACAGTCTAAATTGTGAATTATTATTTTATAGCCAAAGAGAGAAAACAGGTGTTTGGTGAAAAATAATGACATCCATTTTGACCAAAAAACTCCCACTGTATTATTTGAGTCAAACTAATTTGTTCCTGGCCTAGATTTCACATTTCTTCATCATTCTATTTTGACAGAAACAGACTAAATGAATGCGTTATAATAACAACATAAACGAATCACAGAGAGAAGGATTTACTTTTTCACATAAAGTGTGGAGATATCCAAACCATATGATGCTGTAAAGTCTCAAAGTAACATGTTTGCTTGTTTGCAATGTATGCTGTTTAAAAGCTGTGCCAAACATTGGGATGCTGGACACAAGCAGGGACGATGAGTGCAATCTAGATGAGATAGTCGATGTATCAGCAGTGGGGCACAGAAAATGACATGTTTGACTGATTCAATCAGAGAGGACTTCACTTTATCCATATGAACGCACCGCTGCCGAAATTAGAGGAATTAAAAGTCCACGCTTCTAACACCTGGGCTGCAGTAGTTGCTGGGAGTGAGACATGGCTCGATGGGTCAATTGAGGACAATGAGGTTGAGCTACCGGATTATAGCATTCATAGAGCTGAGCGAAACCGAAACACTGGCGGTGTGTGTGTTTTTACTAGGAATGATGTGCATTTTAACCCTCGTTCATATCTGAAAATGGATGGTCTTGAGGTTGCATGGGTAGACATACTGATTCCTAAATGTCGTTCTATACTTGTTGGTGTGTGCTATTGGCCTCCGAAGCAGAATCATTTATACCATTTACTTGAATCGATTGCTGTGATCACAATGTATTTGCTGATAAGGAATATATTCTGCTTGGCGATTTGAATACAAAATGTGCAGTT
Organism: Salvelinus sp. IW2-2015; assembly: GCF_002910315.2. NCBI lineage: Eukaryota > Metazoa > Chordata > Actinopteri > Salmoniformes > Salmonidae > Salvelinus > Salvelinus sp. IW2-2015. The sequence goes on along the minus strand of NC_036854.1, from coordinate 50,166,622 downwards.
ATCGCCCAAGAAAAGTACACTAGTAAATGCCCTGTAGAACTTTAATGTGTTATTTGGACTGAAACAACTGATTGTTGACCCAACCCGGGTCTGCATTGACAGTAAATCAACTTTGGATTTGATTATTGTATCAGACCAAGAGAACGTCTTTCAGTCAGGAGTCTTAAATATTGGTTTTAGAGATGATATGGTAACCTATTGTACCTGTAAGAAATCCAAAATACTACTAGAGGCAGGTAATAAATACATGAAGGTCTGTTCTATGAAAAAATACTCAAAGGAACGTTTTGTAGAAGTACTTTAAGTTTGGATTGGTCTCTAAACTGTGATGTTGATCAAGCTTTTTATCTTTTTAAAGATATGTTTCTGTCTGCTCTCAACTCTCTGGCTCCGAAGAAACAATTTCGAATCAAACAGCGGTTAGGGAAATGGAGCACTTCCGAGATCTTAGACCTCATAAGGAAAAGGGATCGCTGCCTGGCCAAATTCAAAAGGACAAATCTCCAAAAAGATTATGATGGTTATATTAACTGTAGAAACCAGGCAAGACATGGAATGGATAAGGCCAAATCCTAACATTACATAGACGCTGTTCATGACAATTTACATCAGCCTTGTAAACTGTGGAAAATATTAAAGGACATTGGCTCAAAAACTCCCCATAAGGTAAAATCATGTAGTATTGGCCTGCATATTGATGTTTTATGTTATGACCAGGCAAAGGTTGCAAATTATTTTAACAATTTGTTTTACCGCTATAACCTCATTTCTGGTTAAGAAGTTACCGACTTGCTCAGGACACTATGGCCAGGCATTCATTAACAACTTTTACCATAGCAAAGGTATCACAAATGATTTGTTTGAGCTGTGTGGATATCAGAGCGCCTGGAAAGATGTTTCAAATATCAGCTAACTACATTCTGTGATATATCAATCTGATGACGTGGCACACAACCATTGAGTGACGCAATGCAATGTCTGCAATGTTGTCTGCTTGCAACGCAAACATTATTTGAGATATTCTGAAAGGAGCTTTTACGATCACCCAATAGGATGGAGTGTTACTGAGACAACAGCCAATCCCGGTGTCCCTCTTTACAGCTAATCCCTATGTCCCTCTTTTCTCCACCGAACAGCAATAGCTAGCTACCTTTCTGTTTGTATTGTGATGTCCTATCAGGAGTTGATGGAAGTCCCCAAGACTACTAACGCTAGAATCCATAGTTCCTACATCCATTTTTTGGACTTATATATAAATGCCTTGTGAGCTTAGTTTAACTGTCATACCTCATCAGAACCCAACAKATAAGATTGTTTTACTCCAATGTTTGTAAACAAAGTAAATGTAAACATATACTGTATATCCTCAAAACATGATTAAATCTATATTTTGTATATAATGGATAGTCAGTCTTTGCATCCATAGCTCTGTCTACGAATTTAAGTGGTTACATTTCTCCAGCATTTCTACAGGCCCATCCCCCAGCTTTTCACCAAAACAGAGGCGGGGTGTCGTTTTGTTATTGTTTCAATTAAGGATTCTAGCTTTAAAGTCATTTGGTGTGTGTTGTGTGTGTGTGTGTGTGTGTGTGTGTGTGTGTGTGTGTGTGTGTGTGTGTGTGTGTGTGTGTGTGTGTGTGTGTGTGTGTGTGTGTTGTGTGTGTTACGTGCATATGGGCTATTAAAGTCACTAACCTGCCCCTGTGCTGCACCACCGTTACATAATTGGCATCGCACAGTGCTCAGCTCTCTCCGTAATGATGACTGAGCATCCAGAGAGAGATTAATTGATATTCACCTCATAGAAACTTGTTTATTACAGACTTCCTTACTCACTGACTTCAGTGGGAGAGATAACAAACACTGTTTTTCTTCTATAGGCTATAAGTGTGTGTCAGTGTGGTGTTTCGTAGCGAGGAAACACACACGCGAGCACGTATACGGCCGTAGTAGTAATAATGAGCTCATCAGACTGTTAAATGGGAGATAATGGACAGACACCATTACCTCCCATAGTAATGATTGAAATGGACTGGTACCAAAGACATGGAAAGCATGTGTTTGATTGTTTGTACTGTTCCATTCAATATGAGCCAGTCCTACGAATTAGTGCCACCAGCCACACTGACAGACGTGTTGCTTCTGTGCCGAGACTACAAACTAGGGGATCTTGTGATGTCAGAATATGTGCCCTCAACAGATGTAGGAGGTGTTGGGAAAGATACGAGACATGAAATGCATGAAAAAGAGTACATAATCAAGATGACATCGTTGTGATATGCAGTAATATGCTTTCATTGACAATCTCTTGTCTACTTCATGCTTCATGTAGGTTCATGCTCTACAACATTCGCAGAGTACACGCCTGCCTCACACAGGAAGCGGTCCTAATCCAGGCACTTGTCATTCCCGTCTGGATTACTGCAACTCGCTGTTGGCTGGGCTCCCTGCCTGTGCCATTAAACCCCTACAACTCATCCAGAACGCCGCGCCCGTCTGGTGTTCAACCTTCCAAGTTCTCTCACGTCACCCCGCTCCTCCGCTCTCTCCACTGGCTTCCAGTTGAAGCTCGCATCCGCTACAAGACCATGGTGCTTGCCTACGGAGCTGTGAGGGGAACGGCACCTCCGTACCTTCAGGCTCTGATCAGGCCCTACACCCAAAAAGGGCCCTGCGTTCATCCACCTCTGGCCTGTTCGCCTCCCTACCTCTGAGGAAGTACAGTTCCGCTCAGCCCAGTCAAAACTGTTCGCTGCTCTGGCACCCCAATGGTGGAACAAACTCCCTCACGCGCGCAGGTCAGCGGAGTCAATCACCACCTTCCGGAGACACCTGAAACCCACCTCTTTAAGGAATACCTAGGATAGGATAAAGTAATCCTCCTACCCCCCCTCCCCCTAAATGAGTTACGATGCACTATTGTAAAGTGGTTGTTCCACTGGATATCATAAGGTGAATGCACCAATTTGTAAGTCGCTCTGGATAAGAGCGTCTGCTAAATGACTTAAATGTAAATGTTAAATGTACTTAATAGGATGGGTGGTCCTGTATTTGTGGGAGCAACTTTTCAGTATTTATCTTGTAAAGGCAGCAGCTACATGAATCCTTTCAGATGTTTCTCTATACTGTTGAATTTTTCATCAACACATACAGTGAAACAGTGGTGTAAAGTACTTAAGTAAAAATACTTGAAAGTACTACTAAAGTAGTTTTTTTGGGTATCTGTAATTTACTTTACTATTTATATTTTTGACTTATTTTACTTCACTACATTCGTTACGAAAATAATGTACTTTTTACTCCATACATTTTTCTGTGACACCTAAAAGTAACAGGACAGGAAAATAGTCAAATTCACGCACTTAACAACCGAACATCCCTGTTCATCCGTACTGCCTCTAATCTGCCAGAATCACTAAACTCACATGCTTCGTTTGTAAATTATGTCTGATTGTTGGAGTGTGCACCTGGCTTTCCGTAAATTTAAAAAACAAGAAAATGGTGCCATCTGGTTTGCCATCTGCCATCAATTTTCGCATAAAATGACATACCCAAATCTAACTGCCTGTAGCTCAGCACCTGAAGCAAGGATGTGCGTATTCTTGATACCATTTGAAAGGAAACACTTTGAAGTTTGTAGAAATGTGAAATGAACGTAGGAGAACATAACACATTAGATCTGGTAAAAGATAATAAAAAATAAAAAAAACATGCGTTTTCTATTTTTATCATCATCTTTGAAATGCAAGAGAAAGGCCATACATTGATATATGATTCTAGGTGTAATTTAGATGTGTATGCAAAGTTTCAGACTGATCCAGTGAAGAATTACTTTACTTTACTTTGCTTTAATAGCTACTGTAAATTGAAGTTGCAGTTAGATTAACAAGAATTTAAGCTTTGTGCCCATATAAGACATGTCTATTTCCCGGAATTGGCTGTTGTTTACAACGTCATTCTAGTCACATTATCGCATATTGAGCAACAACTGTCCTGGTTTAAGGACACCGATCCCGTAGAGGTTTAATATAAGGAATTTTAAATGATTTATACTTTTACTTTGATACTTAAGTAATTTTAGCAATTACATTTACTTTTTATACTAAGTATATTTTAAACCAAATACTAATACTCAAGTAGAATTTTACTGCGTGACTTTTACTTTTATTTTGTCATTTTCTATTAAGGTTTCTTTACGCAGTTATGATAGTTGGGTACTTTTTCCATCACTGAAAAGAATTTGCTGTTGCGCCAGGAATGGAAGTCTCAACAGACTCCACACAGGACAACTTTGTGAAAATTATGAAAGTCAACTTTTAAACCTTGGAAGTTAACACATCTCTTGTTAATTAATTTACTTGTAAAACACATCAGCTGACAGCAGAAACAAACTGGACATGGGTTGGTCCATCTTTAGCCCAGTGGGCCTGTCTAAATAGGGGGGGGTTTGCACATAATTATCATTATTTGGCAAATAATGGGGGGCTTCACAGAAAAAAATGGGTCAGTGTGGGGGTCTTGATGGAAAAAAATGGCTGATTTCTGGTCCCAATCGGTCCCTGCCTGACAGACTATCAGACATAGGAGGGTCTGAATCTGTAAAATCAATCATGTTGCTTTCCATGAAGAAGGAGAATCCAACCATACAAATGAATATGCATACTGAGCGTAAACATGAACCATGGAATCAGTGCTCAGGTCAGTGAGGGTCATGGATACTGACAAACATATTCCATATACTGGTTGTGGCCCAAATGACACCCTATTCCATATTTAGTGCCCTACCATATTTAGTGCCCTACCACACACACGCAAGCGCGCACGCACGCACACACACACACACGAAACAAAACAAAAACATGCTGTGTCATTGCAAATAATGTTAACTTACAGATACACAGCCATGAATGCATTTGCATGGACTGTAAACACGCATACGCATACGCAACAAATGTGCACGCGTACACACGCGTACACACACACACAACGTTATTTCCCTAGTCCACTATAAAACGTTTGCTGTCATATTTACAGTAACTTACTGGCAGCATTTGGCCAGTAAATTACTTTAATTAATTCCATAGTAGCAAATATTTTACTGTAATCAAATTTACAGTATAAATTACAATTACAGCATATTATTGTAATTACCCAGTAACATATTACCCAGTGTTCTTTGCAAGTTTTCATTTTCACATTTACATTGGTCATCTAGTGGGCCCCCTTGTAGTTGTCAACTTACAGTTTATAAACCAAGGTTTATAAAAAAACACAAATCACTGTCATAGCAAGTAAAAAGTTTCGCTAACCATTACTGAAAATGTTGTTGTAGTTAAGGACAAACTGGTCTTCAAAAATTATTGTAATTACAGCAAGATATCTTATGATATGTCTGACCATCTCTGGATAGTGCCAATGCATTACTGAGAAATTCATATTAACTTGATGAAAGCCTCCTGTAAATTGCTATAAAGTCAAAACTATAAAACACAGTACAATATTGTAAAAGTGACTAATAAACTGTAAGAAAGTTATTTTAACAATATTTTACTGTAATTACACGGGATTGGAGCAAGCAGGTTGGCTGCTAGGCATTTGTACTGTATATTACAGCATATCAATGAATACTTGGTGTTTTATATGACTTGCACTTCTACAGGCTTAAATAAAAGCTTCCAAACTGGCCATAATTACACAACAAAAAAGATCAAATGGACATAGATGTCTGAAGTTTTGTTTCGTCAAACAACCACCTGATTGATTTAATATTGGTTTTGATAGAACACAAAAAGGCTACTCTGTACACGCGCTACACGCGTGTGGGACGTCATCTATAATAATGTGTCTGCTCTAAATTCCTTTGACCAGCAGGTGCCACTAGTGTGCAATGTGTTGATCAATGCCTTGAGTAATTAAACCATTTATTTGATCAAATTGTCTGGAAAGCCTCAATGCTTCAGGAAGCTTAGTTTCACCATCACTACAATACACCATAATTTACAGTATGCTGCATTAAATACACCAAAACAGCAATGCAATTGTTAAATTGTATTGAAATACTCATCAATTGCTAATAATGAATATGTAATTATGTATAATAGCATACCAACTGAAATGTGGTGTTTTATATCAGTTGCATTTTAGGTCTTAACAAAGGCTTCTAAACTAACAGTGAGTATAGCTTTTCTTATTTCGCAACAAAGCCTCCTTCACTCATACTGCCAAACATACCCTCATAAAACTGACTATCCTACCGATCCTTGACTTCGGCGATGTCATTTACGAAATAGCCTCCAACACTCTACTCAGAAAATTGGATGCAGTCTATCACAGTGCCATCCGTTTTGTCACCAAAGCCCCATATACTACCCACCACTGCGACCTGTATGCTCTCGTTGGCTGGTCATCACTACATATTCGTTGCCAAATCCACTGGCTCCAGGTCATCTATAATTATTTGCTAGGCAAAGCTCCTCCTTATCTCTGCTCACTGGTCACCATAGCAACACCCACCCGTAGCACGCGCTCCAGCAGGTTTAATTCACTGGTCATCCCCGAGCCAACACCTGCTTTGGCYGCCTTTCCTTCCAGTTCTCTGCTGCCAATGACTGGAACAAATTGCAAAAATCACTGAAGTTGAAGACTTATATCTCTCTCACTAACTTTAAGCGTCAGCTGTCAGAGCACCTTAACGATCGCTGCAGCTGTACACAGCCCATCTGTAAATAGCCCATCCAACCAACTACCCAACTCATCCCCATATTTGTTTTTGTTTTTCTGCTCTTTTGCACACCAGTATTTCCACTTGCACATCCTCATCTGCACATATATCACTCCAGTGTAAATTTCTAAATTGTAATTAATCCGCCACTATTGGCCTATTTATTTCCTTACCTCCTTACTTCATTTGCACACACTGTACAGTATACAGATTTTTCTATTGTGTTATTGACTGTACGTTTGTTTATCCCATGTGTTGTTGTTTTAGTCACACTGCTTTGCGTTATCTTGGCCAGGTCGCAGTTGTAAATGAAAACTTGTTCTCAATTGGCCTACCTGGTTAAATAAAGGTGAAATAAATCAAATAAAAGGGATATGGCTAGCCACTCAACCATTAACGGTTTGAGACTTGCTGCCACAATGATCTGTCACCTATGTGAGAGTGCCTTCAGAAAGTATTCAGACCCTTTGACTTTTTCCAAATTTTGTTAGGTTACAGCCTTATTCAAAAATGTATTACATTTCTGTTTGTCCGCACATCAATCTAGATTTTTTTGCTAATTTATAAAAAATGTAACACTGAAATATCACATTTAGAGAAGTATTCAGACCCTTTACTCAGTATTTTGTTGAAGCACTTTTGGCAGTGATTACAGCCTCGGGTGTTCTTAGGTATGACGCTACAAACTTGGCACACCTGTATTGGGGAGTTTCTCGCATTGTTCTCTGCAGATCCTCTCAAGCTCTGTCAGGTTGTATTGCTGTTCAGCTATTTTCAGGTCTCTCCAGAGATGTTCAATCGGGTTCAAGTCCGGGCTCTGACTCGGCCACTCAAGGACATTCAGAAACTTGTCCCGAAGCCACTCCTGCATTGTCTTGGCTGTGTGCTTAGGGTCGTTGTCCTGTTGGAARGTGAACCTTCGCCCCAGTCTGAGGTCCTGAGTGCTTTGGAGCAGGTTTTCATCAAGGATCTTTCTGTACTTTGCCCCCTTCATCTTTCCCTCGATCCTGACTAGTCTCCCAGTCCCTGCCCCTGAAAAACATCCCCACAGCATGATCCTGCCACCACCATGCTTCACCGTAGGGATGGTGCTAGGTTTCCTCTAGAAGGGACGCTTGGCATGCAGGTCAAAGAGTTCAATCTTGGTTTCATCAGACCAGAGAATCTTGTTTCTCATGGTCTGAGAATTTTTAGTGCCTTTTGGCAAATTGCAAGCTGTCATGTGCCTTTTACTGAGGAGTGGCTTCCGTCTGGCCACAGAGGAATTCTAGAGCTCTATCAGACTGACCATTGGGTTCTTGGTCACCTCGCTGACCAAGGCCCTTTTCCCCCGATTGCTCAGTTTGGGTGGGCGGCCAGCTCTAGAAAAAGTCTTGGTGGTTCCAAACTTCTTCCATTTAAGAATGAAGGGGGCCACTGTGTTCTTGAGGACCTTCAATGCTGCAGACAATTTTTTGGTACCCTTCCCCATCTCTGTGCCTTTGACCTCATGGCTTGGTTTTTGCTCTGACATGCACTGTCAACTGTGGGATCTTATGTAGACAAGTGTGTCTTTCCAAATCATGTCCAATCAATTGAATTTACCATATGTGGACTCCAATCAAGTTGTAGAAACATCTCAAGGATGATCAATGGAAACAGGATGCACCTCAGCTACATTTCGAGTTTCATAGCAAAGGGTCTGAATACTTATGTAAAAAAGGTATTTCTATTTTAAATTTTGTATAAATGTGCAAAAATTTAGGGTATTGTTTGTCGATTGCTGAGGATTTTTTTAGTTGTTCATTTTCAAATAAGGCTGTAACGTAACAAAATGTGGAAAAGGTCAAGGGGTCTGAATACTCTCCGAAGGCACTGTAAATGTAATTATCAGGGAGCCACTATCACATATCAGTGAAAGTTGTACAGCATTCTCACTAACAGGTGCAACAAATCTAGCCCCTTATAAGAAACACCTAAAAATATGTTAATGATTCCAGTGCCCAAATATACACCCAATAATGTTAGTTTAGTCTGCCAAAAATGTATTATGACACTGTATGCTGAATTAAAGTAATTTACTGAAATCAAATGGCCAGTAAATTACTATAGATTTTCAGGACAAGGTTTGTAGAATTCACAAAATTGAGTTTAGTGTATTCTGTGGAGGTGCAGCATTCTCACTCAGGGGTGCGACAAACAGAGCCTTTTACAAGGCACACCTTAAAAGATGTTAATGAGCCAGAGGCTCTTTCCACGTCCACAACATTTCCCCACAATGCACCATAATTAATTCTGTAAAACACATTTAAGGTATTTTACTGTACATTCTACAGTGTTTTATTGTAAAATTTACAGAAACGTCTTTCAGTGTACATATCTACTCACTTGAGGGTGGTCATCTCGGTGAGCGATGGCTGTGTGGCCTTCAGATAGCTTGCCCGGCGCGCCTGCACCTTGGGCGAGGGCTTGGGGCTGCAGTCTGAGTCGCCGCTGTCTTCCTCCGCCATGGCCTTGATGTAGCTGCCACTGCGCATACGCCGGCATGGGATCTCCTCGTCTTTCCCCACGGGCAAGAACCCCCTACTCCATTCGTCCTGGGGTACCTGTGGGGCGGAGACCGTGAGAACAGGGCGGTAACTAAATGTCAGAGCAATGACCCACCCGACTAGACACTATGACTGCTCTCTGACCCCTGGCTTGACCGCTTGCCCAGCCTCAGGTCACCATCCAAACAATGCTCTATACACACCAAGCCGCTAAAGTCACACCACTAACTGCTAATGTTCACCTGAATATGGTGTATTAGAACCATACCATCAGGGTGTAGAGACTAGAGGCCCTCCGTTGTGCTGCTCCCTCCCAGTGACGCATATCAAACTGAGTGAATTGTTTGGTCTAAAACGTCTGAATTCTCCAACCCTGTCTGTCTGTGCAGTGGCTGTGTTGCGCTTTTCACACACTAACGAACGTGTAAAAAAAAAGAGGCAAGCAAAGAAGCCATCTCCCTCTCTCCGCTGCCACAAGAAAGAGAGAGGGAAAAACAAAGGAGGTTCTGTTCCGCCCCAGCACTGCGCTGGTCTCCAATATGAGTGGCTTTTAGGGGCTCTAACACGGAGGTGAAAGGGAGAGAGGAGACATACAGAGAGAAATATGCATCCCAAATTGTACCATATTCGCTCTATAGTGCACTACTTTTGACCAAGGCCCATAATGCGCTCGTCAAACGTAGTGCACTATGGAATAGGGTGCCATTTGGGATGGCGACAAAGAGTCTGAATAATCAAAGGTAGGAGAATCATTCAACAGGCCGGTAGCTAGGGAGACAACTCGTCCTTGACGTCAGGGGCACACGAGCGAAAAACTACGAAGACAGAGAACATCTAGGGTCTGTTGAGGACTTGAATGACGCCAGTGTTACACCAATGTCTCTCATCATCTGTAACAGAAACTAAAACAGAAACTCAAAGAACACCCTGCCAAATAAAGCCGAGACACATCAGGAGATGTTTGGCTGGCTGAGAGTCTGTGTGTGTGTGTGTGTGTGTGTGTGTGTGTGTGTGTGTGTGTGTGTGTGTGTGGTGTGTGTAGTGTGTGTGTGTGTGTGTGTGTGTGTGTGTGTGTGTGTGTGTGTGTGTGTGTGCGCAGCCCGGTCTCATAGACTAGATGTAACATAGTAAACGTAAATCCGGCACACTCAAATTAGTATGATATGTAAACGTTTCCTATGGTTACATACGACAGAAGATTAATGAAGGCAACAAAAATGAAAGTAGAGTGGTTGGTAGGGGTGGATGGGCCTCCGTATAATGCAAATGTCTAGCAACCCAAAGGTTGCGTATTCAAATCTCTTCACAATAACTTTCGCTAGTTAGCTACTTTGCAATTACTTAGCATGTTAGCTAACCCTTCCCCTAAACCCTAACATTAACCTAACTCCTAACCTTAACCATAACCTAAACCCCTATAACTAGCCTAGCTAATGTTAGCATTAGCCACCTACCTAACGTTAGTCACAACAAATTGGAATTCTTAACTTGGGCTCCCAAGTGGCGCAGGGGTCTAAGGCACAGCATCTCAGGGCAGGAGGCATCACTGCAGTCCCTGGTTTGAATCCAGGCTGCATCACATCCGGCCATGTTTAGAAGTCCCATAGGGCAGTGCACAATTGGCCCAGCAATGGCCAGGTTTGGCTGTGATTGTAAATAAGAATTTGTTCTTAACTGACTTGCCTAGTTAAATAAAAAAATACATTTTGCCAATTTGTAACATATCATATGAATTGTAATTCGTAACGTTTCATACAAGATGGATGATGGACATCCACAAATTAATACATACCATACGAAACGTAACAAATCCTAATAATTGAGTTCCCCGGATTTACGTTTAGTATGTTACTATGAGTCCAGGTTGGTGCGTGCATGCATGTGCGTGTGTGTGTGTGCGTGTTTGTGTGAATGGGAACAACAGGAAGTGTGAGTGAATGGCGAGGGGCAGAAAACAAGATTACATCCCAGCACGGGAATAAAACAACATGTCACTCCTCCAAATTGAAAGAAGTTTGGCTTCTTTTTCGCCGGCTAAAAGTGTCATGTCCTCGTCTTTGATAGTGCCCCATTTTTTTTGTTCTCTGTAGAAGAAAGAGGAACACAGCTCTTTTCAGGTTGGGACAGGAGGAATGTTTCTACATGGCTGCAAAGATCTTAGTCCCTCTTACTTTCTCTCTCCACCAGTCTCTCTCTAACTTTCACTCTCTTTCCCTCTCAGTCCGTCTCTCTCTCTTTCCCTTTCAACACAATTTCAATGTAATGTTTTTTTTGGCATGGGATTCATGCAGTATGTTTACATTACCATATGTTTACACGTACATTCTTTCTAACTTGCTCTCTCTCTCCCTCTCCCTCTCAGTCCCCATTCTCCCGCTATCTCTCAGTCCCTCTCTTTCTCTCCCCTTGGGCTTCTGTTTGCAGCTCACCAAGTCAGATGAGGGGATGTAACCGAGTTGAATCACTCCCTCTTTCGTCTTCTCCCGAACAAACAGAGAGAGAGCACAGTGGAGCCACCAGGTTCAGGGATATGTGGTTTTTCTCCTCTTTTCAATAGTTCTGCTTTTTCCCTCTCTCTCACCTCATGTCAGCAGCCCTTCTAACGCTCCAGCTCTTTCAGACTATGCTCGTGTTCCAAATGGCACCTGATTCCCATAGGTATCGAGTCAAGAATAGTGCACTATATAGAGAATGAGGTGACATTTAAGACATACCATTATGTGAGTATGTCAGCTACTGTGTAAAAGAGGCTACAGGTACTGTGTATGCATGGGATAATGCTGGTTTCCAAGTAAATAAACTGCATGCAGTAACTGTAAAAGATCAGCTTAAATGCTAATCTAGTAGGTATACATAAGTAATGATTCCACAAGTAATCATTATACATGGAAATCTACAAGCACAAACACACTAATTACATTTTTTTGTTTAACCTTTATTTAACTAGGCAAGTCAGTTAAGAACAAATAATTATTTTACAATGTCGGCCAATCCCGGCCAAACCCTCCCCTAACCCGGACGACGCTGGGCCAATTGTGCGCCGCCTTATGGGATTCGAATCAGGGTCTGTAGTGACGCCTCTAGCACTGCGATGGAGTGCCTGAGACAGCTGCGCCACTCGGGAGCCCGAACCAAATTAGCTGTCACAAGACATTACAAACACACAGACATGTAAAGGACCTGAGACAAATGGAATGGGGTCCACAACCAGGGACGATATGGAATAGGATGAATGATGTTAACAGGTGAGGAAGATGACGTCTCACGTTTGACACAAATGAGGACGTCTCACGTTTGACACAAATGAGGACGTCTCACGTTTGACACAATTGAGGACGTCTCACGTTTGACACAATTGAGGACGTCTCACGTTTGACACAAATGAGGACGTCTCACGTTTGACACAAATGAGGACGTCTCATTTCAACACAAATGTAATAAAATGAACAATGTTTATTGTTCTGAAATAGTTTCTGTAGTTAGGAACAGATAGGATTAGCATTCCTGCAACATTATTCTGATGAAATGCAATTTGATCTCTGAAAAATGTATCTCACTGATTTACTCACTTTACATGTGCATACTGTATTCTCGTCACAGATCATCCTATACAACTACTGCTGTACATACACACCACCTATTTAGTGCATTCGGAAAGTATTCAGAGCCCTTGACTTTTTCCACATTTACATTACCACCTTATTCTAACATTTATGAAATATTTAGTTTCCCTCATCAGTCTACACACAATACCCCATAATGACAAAGCAAACACAGGATTTTATAAATGTTTGCAAATGCATATAAAAAAAACTGAAATATAACATTTACATAAGTATTCAGACCCTTTAATCAGTATTTTGTTGAAGCACCTTTGTCAGCGATTACAGCCTCGAGTCTTCATGGGTATGACGCTACAAGCTTGGCACACCTGTATTTGGGGAGTTTCTCCCATTCTTCTCTGCAGATCCTCTCAAACTCTGTCAGGTTGGATGGGGAGGGTCGCTGCACAGCTATTTTCAGGTCGGGTTCATGTCCGGGCTCTGGCTGGGCCAATCAAGGACATTCAGAGACTTGTACCGAAGCCAGTCCTGCATTGTCTTGGCAGTGCGCTTAGGGTTGCTGTCCTGTTGGAAGGTGAATCGTCACCCTAGTCTGACGTCCTGAGCYCTCTGGAGCAGGTTTTCATCAAGGATCTCTTTGCTCTGTTCATCTTTCCCTCAATCCTGACTAGTCTCCCAGTCCCTGCCGCTGAAAAACATCCCCACTGCAGGATGCTGCCACCACCATGCTTCACCGTAGGGATGGTGCCAGGTTTCCTCCAGACGTGACGCTTGGCATTCAGGCCAATAGTTCAATCTTGGTTCCATCATACCAGGGAATATTGTTTCTCATGGTCTGAGAATCTTTAGGTGCCTTTGGGCAAACTCCAAGCGTGCTGTCATGCCTTTTACTGAGCAGTGGCTTCCATCTGGTCAGTCTACCATAATGGCCTGATTGGTGGAGTGCTGCAGAGATGGTTGTCCTTCTGGAAGGTTCACCAAACTCCACAGAGGAATTCAGGAGCTCTGTCAGAGTGACCATTGAGTTCTTGGTCACATTCCTGACCAAGACCCTTCTCCCGCGATTTCTCAGTTTTGCCAGGCGGCCAGCTCTAGGAAGAGTCTTGGTGGTTCCAAACTTCTTCCATTTAAGATTGATGGAGGCCACTGTGTTTTTGGGGACCTTCAATGCTGCAGAAATGTTTTGATACCCTTCCTCAGATCTGTGCCTCGACACAATCCTGTCTCGGAGCTCTATGGACAATTCCTTCGATCTCATGGCTTGTTTTTTTCTCTGACATGCACCGTCAACTGCCTTTCCAAATCATGTCCAATCAATTGAATTTACCACAGGTGGAGTTCAATCAAGTTGTAGAAATATCTCAAGGATGATCAATGTAAACAGGATGCACCTGAGCTCAATTTCGAGTCTCATAGCAAATAGTATGAATACTTATGTAAATAAAGTATTACTGTTTTGATTTTGAATAATTTTCGCTTTGTCATTATGAGGTATTGTGTGTAGATTGACAAGGATTTGTTTCTTTAATCCAATTTAGAATAAGGCTGCAACGTAACAAAATTTGGGAAAAGTAATGGGGTCTGAATACTTTCCGAATGCACTGTATATCCTGGACTCTGACATTGCTCGTTTTGATATGCCTTACAGTTTTTGACAATTGCTTACACATTATCTCTGAAACTATGGCTCCCTTTCTCTAGACTCTACACACAAAACGCCAAAACACACACACAACATGTAAAACGTCACACATCTCTTGAAAAACCAAACACTTCATTCAAAACTATTTTAACTCTTCTCAAAATGGTGTTGTTGCATCAAAACGTAAAACACTACTATCTTGTGTCTTTTGCAGGTTAAGTGTGCAGTGGAGTCCACAGCAGTTTGTCATAGCACTCACACACAAATACACTGCTCAAAAAAATAAAGGGAACACTTAAACAACACAATGTAACTCCAAGTCAATCACACTTCTGTGAAATCAAACTGCCCACTTAGGAAGCAACACTGATTGACAATAAATTTCACATGCTGTTGTGCAAATAGAATAGACAAAAGGTGGAAATTATAGGCAATTAGCAAGACACCCCCAATAAAGGAGTGRTTCTGCAGGTGGTGACCACAGACCACTTCTCAGTTCCTATGCTTCCTGGCTGATGTTTTGGTCACTTTTGAATGCTGGCGGTGCTYTCACTCTAGTGGTAGCAYGAGACGGAGTCTACAACCCACACAAGTGGCTCAGGTAGTGCAGCTCATCCAGGATGGCACATCAATGCGAGCTGTGGCAAGAAGGTTTGCTGTGTCTGTCAGCGTAGTGTCCAGAGCATGGAGGCGCTACCAGGAGACAGGCCAGTACATCAGGAGACGTGGAGGAGGCCGTAGGAGGGCAACAACCCAGCAGCAGGACCGCTACCTCCGCCTTTGAGTCAGAAACAGACTCCATGAGGGTGGTATGAGGGCCCGACGTCCACAGGTGGGGGTTGTGCTTACAGCCCAACACCGTGCAGGACGTTTGGCATTTGCCAAAGAACACCAATATTGGTGTTCTCCCACTAGAGTGAGAGCACCGCCAGCATTCAAAAGTGACCAAAACATCAGCCAGGAAGCATAGGAACTGAGAATTGGTCTGTGGTCACCACCTGCAGAATCACTCCTTTATTGGGGGTGTCTTGCTAATTGCCTATCATTTCCACCTTTTGTCTATTCCATTTGCACAACAGCATGTGAAATTTATTGTCAATCAGTGTTGCTTCCTAAGTGGACAGTTTGATTTCACAGAAGTGTGATTGACTTGGAGTTACATTGTGTTGTTTAAGTGTTCCCTTTATTTTTTGAGCAGTGTATATACAGTATGTATGCATATTCAGTATACATTTACACTATAAACAAAAACGCAAAACAAATTAAATGTGTTTCTCTCTCAAACAATTGTATTTTCGTCCAGATTTCGGGATGAACAGTAACAGACAAAACAAATACAGTAGAAGATAAACATATAGGCTTGTTCTGGTCCTCCTCCTTGTCCTCTTCCATGTCCTTGTCCTCTTCCTCCTCCTACTCCCTGTCCCCCTCTTACTCTCATTCCTCTTCCTCTCTCTCGCTCTCCAAAATTGGCCTCCATTGTTGTCCAAACCAAGAAAGCCAACCTGAAGCTTATTTATACTGCTCAGGCTCTGATTTCTAGGTGAAGAAATGAGCTATATGTGTTTTCACACGTGTTCACTGGGTGTACGTAATCGGTAAATGAGTGTGGCATTTGGAATGGCAGTGTTTTCCAAACGAAACACAAGACCTGTTAGTTTTGAATGATGTGTCTAATTTAGAGAAACTGTGTTTCGTGTTCTGCAAAAAGTGTGTTTTACAATTGCAAACTGAGTGTAAAGCAGATAATGGGCTAGCAGTTTTGCAGACTTGGTCTGAAGATTAGGTACATGAGTTAATGGTTTCACTGAGTGTGCCTCAAGTACCACTTTTAGTGTGTAAGTGATTGTAAAAAACTGTAATCTCTTTTTATATATTTTTTTCTTAGGATTATTTGTGTATTAGTATTGTACTGTTAGACATTTACTGTTCTACTGGACCTAGGAACAAAAGCATTTTGCTGCACCTGCTTTATTAAGATCTGCTAATCAGTGTATGCAATGAATAAACTTTGATTTGATTTGTCTCACATTCAACACTTATTAGGACGTCTCACATGTCCCTTAAGAGTGGCCGATAGAGAGAGAAAGTAAGTCTGCTCCTTGTCTCCTCCTCTCTCTCTGCCATAAGGGACAGTGGACATTGAGGGGCCTCCAGATATCAGTCTGCGTGGACATGGATAGAGATAGAGAGTACGTCTGCCCCTCCTCTACCCTTCTCTCTCTGCCTCAAGGGACAGTGGACATGCAGTGGGCCAGGTGTCTCCACACAGGCATATGAATCTCTGGTAGGACATGGATGGAGGTGTGAAGATGAAGGTTTGGAGGTGAAGAAGGGTTGTTGTCATACCTGGAGGAATTGACAGATCTGGCGCCCCCCCTGCTGGCAGGTATCAGCCTTGACCGGGGCTTTGTCCAGGTTGACCGATGCGTTCTGGTAGACTTCCCTGGCCCTACTGACCGTCAGCGTTGACGACCACAAGCTCTTCTTCAGCAGTTGGCCAGTCCCGTCCATCCCCGCGCCCAGTCCCGGCAACCCGGCGCATGTAGAACACTTGACGTCGTTGTTGCTTYGTGACGTCTTCAGCGAGTGGGCGCTGATGGTGTTGTACTGCTCCATGAAGTACTGTGACTGGGACTTGCCTGGGTGGCGGCCCATGGTCATCACCCCCGAGGGCATGCCTCCCGGGATGGGGCTGTGGTGGTGGTACAGGCACACCTCGCGGTCCAGGGTGTCGTCCGAGCTCCAGTAGCCTGAGATGGCTGAGCGCATCTTGGGCTCCGACCTGCTGCAGTCTTTGCTCTTGCTGCGCTTGCTGCTGTGCTTCAGGGTGCCCGAGTGGGAGGGCGGGTCGTCAGAGCTGGCCTTGCCCCCGTTCATCCTATCCCCGGATGGGCCTTCCAGGGAGTGGGACTTGGTGAAGAGCTTTTGGACCGAGTGGACAAGATGCCGGATCCTCCCAGGACTGTCGCTGCGCTGGTGCGCCACCGCTGTGCACTTGTACTGCAGTGTGTGGTAGCCGTCATGGCGCGCCGGCGCCTGCCGTTCAAACTGCTCCAGAAGGTTGGGGGGGGTGCGGTTGTTTTTAACGCTTCCCCCCTGGCTTCCGGTGTAAGGCACCACAGCACACTCATCCTTCAGTTCATGGTGGGAGCTGTAGTGTCTTCGGGGGAAGGTTCTGCTAGCCGGGTCAGGGTAGGGCCCGCACTCAGACTGGAAGGAGCTTCGCTGGGCATAGTAAGGGTGGTCTGCCGGGTGGGCATTGCCCGGGTTCAGCGGGTAAGGCCGGGCTTGGCGCCCCAGGGTCATGGAGTCATAGGCGGGGTCACAGGTCACCATGTGATGGTGTCTCCGGCTACTCGACAAGCCCTTCATCGTCATCGTCACGGACGAGGGGAAAGACGCATCTAACTGCTACTGACGCTAAACAAGCTCTGTGGACACACAAACCCAGAACAGACAAACAGAGAGACAAAACAAAGATAGACAAACAGAGAGACATAGAGAGAGAGGGAGAGAAGAGAGAGGGAGATAATTACTTATGCACGCATAGGCATTGTCTAAAGCTGATTAGAATGACTTTTGGCACCCCTAAGCAGACGAGAACAGACAGTGATGTTGACACAGGTAGGCCTATTCATCTCTTTCTTCTGTCCTTCAAGGTTATCTAAATATAGCAGTCAGTTGGTTTGCCATGCATTTCAAGACTTTCAAATCGCTCCACAAGCTTGTCTTCCCACATTTATGCTTGCTCTAGTGAATTTGATTACATGAGAGAAAAAGAGATGGGGGGGAAACCGGGGGTTGAGTTTGAAAGAATTGAATACTGTTTCAGGGTTTATTTCCGCTAAGAAGAAAGAGAGGGAGCAAGCTCCAATAAACAGTCAGGAATAGTCACCGAATCACAGATAGATATATCCCTCACAAAATGTCTCAGAGTAGAAGTGCTGATCTAGGATCAGGTCCTCCCTATCCATATAATCTAATTCATTATCACCTAAAATGGAAAACTGGTCTTAGAGCAGAACTCCTATTCTGAGACACTTTATGAATGAGAGCCCTGATCCTAGTTCTGCCAGTCATTTGAGCTGATCTAAGGTGTGAGGTGGCTGTAGACAAGAGTCTGGTGGCTCTACCTCTCCACTCCCTCTAAAACAAGCTGACAGCTCCTGGGCCACTGCAGCCAACAGCCAATAGAAGCCTTGCCTCACATGGTGACATGAAAACAATGGCATCCAACTGGGCCAATGGCCCTTTACACTCAAACCCGTATACGGGTTGGAAAATGGCAGATTTGAACACTGATAAACTCCTAAATTGGAATGCAGTGGTTGGACAGTAACATGCTGTGTATGACGTCGGAGCTCTGCCTCTGCTCTTCACGGGTTTTGACTGACAGGCGTTGTGCTAATCGGGCAACATTTGATCATTTTTTGTCTGAGTGAGGGGCATGTAAATTAAAAGGACCGCTTTGATGTTATACGAGCACACCGAACACTTGCACTTCACATTTCCATATCATGAAACGTAATGTCACATACAGTGTCAACGTTTATGATCCCTATGTTCGATGTACAGCTACAAGGCGACATGCCTGGGTTGTTCTGAACAGAATGAGCATATGTTTGTCTATCGTGAAGAAAATTTGCTGGCGCACAGGCACCCGAATGTACTCATGACTGCTTTCTTTCATGACTGGCAAAACGATGATCTGTTTCCCTGAATTGCATTGTGAAAGCCTAACACTGTAATATTCTATTTTATAACGTAGTTAGTCATGTTGGCAATAGAACACGCTTTCAAATGATGCCCACCTGACCCAGATTGTGATGTATAATGGACCGTCTACTGCGTAAACAACCATCAGTAAGCGTGGGATGGCGAGGATGCAGGGCTGTGTTCCAAACGAAACAACTACAAGTGTGCCTGCTCTAGTTACTCAATGGCACAGCTAGGTGAGCTTAAAAAAAAGCCCCTTATAGTTGAAGACTAAGGAACTGTGCAGACATTGGAGAGGCGTGTGGCCACCTGGAGACACCAGTTAGTCCTCTCACTCAAACCCTTGTCATGTTTCTGTCTATGTGTTGCCCCTACCCCACATTTTCCAGGAACGATGGGTTCTGACTTCTAAACTTGAGGTCAGAGCTTCTAAACGTATTCATGTCACTGAGCGAGAGAGGGGAATGCAGAACGTTTTTCTTGTTCAGAACATGTTATAGTTAGATATCAGGTATCCTATGGAAAGGAGAAGGGCCACGGTCCGGTTCAAGTCAACAGGACAGCCGTGAGTTGGGGAGGAGTGAGGAATTTGGGCCGAGGTCAGGTCAGATGGAGTGAGAGAGAGAACAGGAATCACTCAAATCCTGTCTAGCAACAGAGATGTATTGGCTGTCCAGATGTGAAAGGAGGAGACTCGGCATAGGAGGAAGGTTGAAATACCAGTGTTTGTGTAAATATGTCTTTGTTCTTTCAGCTGTTTGACCCTTTGGGTGAAACAACTTGGTTTGCGCTTTTCTTAGTTGTCCGTTAGTTTTGACTTTGTTTGTCAAAACCTAACAATTATTAACAAATGCAGTGAAAAGTACAGTAATTGTAAAATGCACATAAAATCAACAGTTTAATGTTTGGATTAAGTCTTGTGTCAGGTGAACCGTTGTGTACTTTAGACTAAGACACACACACACACACCACACAACACACACACACACAACACACACACACACACACACACACACCACACACACACACACACACACACAACACACACAACACCACACACACACACACACACACACACACACACACACCACACACACACACACCACACACACACACACAATGCTTCCAAAATATTCAGCAGAATGCTGAACCTGCACCTGTCACCTAGTCCAATAGACTGGGAGGTGAGGATAACGAGACAGTAACAAGGGTCCAAGCACCCAAAGCAGAGCTTCACAGAACACTGAGGCTTAGCCAGCAGAGGGAATTCATTAAGGCAATTTAACACACAACCAAAGGCCACTGTGGTAAAGAAAAGCAAGTAAAAGGAGGAAGGAAAAGGAGGACGGAAAAGGAGGACGGAAAAGGAGGACGGGAAAGGAGGAAGGAAAAGGGTACTGGACGAAACAAATGAAACGACCCCAGATAAACCTGAAACACAGAGAACTGAGGAATAGAATTATATCAAATAAATGTATTAGTGTCTGTGTACAGTACATACATTATGCACGGTGTGCGTCCCAAATGGCACCCTATGCCCTACACAGTGCACTACTTTTGACGAGGGCCCACACGGGCCCCGTTGCACTATGTAGGGAATAGAATTCCATTTGGGACGAAGCCAGGGTGTATATTGTTTCGCATGAGGAATGTGTGGAGGCTACAGTAGTTGAAGATGGACTGAACTGTTTGTGAAAATTCGGATGACATTTCCATTTCTGCACAAGGCAGAGGGGATCAAATATCGCTGGGAGTCACAAAGGCCTACATCACCATATTCTGCATTGCATTGAAAACACAACATGAATATCTCAACCCAATCCCAAACACCACCCCTGTATTTGCAAGGGATTAAACACACAAACGTAAATGAGAACACACACGTGCGCACGCACACAGCAGCCGCCACAGCTCAGAGAGCACTTTATACACTGGACCGTGGCCAACTGAAGGTATTCATAGCAGTCGATTGACAGAGACTCCTTTGATTCGCCTTTGGAGCACAGAATGTGGCCTAAATAAGAGCGAGAGAGGGTCTCGCGGCTGTAGCCAGTCAGTTTCTGATACAGTGTCTAACAGTTACAAGCTTGCTCAGGATACTGTGGATCTGAATTTGAGTCAGGTTGCCTTCCCTTCCCGCCTGTCATCTGACTGGAGTGGTGAAGCTCCATCCTGAGCCACATTTTGCTGCCACTAGCTTGTCTCCAACGGCAAGTGTGTCAAATCAAATCATATTCTATTTGGCACATGCTTTGTAAACAACAGGTGTAGACTAACCGTGAAATGTTTACCTTCCCAACAACGCAGAGAGAAAAATAGAAAAATAGTAGAACGATAATAACAAGGAATAAGTACACCATGAGTAACGATAACTTAGCTATATAGACGGGGTACCAGTACCGAGTCGATGTGCAAGGGTACGAAGTAATTGAGGTAGATTTGTACATACAGGTAAAGTGACTAGGCAACAGGATACATTCTTGGAAAAAATAATACATTCAGAAGGAGAAGTTAAATTTATGGATTCAATGACTGAATTTGTTTCTTACAAAATCAATAATATTCAAAACAAATTCAATATCCTAATACAAACAAAAAATGTAAATACAATGTCTGTTGGCACTGAAATCTCTCCATAAAGGATAGTCTGGTTAGCCATCTGGTTAACTATTTAGCAGTCTTATGGTTTGGGGGTCCTGTTGGTTCCAGACTTGATGCATCTGTACCGCTTGCCGTGCGATAGCAGTGTCACGACGTCCGCCGAAGTCGGCTCCTCTCCTCGTTCGGGCGAGGAGACACACCGATTGAATGGATTGAATGCAGCAGGATCAGGTGCCCCGGTTTGAGGAGTCGAGGAGCGCGTCCAGGAACATTCGGCCATGCTACATCATCTTGGTGCCATGATGGATCGCGTTGTGCAGACTATGGACCGCTGGGAGAGACAGGAAGTCTCTCCAGTGCCTCGACCAGTACAACCGGGGTTGTCTCCACCCGTTCCATCCGGAGGGGATCCCGGGGGGGATGCGTCTCTCCCTTCCCAGGGAGTATGATGGAACGGTAGCACAGTGCCAGGGATTCTTGTTACAACTGGACCTCTACCTGGCCACTGAGCACCTAGCTCCCTCGGGAGGAGAGAGAGTGGCCGCCCTCGTCTCCTGTCTCACAGGAAGAGCGCTGGAGTGGGCAAACGCCGTTTGGAGAGAAGGAGACACGGCTCCAGACCACTTCGAGGATTTCACCCGTCGCTTCAGGGCCTTCTTCGACCATCCACCTGAGGGCAGAGCGGCGGGGGAGAGGCTCTTCCATTTGAGGCAGGGGACGAGGAGYGCCCAGGACTTCGCCCTTGAATTCCGAACCTTGGCCGCCGGAGCAGGCTGGAACGACAGAGCCCTCATCGACCACTATAGATGCAGCCTACGAGAGGATGTCCGACGTGASCTGGCCTGCAGGGATGCCACCATTACCTTTGACCAACTGGTGGATTTGTCCATCCGGTTGGATAACTTGCTGGTCACCCGCGGACCTCCAGAGGGGGCTCTGTTGGTTCCATCATCCAGCAACCCCGCTCCGGTGCCCATGGAATTAGGAGGTGCAGCGCATAGGGAGACGGGAGGAGGAGCCATCACGTGGGCCATCTGTGGCCGCAGAGGACACACTGCCGGTCGGTGCCGTGTTGGTTCCTCTGGGAGTCGAGGCAACAGGCAGGGCAMTCTGGCATCACCCCAGGTGAGTTTGCACCACACTCATCCAGAGTCCTCTGTTGATCAACTGTTCGTGCCTGTTTGTTTCCCTGAGTTTTACTACGGTGGAAAGTCCAGATCACGGTTGTTTTCTTCGTTTGTTGTTTTGTTGGCGTCAATTTTGTAAAATAAAAGGAATATGTACGCTTAGCACGCTGCGCCTTGGTCTTCTTCCAGCATCGGCCGTGGCAGGTGTATATCGATGACATTCTGATTTACTCCGCTACATGCGCGCCGAGCATGTGTCCTTGGTGCGCAAGGTACTTGGACGACTGTTGGAGCATGACCTGTATGTCAAGGCTGAGAAATGCCTGTTCTTTCAGCAGGCCGTCCCCTTCTAGGGTATCGCATTTCCACATCAGGGGTAGAGATGGAGAGTGATCGCATTTCAGCCGTGCGTAATTAGCCGACTCCCACCACGGTAACGGAGGTGCAGCGTGGGTTTGCCAATTACTACCGGAGATGTATCCGGGGTTTTGGCCAGGTTGCTGCGCCCATTACCTCATTGCTGAAGGGGGGTCCTGTAAGGTTGCAGTGGTCGGCTGAGGTGGACAGGGCCTTTGGCCAACTAAGAGCTCTGTTTACTTCGGCTCCAGTGCTGGCCCATCCGGATCCCTCTTTGGCATTCATAGTTGAGGTGGACGCGTCCGAGGCTGTTTTTAACTCGCTTCGCCACTCCTCCACTAACCTCTCCCCCTTTCAGTGTGTATTGGGGTACTAGCCGGTTCTGGCACCATGGCATCAGGGTCAGACCGATACTCCTGCGGTGGACTGGTTTAGGCGCGCGGAGGCGACATGGGAGGACGCTCGTGTCCATCTCCAGCGAGCCGCGCGTYGTCAGAAAACCAGCGCGGACCGTCACCGCAGTGAGACCCCTGTGTTCGTTTCGGGGGACCGGATCTGGCTCTCGACCAGTAACCTGCCCCTCTGCCTGCCCTGTCGGAAGCTGGGTCCGCGGTTTGTGGGGCCATTTAAAGTCCTGAGGAGGGTGAACGAGGTATGTTACAGATTACAACTTCCCTCTTATTATCGTATTAACCCCTCGTTCCATGTGTCTCTCCTCATGCCGGTGGTGGCTGGTCCGCTCCAGGAATCTGAGATGCGGGAGGTCCCTCCGCCCCCTTTGAACATCGAGGGGGCCCCGGCGTACATCGTTCGTTCCATCCTGGATTCGAGGCRTCGGGTGGGGGGCCTTCAGTACYTCGTGGAGTGGGAGGGGTACGGACCGGAGGAGAGGTGCTGGGTTCCGGTTGCAGATATTTTGGATCCTGAACAACTGCGGGAGTTTCACCGTCGCCGGCCGGATCGCCCTGCGCCTCGTCCTCTGGGTTGTCCTCGAGGCCGGTGTCGGCGCGCCGCTGGAGGGGGGGGGTACTGTCACGACTTACGCCGAGGTCGGCTCCTCTCCTTGTTCGTTCGGCGATCGACGTCACCGGCTTTCTAGCCATCACCGCTCCATTTTTCATATATCCATTTGTCTTGTCTTGTTTTCATACACACCTGGTTTTCATTTCCCCAATCAATCTACTTGTATTTAACCCTCTGTTTCCCATCATGTTTTGTGTGTAACTGTCTTCATGTCAAGTGATGTTCATTTAGCGCTTTACTTTATTGTTCCGTTTTTTGAGGGCGTTTGTTTTGTTGTGCTCCCGGTTTGGAACTATAATAAAGTGCGCTTTATTTAATCATACTCTGCTCTCCTGCACCTGACTTCGCCTTCATACACATCTTGACAAGCAGAGAGAACAGTCTATAATTTGGGTGGTTGTATTTGACAACTTTTCGTGCCTTCCTCTGACACCGCCTGGTATAGAGGTCCTGGATGACAGGGAGCTTGGCCCCAGTGATGGATGTGTATGTGAACCTTTTAGTGTTGGAAAGTTGTTTAGTTACCTGTTGAATGTACTGTAGTTAATACTGAGTATTATACTCAAATCAAATCAAATTTTATTTGTCACATGCGCCGAATACAACAGGTGTAGACCTTACAGTGAAATGCTTACTTACAAGAAATTAACCAACAATGCAGTTTTAAGAAAATCCTTAAAAAAGTAAGAGGTAAGAATAACAAATAATTAAAGAGGAGCAGTAAATATCAATAGTGGGGCTGTATACAGGGGGTACAGAATCAATGTGTCAATGTGCGGGGGGCACCGGTGTTAAGGTAATTGAGGTAATTATGTACATGTAGGTAGAGTAATTAAAGTGGCTATGCACAGATAATAACAGAGAGTAGCAGCAGCGTGTGTGTGGGGGGGGTTAATGCAGATAGTCTGGGTAGCCATTTCATTAGCTGTTCAGGAACCTTATGGCTTGGGGGTAGAAGCTGTTTAGAATCCTCTTGGACCTAGACTTGGCACTCCGGTACCGCTTGCCGTGCGGTAACAGAGAGACCAGTCTATGACTAGGGTGGCTGGAGTCTATACCAGAAACCGCCTGGTTTAGAGGTTCTGGATGGGAGGAAGCTTGGCCCCGGTGATGTCCTGGGCCGTGCGCACTACCTTCTGTAGTGCCTTGCGGTCGGAGGCCGAGCAGTTGCCATACCAGGCAGTGATGCAACCCGTCAGAATGCTCTCGATGGTGCAGCTGTAAAACCTTTTGAGGATCTGAGGACCCATACCAAATCTTTTCAGTCTCCTGAGGGGGAATAGGTTTTGTCGTGCCCTCTTCACAACTGTCTTGGTGTGCTTGGACCATATTAGTTTGTTGGTGATATGGACGCCAAAGCTCTCAACCTGCTCCACTACAGCCCCGTCGATGAGAATGGGGGCGTGCTCGGTCCTCCTTTTCCTGTAGTCCACAATCATCTCCTTTGTCTTGATCATGTTGAGGGAGAGGTTGTTGTCCTTGCACCACACGGTCAGGTCTCTGACCTCCTCMCTATAGGCTGTCTCATCATTGTCGGTGATCAGGCCTACCACTGTTGTGTCATCAGAAAACTTAATGATGGTGTTGGAGTCATACCTGGCCRTGCAGTCATGAGTGAACAGGGAGTACAGGACGGGACAGAGCACGCACCCCTGAGGGGCCCCCGTGTTGAGCATCAGCGTGGCGGATGTCTTGTTATCTACACTCACCACCTGGGGGCAGCCTGTCAGGAAGTCCAGGATCCAGTTGCAGAGGGAGGTGTTTAGTCCCAAAGTCCTTAGCTTAGTGTGAGTTTTGAGGGCACTATGCTATTGAACGCTRCGCTGTAGGGAATGAATAGAATTCTCACATAGGTGTTCCTTTTGTSCAGGTGKGAAAGGGCAGTGYRGAGTGCAATAGAGATWGCATCATCTGTGGATCTGTTGGTGYGGTATGCAMATTGGAGTGGGTCTAGGGTTTCTGGGATAATGGTGTTGATGTGAGCCATCAAAGCATTTCATGGCTACTGATGTGAGTGCTACGGCGCGGTAGTMATTTAGGCAGGTTACCTTGAAACATGTTGGTATGGTGCACTGAGTAGTACTGATGGACAGTTACGTTACGCCCAATAAGACATTTGCTTTTTCCAACCGAGGATATGACGAGACAAGTTCCTACACTCTTGGAAATATATAAAGAAAATTGTACAAAAATATTAAAATACACATAATATACTGTCGGAGGTACAGATAATGATCTCACATGGTACTGTTTCATAACTTTTAGGGTATTTGTGTGGTTAAAGAGTATAATGGTAAATGTTTGTACCCGATATTTGGAATATAAAAAGGTACAATCACTGCACTCTCACTCTCAAAAAAGGGGTACAATGTAAAGGCACATTTCTCTTTCCCACTTTACACATCTATTTTGTGTTCCCTCAATACCCACCACTGGGGTGGTAGCCTAAAAAGGCAAATTTGCAACATAATTATTATCATCATATTTCCCAGCTTGCTCTACAGCAGGTAAAACATTTTAGAAATGTTTTTCATATATGTGTTTTTGTATGTACATTGATAGATTGATTAATCTTATGCTACACAAAAATAAATAATATTCAACTAATTAGTTAGATTAGTTCGATTTTTTTTTTTTTTTGCATTTTGCACACGTTACTGAAATGGCTTAGGTAGTCTACTTACAATGTTCCTAACCCTGCCAGTCACTATGAATGCAGGTTGGGTGAATATCTGTTGGATATCTTAATGCTGGCTGGATTGCAATATGAATTACAAATCACTTGGCAAAACAGCCTAATATGACTTCCAGCTAGGGTTGCAAAATTCTGATAACTTTCCCGGGTTTTTCAGAAATCCTGGTTCGAAGATTCCTGGAAGCGGGAGGAAAGAAACAAGGCCTTATTAAGACGTGTTTTTTTTTTTCTGGAAATTTGGGGAAAGTTACTGGACTTTTGCAAGCCTACTTGAAGGCCTGGTGTGACCTGTAAACCATGCGTTACAGGCCACTGTATTAGGCTAAATCTTGTCCTCAAAATAAGTTTTCATGATAGACACTGAGTGGAAAAAACATTAGGAACACCTTCCTACTATCGAGTTGCAACCCGTTTTGCCCTCAGAACAGCCTCAATTGACAGGGCAAGGAYTCTACAAGGTGTCAAAAGCATTCCACAGGGATTYTGGCCCATGTTGAATCCAATGCTTCCCACAGTTGTGTCAATTTGGGTGGTGGACCATTCTTGATAGACACGGGAAACTGTTGAGCGTGAAAAACCAAGCAGCATTGCAGCAATCAAATCGGTGCGCCTGCTACTGCCATACCCCATTCAAAGGCACTTAAATATTTTGTCTTGCCCATTGACTCTCTGAATGTCAAACATACACAATCCATGTCTCAATTGTCTCTCAAGGCAGAAAAAGATTAATTTGTTTACCTTTATTTAACTAGGCAAGTCAGTTTAGAACAAATTCTTATTTACAATGGCGGCCCACAYCGGCCAAACCCGGACGCCCTATGGGACTCCCAATCATGGCCAGGGTGTCTTGTAGTGATGCCTCAAGCACTGAGATGCAGTACCTTACACCGCTGCACTGATTGAAGTGGATTTAACAAGAGACATCAATAACAGATCATAGCATTCACCTGATCAGTAGGTAATGGAAAAAGCAGGTGGTCGTAATGTTTCCTACATTCTGTGTATCATTTATTATCATAAAGACTAGAATTAAATTGATAATACATGCCTAGGAACTCACTTAATGATGGTCACAAAACTGGAAACGAATGAATTCAACAACCATGTCTCTAACACTAATAAATACAGTCATGGGTGAACACTCTACAATTCCCTAGAAAAGGCAAGGCACACTGGGAAATTAYACTGGCGCTTAGTTGGGGCAGCTAGTTACTTAGCTAAACGGTTGTACCAGTTTAACTGGTGTATGGTAAAGGTACATGTGTGCTACTTACTGTACAAGGAACAAATGGATTTGACACTGATGTTAATATAAGCAAAGGTATAAAGGATGATTGTGTGTATGTAGAGAAAGGTACTCTCTGTACTATCTGAGGTATAAACTAGGCTACAGTTATGTACCTATAACTAAAAGCACATAGTGGGACCTTAGTGACAAGCAGTTGTACCCCTTTAGGGACAAATCTAAACATTTATTTTTGAGAGGTTACTTTGTCTGCTTACATCAAAAGTGTCTTTGCATCTCCAATACTTCACAAAACAAACATGTATGTGTGTTATAGTACTTTGATTGTGTTTTATTTTAGTCAGAAATGTGTATGAGGGCATGGCAGGCACTTAGGTACAGACATTATCTAGGATTACATGCAAGCCAACAAATCTAAAGTGAGCAAAAAGGCAGGAATTACTGTAAGTGGGTCTAGGGTTTTTGAACTTTGCTGAGCAGTGAACAGGCACAAATTATCTACTCGTTTTGTTTATTTAAAACAGTACAAATATTTTTTTTTTTAACTTATACTAGTATCTATCTGGGCAAAAACCTGGCCTAACCTCAAAGGCACATTTCATTTTGATGTATATTTAATTGAGTTGTCAACCAAAAGTGAATTCATTATGAATGAACAATGCCTGGAAATCTCATTGTTAATTTGCGGTTTGAAATCGGGTTAAAGTCAGACTTAAATTGTGTACTTTTTGCAAATATAAGTATTAAATCCATTGATGTTCAACGTCAGTCTGTTGAAATTAGACGTTGATGGAACATTGATTCAATGTATTTTTGCCTGGTGGGATAGGGCTGTATTCTAGAGGGCTTACCACATCCTCTGGTCATACAACTGTGGCCATTATTGTTAAGGGCCAACAGTTTTTCCTGGTAAAGTCACTTGCTCGTCCTGCACAGGATGAACTTCTGACCATAACTATTGACACAATGAGAATATTTTTTGAACCCGTTAGTGAGAGTGCTGTACTTAAGTGATATGTGGTAGTAGTTCCCTGTCAATTAAATGTATATAGGGAACAGAGCAGAGTGGTAGTGGGTCTTAACTAAGCAGGGCTTTACTTTGAAGTCTATAGAGTAGRAATACAGGTGAAATCTGTTATTTGCTTTTATTTGCTAGCACAGACTGGAATATGTTCTGGGATTCATCCAATAGTATTGTGGAATATACCACCTCAGTCATTGGCCTCATCAATAAGTGCATCGACGACGTCGTCCCCACAGTGACCGTACGTACATATCCCAACCAGAAGCCATGGATTACAGGCAACATCCGCATCGAGCTAAAGGCTAGAGCTGCCGCTTTCAAGGAGCGGGACACTAATCCGGACGCCTATAAGAAATCCTGCTATGCCCTCAGACGAACCATCAAACAAGCAAAGCGTCAATAAAGGATTAAGATTGAATCCTACTACACCGGCTCTGATATCTCGTCGGATGTGGCATAAGGGCTTGAAAACTATTACGGACTACAAAGGGAAACCCAGATGCGAGCTGCCAGTGATGCAAACCTACCAGACGAGCTAAAGGCCTTTTATGCTCGCTTCGAGGCAAGCAACACAGAGCATGCACGAGAACACCAGCTGTTCCTGACAACTGTGTGATCACGCTCTCCGTAGCCGATGTGAGCAAGACCTTTAAACAGGTCAAACTTCACAAAGCCGCGGGGCCAGATGGATTACTAGGACGTGTACTCAAAGCATGCGCGGACCAACTGGCTAGTGTCTTCACTGACATTTTCAACCTCTCCTTGACTGAGTCTGTATACCTACTTGTTTCAAGCAGACTGTGCCCAAGGAAGCGAAGGTAACCTAACAAAATGATTACCGCCCCGTAGCACTCACATCGGAAGACATGAAGTGCTTTGAAAGGGCTGGTCATGGCTCACATCAACAGCATCCTCCCGGATACCCTGGACCGACTTCAATTCACATACCGCCCCAACAGATCCACAGATGACACAATCTCAATCGCACTCCACACTGCCCTTTCCCACCTGGATAAAAGGAACACCTATGTGAGAATGCTGTTCATTGACTACAGCTCAGCGTTCAACACCATAGTGCCCACAAAGCTCATCACTAAGCTAAGGACCCTGGGACTAAACACTTCCCTCTGCAACTGGATCCTGGACTTCCTGATGGGCCGCCCCCAGGTGGTAAGGGTAGGCAACAACACGTCTGCCATGCTGATCCTCAACACTGGAGCCCCTCAGGGGTATGTACTTAGTCCCCTCCTGTACTCCCTGTTCACCCATGACTGCGTGGCCAAACACGTCTCCAACACAATCATTAAGTTTGCTGACGACACAACTCATGGGTCCCCAGATCCTCAAAACATTCTACAGCTGCACCATCGAGAGCATCCTGACCAGTTACATCACTGCTCAGCATCTGACCATAAGGCGCTACAGAGGGTAGTGCGTACGGCCCAGTACATCACCGGGGCCAAGCTTCCTGCAATACAGGACCTATATAATAGGTGGTGTCAGAGGAAAGCCCATAAAATTGTCAGAGACTCCAGTGACTCAAGTCATAGACTGTTTTCTCTGCTACCGCACGGCAAGCGATACCTGAGCGCCAAGTCTAGGAGCAAAAGACTCCTTAATAGCTTCTACCCCCAATCCATAAGACTGCTGAACAATTAATCAAATGGACACCAGACTATAACATTGACCCCCCCCCTCCATTTGTTTTGTACACTGATGCTACTCGCTGTTTATTATCTATGCATAGTCACTTCACCCCTACCTCCATGTACAAATTACATATAACCTGTACCCCCGCACACTGACTTGGTACCGGTACCCCTTGTATATAGCCTCGTTATGTTATTGTGTTACTTTGAATAATTTTTTACTTTATTTGGTAAATATTTTCTTAACTCTTCTTGAACTGCACTGTTGGTTAAGGGCTTGTAAGTAAGCATTTCACGGTAAGGTCTAAACTTGTTCTATTCGACGCATGTGACAAATAAAGTTTGATTTGATTTGACACAGGCATGGTGGTGTTGCAGGAAGATCTGAATGCTGTGAATCAAGAGATTGTGAGTTTAAAACCCAGGGGCCTCATAACCATTGTGTGAATTTCACACTAAATTTCTGCGTGCGCCATTTATGAAAAGTCTGTGCATGTACAAAAATATAGAGATTTATAAACTCGGTGCAYGCCATACATACAGTTGAAGTCGGAAGTTTACATACAGTTAGGTTGGAGTCATTAAAACTTGTTTTTCAACCACCACAAATTTMTTGTTAAATAAACTATAGTTTTGGCAAGTCGGTTACGACATCTACTTTGTGCATGACACAAGTAATTTCTCCAACAATTGTATACAGACAGATTATTTAACTTATAATTGTAATGGGGTCCTGTGTGTAGCTGGTGTAGAGAGTCAGGCGCAGGACAGCAGAAATTAGTAATCAAGAACTTTACTCAAAATACAAAAATACAAGGCAAATATACGAGCCCACAATAACGGGCCGATTTACAAAGAACAATCATTCACAAACAAACATGGGGAAAAGAGGGTTAAATAATAAACAGGTAATTGGGTGAGTAAAACCAGGTGTGTAAGACTAAGATTAAGACAAAACAAATGGAAAATGAAAAGTGGATCGGCGGTGGCTAGAAGGCCGGTGACGTCGACCGCCGAACGCCGCCCGAACAAGGAGAGGTACCGACTTCGGSGGAAGTCGTGACAATAATTCACTGTATCACAGTTCTAGTGGGTCAGAAGTTTACATACACTAAGTTGACTGTGCCTTTAAACAGCTTGAAACATTCCAGAAAATTATGTCATGGCTCAAGAAGCTTCTGATAGGCTAATTGACATCATTTGTGTCAATTGGAGGGGTACCCGTGGATGTATTTCAAGGCCTACCTTCAAACTCAGTGCCTCTTTGCTTGACATCATGGGAAAATCAAAAGAAATCAGCCAAGACCTCAGAAAAGAATTGTAGACCTCCACAAGTCTGGTTCATCCTTGGGAGCAATTTCCAAATGCCTGAAGGTACCACGTTCATCTGTACAAACAATAGTACGCAAGTATAAACACCATGGGGCCACGCAGCCGTCATACTGCTCAGGAAGGAGACGAGTTCTGTCTTCTAGAGATGAACGTACGTTGGTGCGAAAAGTGCAACTCAATCCCAGAACAACAGCAAAGGACCTTGTGAGATGCTGGGAGGAAACAAGGTACAATTCTATATACATTAAACGAGTCCTATATGTGTGGTGGGGGGTGGAGGAGGTTGGGGTGGTGGGGGGGGGAGAGGTGGGGGGCCTGGGGTGGGAGGGGGGGGGTGGTTGCGCTGAGGGAGGTGGTGGGTAGGGGTGGAGGTTGGGGGGGGGAGGGAGGAGGAGTAGGTGAAGGAGAGTGTGGAGGGTGGGGGTGGTGAGAGGAGGAGATGAGAGTGAGAGGTGATGGGGTGAGGGGTGAGGGGGA
Source organism: Salvelinus sp. IW2-2015 (assembly GCF_002910315.2). Lineage (NCBI taxonomy): Eukaryota > Metazoa > Chordata > Actinopteri > Salmoniformes > Salmonidae > Salvelinus > Salvelinus sp. IW2-2015. The sequence continues at coordinate 50,133,918 of NC_036854.1, read as the reverse complement.
GGGGGGGATAAGTAAGGTAGTTGGAATGGAACTCTTTGAAAAGTGGCTTTCCCCCTGGGTGATAAGTGAAGAGGAGACAGGAGATAGAGCTTTGGGGAGTGGCATGAAACAGGAGAAAGGGGTGTGAGGTAGGGAGGGGGGTGGGAGGGAGGGGCAGAGTGGGGGAGTGGGGATGGTATCATCTCCTTTACAATGTTAAACTTTTTCTCTTGAAATAGTTCGTCTTGAAAGAAGTGGCGTTATAAAAAATTATATGATACAACAGCATCCTTCGCCCAACTCGATATCTCTCGTATTTCCCCTCCCTTCACGCCATTGGGTTGAAAAAAAAAAAAAAACAGGCTTAGTGTACTACTTAATTTGTTTTATTTCAAATTCGTTCCTAGATCTGCATAGACTGCCTAGGACTGCTCTAATTATATTCGTATTAATCCCAATCAAAAGACGTGCAACCAGCCAGCACTAGCGGTAGCCTACCACTCCGGACCTGCTAGTGGCTCCTGTTAAGCAACTTGGAGCCAGCTAGCAGGCGTTATCATAGTAAGCCAGCAAATCTCTAAAAGTGCAATTTGGGTTTGAACATACCCACTATTTCATATCCCATATATCCACTATAAGCTAACAATACCATACGCATGCCGCCCTGCACTGTTGATGCTGTCCTCCTTGTGGAGAAGGGGGGCCTGTTTGAGGGGCAGTCTGTATTTTTTTTTTTAAGAGAGACCCTCTCCCGCCCGCCCCCTCCTCTCTGGCAACACATGATGGCTTGAAGAATATGAATTGGACAAGATTTTAAAAAAGATTTCTAAGAATACTAAAAAAAGACTCAGCCCTCCAAAGATCTTCTCGACACAACCTGGCGCCCTGAGACCCGTGGGGCTGGTTCTGGAAATAAAATTTAGCAGTGCATCCAACTAAAAAGAAAAGAGAACCAGCGAAGAGGAAAGCTATGGGAAATGAATGGAGGTCGTGAGGGGAGTGGAGTGGGAAACAGAAAGTAGGATGGTATAGAAAAGGAAAGAATACCTCTTAGTATGTACTGACTTGGAAAAGAAGTGAGGACGTGGGAGTGGGGTGGAATGAGGGAATGGGTGAGGGAGGGGGGGGGGGGGATCGTGGTGGGTGGGGGGGGTGGGGGAAAGATTTGGGGGGGATGTGGGTGTGTGGGGAGAATGTTTTTTTTTTTTTTTATTGTTTTTTCTTTTTTTGTTTTTATTTTTTTTTTTTTTTAAAAAATAACAATAGAAAATAATATTTTTGGTGTTGTGGTGGGGAGAAAAAAATGTTTAAAATTTAAATTAGTCTGGAGAGATGAAGAAAAGGAGATAGAATCTGAGATAAGTGTTTTTAAAAACGATAGGATGGAACAGAACAAGTACATTGAATAATTTTTTTTATTTTTTTTTTTTTTTATTTTTTTTTCTTGAGTTGAGTTAGTTTTTTTTTTTTTTTTTGTGGACATCAATATCCGATTTTTTTTCACACAAGATTTTTTTTTTTGTATTTTAATTGGACTAACAGTAAATGAAGATCTATATCCCATAAATGAGTTAAGACGAGTCTCGCCAGAACCTGAAAGGCCACTCAGCAACGAAGAAGCCACTGCTCCGCCATAACAATGCCAGACTGTGGTTTGCAACTGCACTTGGGGACAAAGATCGTACTTTTTGGAGAAATGTACTCTGGTCTGATGAAACAAATATAGAACTGTTTGGCCATAATGACCATCGTTATGTTTGGAGGAAGAGGGGGATGCTTGCAAGCTGAAGACACCATCCCAACCGTGAAGCACAGGGTGGCAGCATCATATGTGGAGGTGCTTTGTGGCAGGAGGGACTGGTGCACAATATAGATGGATCATGAGGTAGGAAAATGAGGTGGATATATTGAAGCAACATCTCAAGTCATCAGTCAGGAAGTTAAAGCTTGCTTGCAAATGGGTCTTCCAAATGGACAATGACCCCAAGCATACTTCCAAAGTTGTGGCAAAATGGCTTAAGGACAACAAAGTCAAGGTATTGGAGTGGCCATCACAAAGCTCTGACCTCAAACCTATAGAAAATTTGTGGCAGAACTGAAAATGTGTGTGCGAGCAAGGAGGCCTACATACCTGACTCAGGTACACCAGCTCTGTCAGGAGGAATGGGCCAAAATTCACCCAACTTATTGTGGGAAGCTTGTGGAAGGCTACCGAAACATTTGATCCAAGTTAAACAATTTAAAGGCAATGCTACCAAATACTAATTGAGTGTATGTAAACTTCTGACCCACTGGGAATCTGATGAAAGAAATAAAAGCTGAAATAAATCATTCTCTCTACTATTATTCTGACATTTCACATTCTTAAATAAAGTGGTGATCCTAACTGACCTAAACAGGGAATTGTTACTTGGATTAAATGTCAGGAATTGTGAAAAACTGAGTTTAAATGTATTTGGCTAGGGTGTACGTAAACTTCCGACTTCAACTGTACACACGCATATTTTACAATTTAAATCAGATCTGTTGTAAACGCCTACATTCACCTTTATGGTGACAATAACGCCCTTGCTGTATAATTTGGAATTATTGGCATTAGGCCACAGCATGCAAAATACATTTTTGTTCAGTATTTAGTTTATCTAAAGATTATTGGGTTTTCTATGTCCTGCCTTGGTATAGGCTCTGAGATTTAAAAGGAAACAATGTCGTGCTCCTATCACACCGCAATACCGTAGCCTACCCATACTGTCAAATATTTGACATTAGCTACCGGTCTATTTATTGTGTTGGCAGAATGTTTTCATCTTTAGCAGTAATTGATGCTGCATCTGGAAAAGGACTGTCCGTTTCTGAACGAGAAAACAATGGCAAATTGTCGTGGACCTGTTAGCAGAACGTTTGAAATCATAATGTTTCAAGTCAATTTATAATTTATTAAATTTAAATAAAGTAAAAGTAAAAAAAAAAAATCCATACCAAAGTAAAATGGACTGCCCGCAAATTCTGACTTTTTTAGGGCAGGCTACTCAAAAAAATGCAATTACGACTTACAGTAGTTACAGTTTGCGGGGAGGTGAGCACATTCTCATGTCAAGTTCAACTTTTATAAACGCTAACTCTTCTGTGAAAACTGGCACATGCTCATTTTGGGGTATATTTTGTACGTACTCACGGTTTATAAATGAGGCCCCAGTGTAGGACATGTTGAATAATAATTACTGTGCAAATAAACATACACAATGTAATCATGTATGTCAAAGTGTGTAAAATATGTACCTTGAAAACACTGCGACAAGCGTAAAGTTCCAGGGACATCCTAACGACTCGTTTTTGTTTGCAGGGCATCCCCTGTGAAACTTAAAGTGAAAAATATCCAYGTGATAGTTCATCTGAAATATCATGACGTAAAGTGTTCCAAAACCACAAAGTTTCACGTGATTTCACATATGAGAGTTTGTGTCCTGTGTGGTTCAGTTAGTAAAGCATGGTGCTTGCAATGCCAGGGTTGTGTGTTCAACTCCCATGGGGGAATGAACATGCATGCATGCTCTCTGGATAAAAGCATCTGCTAAATGACTCAAATTAAGAATGATAATAATGTGAGGTTTTTTCCATAAGGGTGCCATTTGGGACATGGAATATTAGTCACTCTTCCCTACTGAATTCCATCTTTTCCTAATTCACAAATGACAAGGCCATGTTATACATTGACCAAGTCTTGGATGACAAGGACATATGGTGGTGTCCAAATTCTTGGCTTCTTTATAAACATGCCTGCCCCTAACTTTACCTTGTTAATCATTTATCAGCAAAATCTTGAAACGTTGATGTTCCAAATAAAGTAAGCTGAGGAACACGCCCACGACAGCAAGAGAAAGTGTGTGAGAATACAGCCCAAATAGAACCCTATTCACTACGTAGTGCACTACTTTTTTTKACCAGAGATCTATTGGCCCTGGTCAAAAGTAGTTCATTATGTAGGGAATATGGTACCAYTTGGAATGTAACCAGAGTAGAGGTGGCTTTAAAAGAGGCTCACTGAGAATTAAATTACATGACATGTTCAGCCTGACATGGTCAGAGAGTCTGTAGGGCTGGTGGGTTTAGTTTGAGTGAGCTGAGGTGGTTGTGGCTGTTGGGGCCCTCCAAAGACAGGCTTTATCTTTACGGGCTGAACGCCATCAAATGTTGATGTCTGCCTGTTAAAACACTCGTAAAAGACAGATTACTACAATATATGTCTGACTCCCAAATAGAACCCTATTCCCTACATTGTGTACCACCTTTGACCAAAGTGCACTTCTATTGACAGCTCCTGAGTGGTGCAGTGGTCTAAAGCACTGCATCTCACTGCAAGAGGTGTCACTACAGTCCCTGGTTCAAATCCAGGCTGAATCACATCTGGCTGTGATTGGGATTCCCGTAAGCCAGCACACAGTTGGCCCTACGTCGTCTGGGTTTGGCCGGGGTGGGCTGTCATTGTAAATAAGAATTTGTTCTTAACTGACTTGCCTTGTTGCAGTTGTTTCTGAATGCTTAACCACTAACAGTGATTCTTGAAGCACTATCTCTGAAACCATTAGCACTTGTAGCCAATGCATTTACCAAGTGTGTGAAACTGAATGTGTTTTCTGCTTTACACTTAGTTTGTAATTTAAAAACACACTCCTAGCTAAACGTACACTATTTCGCCAATTKCCTTTCCACATTGACACATGTGAAAACACTTTTAGATAATGAGTTCACTTAAAAATCAGAGCTTGAGCACTATAAATAGGCCACAGGTAAACATTTGGTTTGGACAACAATGGAGGCCAAAATTGGACAGAGAGTAAGAGGGGTGAGAACTAGAGGAGGTCGAGGAGGAGGAAGAGGAGGACGAGGAGGTGAAGAAGTAAGAGGAGGAGGAGGAGGAAAAGGAAGAGGTRAAGTTGGACGGGGAGAAGGAGAGGACGGGGAAGAGGAAGAGAAAGGGGAGTCAGGGACACAATAACTGATGAAATCAGAGCGACTGTGGTTGACCATGTCGTCAAACATGGGATGAGCATGAAGGAGGCTGGGCAACGGGTTCAGCCAAATCTGAGCCGCTATACTGTTGCCGGTATCGTCCGGATATTTAGAAATGAGAACCGGTAAGTAACTGTAAGTGCTGTAGTCYTACTGGTACAGTAATATGTACTGTACTTTCATAATGAGAAGGATCACTAAAACCATTCAAATGTTTTTACAGAACTGCAAGAAAACCAGTATCTGGTGGAAGATGTCTACTGTTCACCCCAGAGCAACTGAGATATGAGTATGTGCAGGTAAGCTATACTATCCTATCATTGGTACTGGATCTGGAAGTGTATGGTGCTACATAATATTGACTGACCCCTGTCTTTTCGTACTGTGTTACATTGTTTTGTCTTGTCTCTTTCAGAGAGTCATGGAGMTAGAAGCAGATGCAGTGCATCATGAGCTAATATATGTGGACGAGGCAGGTGTCAACCTTGCAAAAACAAGGGGCCGCAGCAGAAATATCATCGGACACCGTGCCATCATCAACGTCCCTGGACAAAGTGGTGGCAACATAACAATGTGTGCGGCTATTAGTCAAAACGGCGTTCTTCACCATCATGCAATCCTAGGCCCATACAACACTGYACACATTATCACATTTCTGGACAACCTCAACAACAGACTAATCCCTAATGACCAGGGGCCAGAGCAGCCCAGGTACGTTATCATCTGGGACCATGTTAGTTTCCACCTGGCTGCTGTGTTCCGCAATTGGTTCACAGGTCACCCACTTTTCATCGCAATCAATCTCCCCCATACTCTCCGTTCTTGAATCCTATTGAAGAATTATTCTCTGCATGGTGTTGGAAGGTGTATGATCGCTATCCCCACCAACACATACCCCAACTACAGGCTTGTGGAGACATGGATCAGGGGTCATGCCAGGCCTGGATACGGCACTCTAGGCCATACTTTCCACGCAGCCTAGCTCAAAACAACATCGCATGTGATGTGGATGAAGTCTTATGGCCAGACCCACAAAGAAGGTGAGATGTAGCCTAATTTTCTTCTGTTCTTTTTTTTCTAGCACAAATGTTTGTTTTCTTCTACTGCACTTTTGTTGTTTGAGGAGTGTTAGAACATTGAGAAAAAAAAACTTTTCCCCCTTTTTTGTATTGATAGWGTGTTATGTTGGGAATACATGTATGTGTGTTTACTACATGTATGAAAAAACTTTATTGCAAACTGCTATGCCCTGCTCACAGAATTTWWWWWAAAAWTTAAACTATCAGTGCGTAGTTGGTGCTTCGTGTGCTTATTCAAATGATGGTTTGTGTGTACTGTATTGATGCAAAAACACAATTTWAAAAAAAGAGTTTGAAGGGGTTTGCATTTACATTTACATTTAAGTCATTTAGCAGACGCTCTTATCCAGAGCGACTTACAAATTGGTTTGCAAGAATTGTTTGCTTTTGCAAGAGATGTATAATGCTTTGCTGGTTTGGTGTGAGGTTTTGTGGTTAGTGTGTAGTGTGTAGTGTTTYGCAAAAATAGCCTATAGTTTCAAAGATAGTGCCTAAGCAATCAGAAAAAAATGTAAATAAAGGTTAAAAMAWTTTTTTTACTAAAATGATAGAGAATAGGATGCCATTTGTCATGAAACTTGTCTCTAATCCCTTCACTGAGTACTCTGGAAACACGTTTTTTTTCAAGACCATGCAGATTACTGCTGTTATGAATAACAGTGTCAAAGTCATATATGGCATAAAAATGGCACATAAAAGGGAATAATTGAAGAAATCTTCCACCAATTCCATCTATTTTTWGAGAGGTCCCACTTAATCTCTAAGAGATCTGTGGGTTTACAACGGGCTCATGTATGATCCTGAACACAAACAGATAAGAGACTAAGCAATATATTCTTTTCTCCATATTCCAAAATGACAGGGTGTCCGGGGCAATGCATTGTGTACAAATCTGTATGAAGTTATTCCTGACAAAGCTGATGTATGATATGTAAGCTGGTTTTTGTTTGATCAAAGCCAAGTCAAAAATCCTACATGAACAGGCACATTTTTCCAACAAAGCTTAAAGGGACAATCTGGCATTTGAAGCTGTGAATCAAGCAGTMACCCCACCAAAACTGCATGTACCTATCCCAGATCGCCCCTTTAATGCATTCATCCTCCCTTTTTAAATAGACAGTCAGTTTGTACCTTAACTCAATTTTGCACAATGCCTTTAAAGGTCCCGAACACTGAAAATAATGTTTTTCATAAAATTGGATGATATTTAGATGAACCCAGTTCAAAGTAGGGTGACCCAAGTATGAAAAAGATAAAGGATAACAGTTTTTCTTTAAGTCAAAATAAAACATAATAAAACGTATGTTTGAATGACACTGAGGAGCAGTGACTTTACAGCTAATGCCGGTTTGCCTGGGGCTGATGCCGTGCAGATGTTTGCACACATGCATATACACACTCTCATTCAAATAAACGCATACAAGAACACACACATACATGTAGTAGTGCCAGACATGCACACAAACATATACAGTTGGCATTGCTGTTATTATTTTAGTTTTCCTTGATGTCCTTAGTTTATTTATTTATTTTTTATTTAATTTTTGCATTGTTGTTTACTGTTTTCTTCTGTCTTTTACTTTTTTCTCTTTAGTTCATTCTCTTGGTTGTTGGTGCATTGGAGGGGGTTCTTGGGGGTGGGGAATGGAATTATTGTATTTATTTATTTATTTTTCTTCTTGGGGGGGACTGTGGGAAGGGTCTCGAATGGTTGAGGGACAGCTATTGGGGAACTGTGGGGGGATCTTGGAGGGTTCGGTTCACGTTTTTTGGCCTGGTGGGAGATCTGCCAACTTGCCCTTGAGCAGGGCATTGACCCTGGATGCTTCTGTGTGTCGCTCTGAGTGGGAGTCTGTTGGATGACTGGCATGGTGTAGTTATTGAGCGGCTTCACTGCAAGTATATTGTATATTTAGGATTTTCCCCAAAATTATTATTWTTWTWTTTTTTTATAAATATATATATWTWTTTTTTAAGTGTGAAAAATGACTTTAGCTGGTACATTGATAAAGTTTGATCATAAAGTTACTTGTACCCTCCCCCCGTGTCAAACACTTGGATTCAGGAGGCAGGCATTATCAAGGACTTACTTCAGGCTTTATGCAACGTCACATAAAGCAGGAAAATGTATACATCAACGGTAGCATCTTATCATCTTAGCTAATTTAAATATGTACTGCCATAAAACGGACAAATCAAACGCGCTTATGCCTTGTGGTCAGCATGTAAGCTTTTAAGGTGACTGACTCAGTCTTTACTAATTCTTGTGAAGAAGTGTATCAGTGAACTGTATTCTGTAATTAGCTACAAACAATAGAAATGCAAATGTATATTGTTGCTGTCTGATATCCAACAGTCCATGATCAGCTCTGTTGACTATGAGAACATTTTGCTGAGAAAATGGGTTGAGGCATACGATTTAGGCTCGGAATGACGTGGCCCATTGTTTACCTTGTCAAACGACCACAAGGGCCTTTCAAAAAGCTGTCCGTCAACACGAGCTCATGAATATCAGCTCCCCGCCCACTCATTTTGTTATTTCAAGCTTCCTGATAGTTAGAAATGAGAGAAAAGGTACAATTTATTCAATTCTGAGCATTTCAATAGTGTAAAAAATATCATGGRTGACATTTTGGTCATTCAAATGCTATTTTTACTTTGGAAATAGGATGACCGTGTTTGACCTTTAACAGGCATGTTTCCAATCTGCCTCTAGTTGATTGTGTTATATAAAAACATYGATCTCTCCATTTCCCAGGTAACAGCTCTGTTGTCACCCACCAACCTAATTAGTGCGACTGTCATCGCTTCCCCAGACAAATGGAGTGACTGGGAGTGAGTTATGGTGGGTTGAGACAAATTCCTTCTGTGACGGAACTATTTGATCAAGGTAAACAAATTAGCGAGTGCATTAAGTCTGGAGAAAGAGGCAGTCGTCTGTCTTGAGCAGGAGAGCTGTAGAGCTGTCACTGCTCATGCTGTGAAATGTTAAGACTGTCGAACCATGCAGCTGTGAGCTCCTGGGTGGATAAGCAAACACTGGATTACTGGATTACTAGCACTGCTGGGTGATTTGAAAAGTCATAGTCCATCGATCAATAATATAATAATACTGTTCGCAATTTTTTGTATCTTTAATTTACAATCTGTAGAAACTATGAGAATAGAAAGGTTCAGAACTTTTGTGAAACATCACAGCACAATTAAAAGATATATGGCAAATATAAATAAAACATGGATGGTTTTCAGAGATAGATGGGAGGGGTTGAGGGAAGCAGAAGGGTGGGACAAAAAAATAAAAGGTAACTAATGTAAAATATACTGTGTCCGTAAAATGTATACAGTATTTGTAAACTGGAAGTACAAGCCTATGTATGGTTGTTCATGAGTTTACTCCAATTAGGGGAGGGATGGTAGGGTTAGGAAAAAACTATAAACAAGGAAAATACATTAACAAAAATATATTTACCAAAAAATGGGGGATTGGAAATGATGCATATAATTACATTGATAGAAGCCACAATCTATCTGCAATATTAAAGCTGATTTTTTGATTGATTACTGGGAGCTATACAGTATATTATACACTGAGTGTACAAAACATTAGGAACACCTGCCATCTCCATGACATAGGCTGACCAGCTGAATCAAGGTGAAAGCTATGAGCCTGTATTAATGTCACTTGTTAAATCCACTTCAGGAGACAGGTTAAAGAATGATTGCTAAGCCTTGAGACAATTACGACATGGACCGCGTGTGTGTGCCATTCACAGGGTAAATGGGCAAGAAAAAATATTCAAGTGTTTTTGAACAAGGTATGGTAGTAGGTGTTAGGCGCACCGGTTTGAGTGTGTCAAGAAGTGCAACACTGCTGGGGTTTTCACACTCAACAGTTTCCTGTGTGTATCAAGAATGGTCCACCACCCAAAGAACATCCAGCCAACTTGACACAACTGTGGGATTTTTTTACTTTAAATTTAACCTGGCAAGTCAGTTAAGAACAMATTCTTATTTACAMTGACAGCTTACACCAGCCAAACCCAGACAATGATGGGTCAATTGTATGCTGCCCTATGGGACTCCCAGTCACAGCCAGTTGTGATACAGCCTGGAATCGAACCAGGGAGTTTGTAGTGACACCTCCAGCACTGAGATCAGTGCCTTAGACCGTTGCGCCACTCGAGAGGCATTGGAGTAATCATCGGCCAGCCTGTGGAACGCTTTCTACACCTTGTAGAGTTCATGCCCCGACGAACTGAGGCTATTCTGAGGGCAAAAAAGGGGTGCAACACAAAATTAGGAAGGATTTCCTAATGTTTTGTACAATCCGTGTATATAGTTGGGATAGCATCACCATGGAAACATGGATTTGCTGAACAGGAACCATGCGTTTTCAACTCATACTAATGTGCAGCTGTGAAAAGTGATTTGCAGTTTGGACCACCCCCAACAGGATAATAMGTGTGGTTTAACATTCAAGTTGCCACTCCTGACATTCTCTTCAAGTGGGGCACACATGAGAACCATGTTAAATGACAGGCTTTTCCCCTAGCATTCAAATGTGTATCCTTGTTCAGTAACTGAAAGGCATCACAGTCAGTTTCCATCCCAAATGGCACCTATTCCCTACATAATGCACTACTTTTGATCACAGCCGCATTGACACCCTATTCCCAACATATTGCACTACTTTGGATCAGTGCCATATGGGCCCTGGTTCAAAGTAGTGCACTATATAGAGAATAGGGTGACGCATACAATTTTTTGGCAGATCCCTACAGAAGAAGTGCCAAAGATCAGAAAATACGTAAGGGTTAATCAACTAGGGGCTATGCAGTCTATGGAAAATTGTGCACGACATGGAAGGTGTGTGCTACGATGCATAACAGAGCCGTTGAATATTGCTGTGCATTATAAGGAAATAGTGCACCCTCCAGAGTGCCCTTCAAACCAAACAGAAACGAGCATTTAACAACGCAGTGGTATAAGTTATTATATTTGTAGCCATCAAAGTTATTACTATTACATCACAACAAAAACAAATCAACAAGCTCAAAATATTAACTCAAATGGATTTGAGATGAAAAACTATGTGGTGGGTGTTTGTGTGTATGAGTCCAGTCATTTCCTTCACAAAATATGTATTCTAAGAATTCTTCCAAAAGTGAGATACACTTAAATTCTAAAAATCTATTTGAGCCTTTTAAGATTAGGATGCTGACCTACAAAAAGTAAGGCACCGGATTATTTAAGTATTTAATCGTTTTCAACTTAACACACACACACACATCTAACAATTCCTTTTGAGGTGGGACTCAGGTGTGTGAATCAGGCTATATCTGGGACACCTTTTTCTGCACAGAGAAAAGTGCTGAGATAACGAAACAGTCTGCCCTTGGGAGTTAGCCAGCGTCATTAGCTACCGATGGGCGCTTAACCATTACATTAGCGTCTTTTATATAGCACATGGTGGTATCATTCATCATCCTAGGCCATGACCTAGATGTGTGAAAAATCTGCTAACAATCCAGATACATCACAATACCACTATCAGTATAGTACGATAGTGTTAATAGAGTAGGCAGTACTAGCTGATATTAATGATAATGAATTAATGACAATTAATATGTGGCTCAGTCAATTTATTAACATTATAAACATTGTGTGGATGAATACATTAAATGTTTTATAGAATCACAAGAGGTGTTCTATATATTCCGAAAAACACACAAAATCCAGAAAGCAGGTTTGTTTTTACAGGCACCTAAAGGCTATTGTTACTATTTTTACTAAGGAGTGCTTGTATTTTAATATGTGTAGTTAGACTACGCATATATGCACAGTACAGTAACTTGCCCCTGTCTGCCGGTGTTAGCGTCAAACTGACAAGTGGGGCAAATGCAGACTCTGCAACTACAATGGAAAGGGAAACTGAAACGTATACGGCAATTTGGGGTATTATCAACAGTAAAATAGTCTGAAATGTTTAACTGCTAATTTTAACATGTAATGAATTTGGGAATAACCAAATAAATTCACTTTAAAAACATCAGACCAATCCACGGAGTGAGCAGACCACAGGGGAGTGTCACCACGGACTCCTGGGTCTAGGGCTCCCTTGTGTGTCTGTTTGTATGCTCCACGGGTTGCTCTTCCTCCCCTCTACAAACCCAGATCCCAACCCAGCACCTGCAGCAGCCCTGGTTCCCGGTTCCTGTTTTTCCCCAGTCCCAGCACCAACCCCTGGTCTCCAGTCCTGGTCCCACCACTAAAGCAGTTTTCTCCAGGTCCCAAACCCAACACCAGCAACAATCCTGGACACAGCACAGACCAACCGCAACTGCCAACCCATCCCAGACCCCACAACTTCCCCTCCCCCAACACAAAGACACAGACACATTGTGAACTGACTGACAAACGGATTGGCTGATGGACACATTCTTCTGAATCCTTTTTTTGATTAATTGATAACTTTTGTTTTTACTTTTGTTTGATTGGATGACCATTTGSTTTGCCAAATTTGAATTGATTGGTTGTTGTTTAAATGGTTTATTATTTGGATTTTTAATTAATGTTGGATTGAATTTGAACTTATTWAAAAWTTTTGCCATGTCCTTTTGGTCTGTTTTGCCCTGTAGTCGCTGCCAGTTTAGAATAGGACTAGGTCAAAAGTAGTGCACTATATAGGGAATAGGGTGCCATTTGAGACACATCCAATGTGTAGCAGCTAAATGTGACCTGAAATATGGTACTAATGCCCCCCATAATTTTTTTTAAAGAATTGCTCCATACAAGGAATTAATAAGCTTTGACCTATATGCTGTCACCACGACCTTATGTTGGATTTCTGTTTGGGTCAATCTCTTATATCGTGGCCTTCTTAGATTTATATGATTTAAATCCAAAAACTGTGGTTTAGTCACGCTAATGCTGGGAAACAATCATAAAGGGGAGGGAATAGAATAAAAACACATGACAAACAAAGCAATAACAAAAGCAATCCCCATTGCAAGAAATAGGCATTAAACATTCTGGGAAACAGCACTCACTCTAATGGTCCGCATTCACCAGGCCTCCAATTGAATCCTACAGACGAAGAACCATATACGTGTGTTTTGAAAAWCAATAAGATAGACTTGATGAATAAAAATAAGTATAAAATAAAAAACGATAAAGTACAATTGAAAGAGAGAAGTGTGATGACATGATCTTTCAATAATGACACTCTTGATGAGGTATACACATTCCCCAAAAATATAAACATTTGACAGTATCATAATTCTTCAAACAGCACATAATGCTACTTCGTTGCAAGGGTTCAATTGACTGAGGCTTTGATGGGATTGCCTCTATACTCCACGGCTGAGACTAACGCTGGGCTATCTGCTTAACCTCTGAGTCTCTTAGGGCAGGGTAGGTTCACACGCCGGCCAGTAAGTGTGTGTGTGTGTGTGTGTGTGCGTGTGCGTGTGCGTGTGCGTGTGTGTGGAACCAGAGGTTGAACTAGTCGGACTATGGCTGCGTCCCCAAAGGACACCCTATTCCCTACATTCCATAATGTCCTGGTCAAAAGTAGTGCACTATATAGGGTGCCATTTGGGACGCAAATAATGCTTCGTCCTCTTCTCTATCTTGTCCATTCTCCGCGGCCCTGTCGTATTAGAGACAGACATTTGATGGCTGGCGGAGGATGGATTGAGTAACAGGAGAGAAGAGTCCGCTCAGACGGGTCTGGCGGACGCAGTTAAGACGCGGCGTACACTGGACACACGCACACACTGAGAGGCATGACTCCCACTCTCCATCACACACTGGAGATTTTGATAACAACCCAACGTGCTGCTAGTGAGCAGGTGTCAGGTCACACCAGGTTAGCAGCTCACTCCCAGCTGACCTCAGATTAGAACAGAGTCTGCATCCCAAATATAAACCCTTTCCCTATATAGTGCACTACTTTTGACCAGGGCCATGCCTAAAGTAGTGCCCTGTGGCAGAGTTTCCCAAACTCTGTCTTGGGCCCCCACTGGGTGCACGTTTTGGATTTTGCCCTAGCACCACATAGCTSATTCAAATAATCAACTCATCATTAAGCTTAGATTTTTTTGAATCAGCTGTGTAGTGTTAGGCAAAAACCAAAACTTGCACCCAGGGAACGAGATTGGGAAACCCGGCCCTATGGAATAGTTCCAGAAAGTCCAAAAGTACCAAACAACTGGCATCAGCAGGGCTTACGTTATGTCATCAAAAATAGACTCAATTATGCCTCCTGTCAAGTTAGGATTCCTCTACCGTCTGCCACGTCTATGTCTGGGGCACAAAGGCATGCTAACTTGACAGAAATTACATGCCGCTTTTCCTCAGTGAAAACTGTGGTGTCAGGCTGCATTCTGTCTATTCAGATGTGAGCCGTGGTACAATTGGTATGTCAAGATGGGGAGTCAGGGAGGCTTCATCCATAATGTAGAACACCACATTTCCCCAAAAAATGCTGGGTTAAAAACAACCAGCGTTTGGGTAAAACACAACCAGTGTTGGGTAAAAAACAACCCAGTGCTGGGTAAAAAACAACCAGTGTTGGGTAAAAAACAACCCAGTGCTGGGTAATAGTGGACAGAACACAGCGTTGAAGTTATTTTTTACCCAGGAAGTTGGGTCATTTAGTTCGGTTATTTAGCTATGTTCCACCTGGTCAGAACAGAAGACTGGAGGCATAGTTATTTTTCAGATAGTTATTTATGGCCACCCCTGAGAGTAAATGTCATTCAGATTGATTCGTTCTGTTGTATTGTCAAACCATGTTAAAAGGTCCCGAACAATCATGCAGATTCCCATGTAAAATATAGCCTTTTGAGTGACTAAAATATCACCCATAATATTTGTTAGGAGTGCAAAAGTATTTTTTCTGTCATGGCAAACTACAGGGAAGTTTGAAAAGACAGGCTGAGTGGGAAGGCAGCTTACATTCATGAGCTCACCTYGACTATCAGCTCTTTGAAATGCCTATGTCAAGAAATCAGACGCAATGAGAAGTGTTGCGGTAAAATCATCTCAAGCTAATTTTGCGACACACAAAGAAACTCAAACAACATTGAAAATGTGCTTCTTTAATACATCTCCAATTTGGTAGGTCTCTTGGGATGCAATTTAAAGCAGCACTGACAGATGTGTTGACATGACAAATGCCGTCAGAGTTTTGAAAAACCCATTAATCCATGCTGGCTGAAGCCCTAGCTAGCCAGTAACTTGCTAACACCAGACACAGATGAAAGGGGAAACATATAAGTACAGTATATTTGCCATAGATGAATAGTGTAAACTTTTCATTACATTTGCTGACGCCTTACAGTAAATATTTTGTACCGGATTAGCTATCTAACTATATAAACCACGTCCCTCTGCAAACACACCTTCTCCGATGTTGTCGCTGTTAGGTTTTTTTAGGTATTGAAAATCAGACCATCGATATTTCGAAATATCCCGGTATATGGTATAAACTACAGTACCAGTCAAATGTTTGGACACCTACTCGAGCAAAGGTTTTGCTTTATTTTTACTATTTCTACATTGTAGAATAATAGTGAAGACATCAAAACTATGAAATAACACATATGGAATCATGTAGTAACCAAAAAAGTGTTAAACAAATCAAAATATATTTCATATTTTAGATTCTTCAAATGTGTCACCCTTTGCCTTGATGACAGCTTTGCACACTCTTGGCATTCTCTCAAACAGCTTCACCTGGAATGCTTTTCATTGTGATGAATGAGCCATCTGATTCAATGAATGAATGATGGAGTTGAGTTTGCCTTTTTTCCCAAAATGTCATTAAAGGTGTTTCATATCGTAGTTTCTTCTTTTTATTCAGTTTAGTCACATGATTTCTCAATTTGCAGTACGTTTGCCAATCGGTTGTGCAGACAGATTTTTTTTGGCCATTCCCTTAACATCCCTCTCAACCATAAAATGTTTCAATTCCTCATCAATCCACGGGGATTTAACAGTTTTTACAGTCATTTTCTTAATGGGTGCTTGCTTATTAGTAAGTGGGATAAGCAATTTCATAAATGTGTCAAGTGGAGCGGTGTAACGTTCTTCGTCCTTAGAAAACTAAGGTCAGAACGTGACAAGCGGTCAAGTTCCCTCTGACAGTTGGTCACGGTAATCTCTATCCAAAATTGTACAAATGATTGGCGCGGATGCGTATACTACCAAACTTGCTAAAGGCCCTCACTTACAGTACTCAGGCCTCTATTGTCCCTCTAATTACTCTCTAAATACTTCATTATTGAATTTGAATAATCTGAATGGGTAATGGGAGCTAGAATTCTTGTTTCGAAATGGAGAACTGGGTGAAAAGGGTATATATCAGGGGATATAGTATTTATATACAGTGGTGAGAAAACTGTTGTGAACCCTTTGGAATTACCTAGATTTCTGCATAAATTGGTCACCAAATTTGATCTGATCTTCATCTAAGTCACAATAATAGACAAACATAGTGTGCTTCAACTAATAACACACAAATTATCGCATTTATCTTGTCTATATTGAATACATCATTTAAACATTCACAGTGTAGCTTGGAAAAAGTATGTGAACCGCTAGGCTAATGACTTCTCCAAAAGCTCATTGGAGTCAGGAGTCAGCTAACCTGGAGTCCAATCAATGAGACGAGATTAGAGATGTTGGTTAGAGTTGCCCTGCCCTATAAAAAACACTCACACATTTTGAGTTTGCTATTCACAAGAAGCATTGCCTGATGTGAACCATGCCTCGGACAAAAGAGATCTCAGAAAACATAAGATTAAGAATTGTTGACTTGTTTGAAGCTGGAAAGGGTTACAAAAGTATCTCTAAAAGCCTTGATGTGCATCAGTCCACGGAAAGACAAATTGTCTATAAATGGAGAAAGTTCCGCGCAGTTATTACTCTCCCTAGGAGTGACCGTCCTGCAAAGATGACTGCAAGAGCACAGCGCAGAATGCTCAATGAGGTTAAGAAGAATCCTAGAGTGTCAGCTGAAGACTTACAGAAATCTCTGGAACATGCTAACATCTCTGTTGACGAGTCTTCGATACGTAAAACACTAAACAATAATGGTATTCATGGGCGGACACCACGGAAGAAGCCACTGCTGTCCAAAAAAAACATTGCTGCACGTCTGAAATTTGCAAAAGTGCACCTGGATGTTCCTGTGCTATGACCTCAAGAGAGCAGTTCACACCAGACATCCCAATAATACTTCTGAACTGAAACAGTTTTGTAAAGAGGAATGGTCCAAAATTCCTTCTGACCGTTGTGCAGGTCTGATCCGCAACTACAGAAAATGTTTGGTTGAGGTTATTGCTGCCAAAGGAGGGTCAACCAGTCATTAAATCCAAGGGTTCACATACTTTTCCCACCCTGCACTGTGAATGTTTACACGGTCTATTCAATAAAGACATCAAAACATATAATTGTTTGTGTGTTATTAGTTTAAGCAGACTGTATTTATCTATTATTGTGACCTAGATGAAGATCAGATGACATTTTATGACAATTTATGCAGCTATCCAGGTATGTCCAAAGGGTTCACATACTTTTTCTTGCTACTGTAYATATTTCTGAATATCTGACATTCTATTAGATACAGTGGGGTAAAAAAGTATTTAGTCAGCCACCAATTGTGGAAGTTCTCCCACTTAAAAAGATGAGAGAGGCCTGTAATTTCCATCATAGGTACACTTCAACTATGACAGACAAAATGAGAAAAAACAATCCAGAAAATCAAATTGTAGGATTTTTTATGAATTTATTTGCAAATTATGGTGGAAAATAAGTATTTGGTCACCTACAAACAAGCAAGATTTCTGGCTCTCACAGACCTGTAACTTCTTCTTTAAGAGGCTCCTCGGTCCTCCACTTGTTACCTGTATTAATGGCACCTGTTTGAACTTGTTATCAGTATAAAAGACACCTGTCCACAACCTCAAACAGTAACACTCCAAACTCCACTATGGCCAAGACAAAGAGCTGTCAAAGAACACCAGAAACAAATTGTAGACCTGCACCAGGCTGGGAAGACTGAATCTGCAATAGGTAAGCAGCTTGGTTTGAAGAAATAAACTGTGGGACAATATTAGGAAATGGAAGACATACAAGACCACTGATAATCTCCCTCGATCTGGGGCTCAACGCAAGATCTCACCCCGTGGGGTCAAAAATTCACAAGAACGGTGAGCAAAAATCCAGAACCACACGGGGGACCTAGTGAATAACCTGCAGAGACTGGGACCAAAGTAACAAAGCCTACCATCAGCAAGGGCATTGAAGATGAAACGTGGCGTGTCTTTCAGCATTACAATGATCCCAAACACACCGCCCGGCAACGAAGGAGTGGCTTCGTAAGAAGCATTTCAAGGTCCTGGAGTGGCCTAACCAGTCTCCAGATCTCAACCCCATAGAAAATCTTTGGAGGGAGTTGAAAGTCCGTGTTGCCCAGCAAACAGCCCCAAACATCACTGCTCTAGAGAGATCTGCATGGAGGAATGGGCCAAAATACCAGCAACAGTGTGTGAAAACCTTGTGAAGACTTACAGAAAACATTTGACCTCTGTATTGCCAACAAAGGATATAACAAATATTGCAGTAAACTTTTGTTATTGACCAAATACTTATTTTCCACCATAATTTGCAAATAAATTCATTAAAAATCCTACAATGTGATTTTCTGGAGAAAAAAAATCTAATTTTGTCTGTCATAGTTGAAGTGTACCTATGATGAAAATTACAGGCCTCTCTCATCTTTTTAAGTGGGAGAACTTGCACAATTGGTGGCTGACTAAATACTTTTTTGCCCCGCTGTAAATTACAGCTCTCAAAAGTATCTTATTATTAAATACATTGGATTGTAGTGGAGCCCAGTGTAATACAAATGACAGAACAAAATACTCAGAAGTAACAGAAATACTGCCCATCTCTGTACCTAAGTCAATGTGTTCTTTAGGGATGAGAGCATACATGTGACCTTAGCCCTACAGAAAAGCCCTATGGGCCCCGATCAAAAGTTATGCACTACACACAAAAAAATCCTGTAATATTTACAGTAAATTACTGGCAGCACAGTAGCCAGTAGGTTACTGTAAATATCCAGTAAAACACTGGCAGCACAGAAACCAGTAAATTCCTTTAGATTTACAGGACCTTTACGGAAACACAAATTTACAGAATGTAAATGTAAATCTAAAAATGAACACTTGCAAAGCACAGTGCTGGGTATTATCCTAATGAGTGCCGACCCAAACTAGGCCAAATCTGATCAAAATACAAATAGTTTGAGGGCAGAGCTCATTAGAAAAGTGATTTATAGTCAGTGCAATAAACTAAGGTTGATTAAAACATATCACAGTCATTGCAAATAAATCATTTCTGTAACTGTAATATAAAGCCTGGGCTCTGAAGAGAAAGTTCAACACTTGTACTTTTTCCTTTAAACTCTATGGAACACAATATGGTCTATATTGGCATGTAGGTTTCTCACTTATGGGTGGCCCAAATTGCGATATGGGGGAGGGGAACGAGAAGGATATATGCAAATTCAATACTGTAGTATTGACTATGGTAAAAAATGTGTAGTGTTTATGCAGACTGCAGTGTTTTTGCAGACATTATTGTAGCATTTAGTGCAGGGTTTTCTAACTGATACTGTTTGTATATATGTAAATAATGCTATTCCTTTGTATTTATAAATGTTGATAGATTTTTGTACAGAGAAGGGTCGCACTTTGAACAACTACTGTGTTTTTTACAAACTTTAATAAAATGTGTTGGCATCTATTCATTGTCCGATTCACAGAACTAACAGTCTAAATCCTTAATTCCGTAGGATGCATACTTCTAGTTCTGCCTCGTTTGGCATACTTCTAGTAGAAAACCATAATAGGATAACTAAGCTGAAACAGGCAGAACTAGAAGTACGTAGCTCTTAGCTGAAAGTATTATATTGGTTCCTGGGATTTTGACATGGAAATAAATAAGCAAAACCAGGAATTTGTTTTGCCTGATTCAGGCTTGTGGTGTAGAACCACAATAAAATATGGATATTTTCTATCAATCTTCAAAAATGTTCTACCTGTATGGATTCACAGGATATATTTATATAAGCTGTACAGGGCTCTTTAGCAGCAAACAGATGTTAGACATTCAGATATATCCAAACAATTAATTGGTCAATGGGAGTGTACACTAATGCTAACTTAAAAGGGGAACTGGGTATTCAACTAGAATGTTATAGCTGATGTGTTGTGTGTGAGTGTGTATTTGGTATAAGGTACAGACATATATTGTAGAGCAAATGATAAAAGGAGTGTTGTCATGATCAAACTGCCATTCAGCTCCTCTTGAGTCATCTACTGTTTGAAATCAAGCATGATGTCCAATCCATCGTGAGATGGATACAGTTCAAGGGATACAGTTCTGCTCCAATGACACATGCAGGCAAAGGAATTCTGTTCTCCTCATCTATAATCCAATTCTTCCCCAGGAAGAAGCCCAGGCACCACACGACATTGTCTGTAAGACAAAACATTTAATACAAATTATACTCTATTGTACAGTTTGAACTACAGTGATACTGTGCCAGCATAACATCATAATGAGGGTAGGATAGTTGAACATGGCACACATGTGCACAGGAAGAGATTACATTTAGTCCTGATAGAAATAAACGGGTCAAAACCCTCAACTTTTGCACAGTGACCAGACAGCACAAATGTACCTAGGTAGACAGACAGTACCTAGCCACAGCCACATCTATCAGGCACGCTCAGGCCAACATTTTTTCTAGGATAACCAGATCATCATTTTCAGAGATGTACAACAGTAAATGGTTGTATTATTGTTCTCCTCACTGTTAGTAAACTTAGTTAGCTAGCTTGCTTGATAGCCAAAACKTGCCTCTAATTTTGCGAAATTGAAAAGCATCCACTGTCATAATCATAATCAATATGTCAACCCTCATCAATTATGTTGATAACTAACTAGTAAAAGTATTTAGGTTTACAGTGGTTGATGTGAGACATGTTTGCGAACAAGTTACAAACGTAAGGCTTGGCACCAAGCAAGTTAGCAGGTACCAGGCTAACTAGCCATTTCCAGTCATGTGGTAATATTTGCTGGTAAACCTAGCTTTAGGTGGCTGGTTGTAACATTAGTAGCTTGCTGTTTTGTAGCCATATCTATGACTAAAAATAGAAGACATTTTACAATCAAGATACAATAGCTAGATCTCCTATTGTAAAAACCTCTTCTACTTTGAGTCACACATATGGCTAACTGTTTAGCTAACTTAGCTAGCTACCTAGCTAGCTGAGTTACCTACTTTAGCTAACAATTCGATTTCTCCCCAATGTAATACAGTAGTATGTTAGCCAGCAATACACAATATGGGTTTCAGTAGATACACTAAAGTTAGCTAGCTAGATGGCTTGTATGAAAAATAACTTACTTAGCTAGATATTTATCATCTGCCCTCTTGGTGCTGGCATCGGCTGTAGCTGAGCTGGTAGCTAAATCCAAATCTTTGTTTCAAATCCTCTTCACTATATTCCGGTTGAAGCATATGGTTGAATATCTCCATGTAGCTAGCTAAGAGAACATAGAAAAATGCTCCACCGTTGAATTTGTGTTCTTCTTTCTTCATCTTTAAGGTTTTATGGCAGACTACACCTACTGGTGTATTGCTGCCACATACTGTACGGGGTATTGAAACAAAGGAAGAGGAGGGGGGGGGGAACACAACAGCACACCAAAATAAAAAAGTTCAGTCACAGTTCAGATCACATCCCTAAACAGGCTCAAGTGCCTGTGAATATGTGCATTCAGGATTCCTTGTAATGCCTCTGCTGTAAAGTCCCTAAGTCCCAAAAAACGCTCAGCCACACTCACTATGCCTATTTTCTCAGATTTCCTCCCTTTTTGCGTTATGGAGTTAATAACCAATGCAATGTTGACAAGGAGTATTATCTGGTGTCTCTATTCCTACTACCTTTACTTCTTCAATTTCACTCCTTCCACTCTTCTCACCGCCTCCGGAAAGGAGACATGCTGGCCAGCCTTTATTCTTACCTCCCCCATCTACTTCACCCTAACAGGACACTTCAGAAATTCGGGGGCATGTTCACCACCACAATTGCAGCATTTAGGCTCAGCTGGCATATGATACCCCTCCCGTCTACATACACTTGACACATGACAAAGGAAATTGCATTTATCACACTGCAGGGGTGTGGGCATGAAGGCTCTCACTGGGTATCTCATAAAACTCAAATGCATGTGAGAAGGGAGAGACTCCTCATCAAAAAACAATAGAATGGATGGAGTGGGCTTCCTCACTCCATGCACCATGCGGGTCAGTTGGTGTGCACCAACCACCTGATCCAATTCTTCACATATATGCTTTGATTTGACTTCTAGCGCCTCCCCAGAGATAACACCCTTGATACAGTAGCTGCCCTGCTAAGAAGATCCACACACAACATACTGTACATGGCCACACTATGGTACCGTAGCTGTTCTAAAACAATGCTGTCCCCAGAGAGTACTCAGCTCAGCAGATATACTTTGAGCTGCAATATGATCAAGAAGACACTGCTGGACTATCTAGAACCTTAAAGGTTCTTTGGCTGTCCCGATAGGAGAACCCTTTGAAGAACATTTTCTGGTTGCAGGTAGAACCCTTTGTGTTCCATGTAGAAACCTCTGTAGAAAGAACCTAAGTGGATGTAAACTTCCGACTTCAACTGTATTCCAATCCAATATCTTCTCCAGGTGCAGAGCACGCTCCTTCTGTTCCAAAGTCACTTTACCCCTACATTCATGTACATATTACCTCAATTACCTCTACTAACCTGTACTCCCGCACATTGACTCAGTACCCCCTGTATATAGCCTCGATATTGTTATTTTATTGTTAATTAATCTTTCTTTTTTTTAAACTTTCTTTTATTTATTAAGTATTTTACTTAAAACTGCATTGTTGGTTAAGGGCTTTTAAGAAATAATTTCATGGTAAGGACTACTGTGAAACTAGGTACCACCTGTTGTGGTACATGTGACAAATATAATTTGATACACACAACAACAACAAAAAGCCCACTTCTCGTTACTCTCACCGACACCATCTCATCCAACACATCCACACTTTTGTGAATTCAATCGGATCTCCCAGGTAACACCGTCAATCTAAAAGCCTTACTCCATCCCAAAAATAATCAGAACTAGGCTTGGATGTACTAGATTCCACTACCACTTTACTTCTCTGATTTCCTTTCATACTCTCCACTGTCATCAAATTCTTCTCACTCTCATCTCTCAACATGCCTTCTGATTCAAACAGAACATCCGCTTCCTCCCTTTTCTCCCTATCTTCTCACCCTACCCTCTCGAACTTGTGTTGATAAGAGGAATCATTTTAACCCATTGCGGTCTGGTCAGTTCTTTAAGTTTTGCGTTTTGTCCGCCTCCCTTTCAAAATAGCCCACATTTGGGGAGGGACATGGAATCCGCCGATAGGAACATCACTGAAAGAAGTCTAAATGGCTCAATCGAAGAAGGAAAACCAAATGTACATGCACACATACGTATAGTACGATCAGTATAACATGACGGCTTCCCGAAGTGCCACAAAGCAGGACTACGTTCATTTTCAGATCTCATACTGTTGCCTCATATGAAACATTTGATCTCAAATCCAAAATGCTGGAGTATAGAGCCAAATTAAAAGTCCCCTATTCTCAGAGCTGAAGAGGGCTCTGGTTTTCATCTTCATTCCAACTGGAGGATTGTTTCTCATCCAAGCCCTCCTTACCTCTCCTTGTAAAGTGCATAAGAAAATAAAATGAAAAGCGGGAGAAATTGAAGTAGAAAACGTTTAGTGTGGGTGACCTTTGAGGTGCTGGGATAAAACACAGAGAACACAGAGACAGACATGGTAAAACACAGAGACAGACAGGGTAAAACAGAGAGACAGACAGGGTAAAACAGAGACAGACAGGGTAAAACAGAGAGACAGACAGGGCCCAAAAGTAGGTCTCTCCTCAAAAAGTAGTGTAGTATTTAGGGAATAGGGTGCCATTTTGGACTGTATCCATTCAAAAACAAACTAGCCATGCCACAGACTAGCGAAAATGAGAATGGGAGAAAGCGTAGGTACAAATAACGTGGCTACTGCAGAGGTGAATTATCATACTGACTGATGCAGAATTAACATAATATTATCTTTGAGTATATTCCAGGTAAATTAGAACTATAAACTAAGTACCATGTTTCGGATGCGAGACCGAGACTTTAACCTCAAACCTAAACTTTATTACAACAAGCAACTTTGCACATAACATGATAGTTTGAAGACCGAAAAAATACTGGAGGAAGGGGGAAAAATGCAGTTAATCAAAGTTAGCAAATTAGGTAATTATTTCAGTTTAATGAACAGAGATGCTTTAAGCCAAAAGGCCTTTTTACTAGGTGTCTCCTGGTGTTTTAACAAAAAAACTTACTACGACCTCATTAATACTTTAATCATAAAAAAACAATTAATTCAAACCCGTTGCATTATGCATAGAGTTTCTAATGGTTTGAGTATTATAATAAATGTTCATTATCATACAGTCCCTTAAAATTGCTAAATACAGATGGTGTCCTCGCATATTTCAGTTTAACAGTGAGTGCTCAAACAGTGGCTTTTATACTATACTGAACGTTTTGGTGCCAAATGTTTACATTACATCCAAATTTCACAATGTTCTATTGTTTTATAATGACCTGCACGTTAAATTATGTGCATTTGGTATAACCATTTGAAGCGTACTTATATGTTGCATTAAACTATCCACTGTATTCAAATATATCTCATTAGCATACAATTTCTCACTATTCATCCAACATACAAATGAATACCATAGGCTATAATACGAAATGTCCTATGAGATTTCATCAAAAACAGACAAATTCAGTTTATATATTTTTTATTTATCTAGGCAAGTCAGTTAAGAACAAATTCTTAATTACAATGACAGCCTACCCAGGGCAAACCCAGACGACGCTGGGCGAACTGTGCACCGCCCTATGGTACCCCCAATCACTGCTGGATGTGATACATCTGGATTTGAACCAGGTACTACAGTGACACCTCTTACACTGAGATGCAGCATCTTTTACCACTGCGCCACACAGGAATCAGCAATGAAGTATACATTAAATGATATACATATGGAAGCAAGATATCTGCATGTACGCCCCAAGACAATTCCTAGGCTGTGTACCAAATGGCACACTATTCCCTACATATGTAGTGCACCCTAAGGGCTCTGGTCAAAAGTAGAGCATTCGGAAAGTATTCAGACCCCTTCACCCCTTCACTACACACAATWCTCCATAATGACAAAGCGAAAACAGGTTTAGACATTTTTGCTCATTTATTAAAAAGTAAAAACAGAAATACCTTGCTATGAGACTGGAAATTGAGCTCAGGTGCATCCTGTTTCCATTAATCATCCTTGAGATGTTTCTACAACTTGATTGGAGGCCACCTGTGGTAAATTCAATTGATTGGACATGATTTGGAAAGGCACACACCTGTAAATATACGGTCCCACAGTTGACAGTGCATGTCAGAGCAAAAACCAAGCCATGAGGTCGAAGGAATTGTCCTTAGAGCTCCGAGACAGGGTTGTGTCGAGGCACAGATCTGGGGAAGGGTACCAAAACAATTCTGCAGCTTTGAAGGTCCCCAAGAACACAGTGGGCTCCATCATTCTTAAATGGAAGAAGTTTGGAACCACCAAGACTCTTCCTAGAGCTGGCCACCCGGCCAAATTGAKCAATGGTGGTGAAGGCCCTTGGTCAGGGAGGTGACCAAGAAGCCGATGGTCACTCTGACAGAGCTCCTGAGTTGCTCTGTGGAGATGGGAGAACATTCCAGAAGGACATCCATMTCTGCAGCACTCCATCAATCAGGCCTTTATGGTAGAGTGGCCAGACGGATGTCACTCCGCTTGGAGTTTGCCAAAAGGCACCTAAAGGACTCTCAGACCATGAGAAGCAAGAGTCTCTGGTCTGATGAAACCAAGACTGAACTCTTTGGCCTGAATGCCAAGCGTTACCTCTGGAGGAAACCAGGCACCGCTCATCACCTGGCCAATATCATCCCTACGGTGAAGCATGGTGGTGGCAGCATCATGCTGTGGGGATGTKTTTCAGTGGCAGGGACTGGGAGACTAGTCAGGATTGAGGGRAAGATGAACGGAGCAAAGTACAGAGAGATCCTTGATGAAAACCTGCTCAAGAGAGCTCAGGACCTCAGATTGGGGCGAAGGTTCACCGTCCAACAGGACAACAACCCTAAGCACACAGCCAAAACAACGCAGGAGTGGCTTTGGGACAGTCTCTGAATGTCCTTGAGTGGCCCAGCCAGAGCCTGGACTTGAACTTGATCAAACATTTCTGGAGAGACCTGAAAATAGCTGTGCAGCGACACTCCCAATCCAACCTGACAGAGCTTGAGAGGATCTGCAGAGAAGAATGGGAGAAACACCTCAAATTCAGGTGTGCCAAGCTTGTAGCGTAATACACAAGAAGACTCGAGGCTGTAATCGCTGCCAAAGGTATCTCAATAAAGTACTGGCAAAGGGTCTGAATATTTATGTAAATGTGATATTTCAGTTTTTTTTTWTACATTTGCTAAAATTGAAAAAAAAAGGTTTTTGCTTTTCATTATGGGGTATTGTGTGTAGATTGATGAGGGGAAACAACWATTTAATCAGTTTTAGGCTGTAATGTAATATCAAGGGGTCTGAATACCTTCAAATGCACTGCATATGCAGTAGGGTGCCTTTGGGACACAGCTAAAGTCTAGGCATAATAGGCCAGATGGACACCCTCACTACACTCTTTACAACTAGTCRCTGTTTCAGTATCAATCAGTCCCTCCAGGACTTTGTTGGGATTTCTGTGTGATATTTGCTGGTTAAAATGCTTGGATTTGCTGCGGCAATTCAAACATTTTGCATGGCAATACGTTTGTTGACCTGTTACTTGATTGAACCATATTATGCAGTAAATGTGCGGTGATTGGTTGAAATTGCGAGATCTCTTTTGTACTGCGGTGATGGGTCCATTTTATGGGATAATGTTGTGACTTTTATGCGGAAATATAATATGCAGGGAACTGTTGATTTATAAAATTGTAAAAAATGTGATCGCAAAAATCACGGAATCCTGGAGCCACTGATCAATGACAAACAGCATGTCAGAAAAGCTGTTCTGAGATAAGCATGAGGGATGATCCATCATATGTCCTGCACGTGGCTACTGGTGTGTGGAATGTCCAGCTGGCTGTCCAGTCACTGACCTCAGATCAGCCTGTCTCTCCTCTCTTCCCTTCCCTTCCTGAACCCCGGTCATCTGCTCTGTTCTGTTCTTGTCTACGTCCCAAATGGCAACCTATTCCCTGTGTAGTGCACTACTTTTGACTAGAGCCCTTTGTGATGCACACAGCTGTGTTCCGATTGCCAGTACCAGTTCTGAGCGTGGTCCAGCTGATCAGGCATAATTACGCTCCCATTCACGCTCTAATATGCACCAACACACATRGCAGCTGCCGTTTGATGTCGCAGCCGCAGTGTCACAGATCGAAGAAGGAGCCAGATGTCTCTCAGGATGTTAAAATCTGAAGCATCCATTAGAAYTTCCACTTCCCACCAAATATGGTGATGATAGGAAGTCCAGTGGCGGGAAGTAGAAAGATGGAGCTTGATGAAACTTGGCATGACATCCTGCAAATTTTATCATCAATGATACATTCAATGTCAATACAGTTTTATGTTCCCAAAACTAGAATCTGTTACGAACAGAGTGCACTAAGTTTTGTAGACTTAATCCTTTGCCAAAGTTTTCAAATTGCATTGTTTAGGAGTGSAAGGGCAAATAGAGTTACTGCACATGCGCACATAACAGATAAGGAAGGCGTCTCCCATTTGTCATGTCTCTTGTGATGCGGTTCACAGCGGAACTGACGGTTGTGTTAACTTAACAACTGCGTCTGAGTTTTGAAAAACCCTTCCCCCCCTTTTATTCCATGCTGGCGGAAGACCTAGCTAGCCTGTAACTAGCTAACACCAGACACAGATAAAAGGGGAAACATATCATTATCTTTGCAATAGATTAATAGGGTAAACTTTTAATTATATTTGCTGATGCCCCAGAGGCAGATTTTGGCACCAGTAGAGTATCTATATTTAATTTAACCTTTATTTAACTAGGCAAGTCAGTCAAGAACAAACTCTTATTTACAATGACGGCCTACCAAAAGGCAAAAGGCCTCCTGCAGGGACGGGGGCTGGGATTAATAATAAAATATAAATATAGGACAAAACACAAATCACAACAAGAGAGAAAACACACCACTACATRAAGAGAGACCTAAGACAACAACATCCTACCCTTGCTAGATTACGGAGACATAATTTATAGATCGGCAAGTAAGGATGCTCTCGAGCGGCTAAATGTTTTTTACCATTTGGCCATCAGATTTGCCACCAAGGCAGCAACACATAACAACACAGCATGGTAGCAACACAGCATGACAACAACATGGTAACAACACAACATGGTAGCAGCACAAAACATGGTACAAACATTATTRGGCACAGACAACAGCACAACGGGCAAGGAGGTAGAGACAACAATACATCACGCAAAGCAGCCATAGCTGTCAGTAAGAGTTCCATGATTGGGTCTTTGAATGAAGAGATTGAGATAAAACTGTCCAGTTTGAGTGTTTGTTGCAGCTCGTTCCAGTCGCTAGCTGTAGCGAACTGAAAAGACGAGTGCCCCAGGGATGTGTGTGCTTTGGGGACATTTAGCAGAGTGTGACTGGCAGAATGGGTGTTGTTTGTGGAGGATGAGGGCTGCAGTAGATATCTGCTGCCTTCCAAGCAATGGGAACCTCCCCAGAATGGAGAGACAGGTTAAAAAGGTCAGAGATAGGCTTGGCGATTACAGGGGCAACCTTAAAGAAGAAATGGTCTAAACCATCTGACCCAGATGGTTTTTTGAGGTCAAGTTTCAGGGGCTCCTTTAGAACCTCGGATTCAGTGACTGCCTGCAGGGAGAAACTTTGTAGTGGGGCAGGGGAAAAAGAGGGAGAAGCATCGGGGATAGTCACATTAGAAGGGGTGGGAGATGAGGAAATGTTGGATGGGCAAGGAGGCATGGCTGAGTCAAATAGGAATTCTAACTTAATGAAGTGGTAATTAAAGAGCTCAGCCATGTGCTTCTTGTCATTAACAACCACATCATCAACATTAACGTAACCATATATAAACCATGCCCCTCTACAAGGCRGTGCTTATTTAAATTAGGTAAGTGCATATCATATTACCATTGACGTATTAAAATGAGGGTTCAGGTGAAATCACCATGTCTCTTTAATAATGAATCCAAGTGTTTGACATGGGGGAGGGGACCAGTAAATTCACGATCAAAACGTCAGTGTGGAAGCAACAGTAATTTTTCATACTTTGGTCATCATACTTTGATCGAGTTTCCTTCAAATATCATCCAATTTCATGAAAAACATGATTTTGACTGTTCATGAACTTTAAATCAGACTGTGTGCAGTGACAATGATGTGAGGACTAATGATGCGCGGGTTGATTCATAACCCACAGTCCCCTTGGTTATAGCTGAGGGGCGGTCAGGTTTAGGGTCATGAAATATTGTGTGGAAGAATGGCAGGTGGGCGGGGGGCGGGTTGAATATAGAGAAAACAACGTATTAAAAATCCATAAATGTATAATTTGTTAGCAATTCATATCYATAGGCTACATTGATATTTTTCTGTCTTTCATTATTTTTATCTGCTGTTAGTACGTAAACCTAAGCTTTAGGGCCTAACTGTGCATGCACCAAATACATGACAATTGCCAAATGCTTTTGGGAACTTTGGCAGAACATTTTTATGTTGGTCCACTGATGCAAAAAGGACAATGTCGGAGTTTAATGCAATTGGAGAAAAGCTGCAAAATGGAGATCTGAAAATAAAGAGAAGGGAGGGCCAGAATAGTAGCCTAATGTTAGGGAAAGCTGTTATGTGTGATGATTGTGAGGCGCTATACAAATTCGACAATCACAATATGTGGACCTCTAATTTGGCGCGTGAAGAGAACTGTACTAACCTCTCACATAGCCTAATATAATATTAACTCCTGCAGAATTCAGTAGTTCTTGCAGTAAAATTATCCACCAAATATACATTTTGACATTTTGAGATCTTCACAACGCTGTCCGTGATGTGTACACCGAGGAACTTAAAACTTACTACCCTCTCCACTACTGTCCCGTTGATGTGGATAGGGGGGTGCTCCCTCTGCTGTTTCCTGAAGTCCACAATCATCTCCTTTGTTTTGTTGATGTTGAGTGTGAGGTTATTTTCCTGACACCACACTCCGAGGGCCCTCACCTCCTCCCGGTAGGCTGTCTCGTCGTTGTTGGTAATCAAGCCTACCACTGTAGTGTCGTCCGCAAACTTGATGATTGAGTTGGAGGCGTGCATGGCCACGCAGTCGTGGGTGAACAGGGAGTACAGGAGAGGGCTCAGAACGCACCCTTGTGGGGCCCCAGTGTTGAGGATCAGCGGGGTGGAGATGTTGTTACCTACCCTCACCACCTGGGGGCGGCACATCAGGAAGTCCAGTACCCAGTTGCACAGGGCGGGGTTGAGACCCAGGGTCTCGAGCTTGATGACGAGTTTGGAGGGTACTATGGTGTTAAATGCTGAGATGTAGTCGATGAACAGCATTCTCACATAGTTATTCCTCTTGTCCAGATGGGTTAGGGCTGTGTGCTGTATGGTTGCGATTGCGTCGTCTGTGGACCTATTGGGGCGGTAAGCAAATTGGAGTGCGTCTAGGGTGTCAGGTAGGGTGGAGGTGATATGGTCCTTGACTAGTCTCTCAAAGCACTTCATGATGACAGAAGTGAGTGCTACGGGGCGGTAGTCGTTTAGCTTAGTTACCTTAGCTTTCTTGGGAACAGGAACAATGGTGGCCCTTTTGAAGCATGTGGGAACAGCAGACTGGGATAAGGATTGATTGAATATGTCCGTAAACACACCAGCCAGCTGGTCTGCGCATGCTCTGAGGAAGCGGCTGGGAATGCCGTCTGGGCCTGCAGCCTTGCGAGGGTTAACACGTTTAAATGTTTTACTCACGTCTGCTGCAGTGAAGGAGAGTCCGCAGGTTTTGGTAGCGGCCGTGTCAGTGGCACTGTATTGTCCTCAAAGCGAGCAAAGAGTTATTTAGTCTGTCTGGGAGCAAGACATCCTGGTCTGCGATGGGGCTGGTTTTCTTTTTGTAATCCGTGATTGACTGTAGACCCTGCCACATACCTCTTGTGTCTGAGCCGTTGAATTGCAACTCTACTTTGTCTCTATACTGATGCTTAGCTTGTTTGATTGCCTTGCGGAGGGAATAGCTACACTGTTTGTATTCGGTCATGTTTCCGGTCACCTTGCACTGGTTAAAAGCAGTGGTTTCGCGCTTTCAGTTTCGCGCGAATGCTGCCATCAATCCACGGTTTCTGGTTTGGGAATGTTTTAATAGTTGCTGTGGGTACGACATCGCCGATGCACTTTCCAATGAACTCGCTCACCAAATCAGCGTATTCCTCAATGTTGTTGTTGGACGCAATGCGGAACATATCCCAATCCACGTGATCGAAGCAGTCTTGAAGCGTGGAATCAGATTGGTCGGAGCAGCATTGAACAGACCTGAGCGCGGGAGCTTCTTGTTTTAGTTTCTGTCTGTAGGCTGGAAGCAACAAAATGGAGTTGTGATCAGCTTTTCCAAAAGGAGGGCGGGGGAGGGCCTCATATGCGTCGCGGAAGTTAGAATAACAATGATCTAGGGTTTTACCAGCCCTGGTTGCGCAATCGATATGCTGATAGAATTTAGGGAGTCTTGTTTTCAGATTAGCCTTGTTAAAATCCCCAGCTACAATGAATGCAGCCTCAGGATATGTGGTTTCCAGTTTACATAGAGTCAAATAAAGTTCGTTCAGGGCCATCGATGTGTCTGCATGGGGGGGGATATATACAGCTGTGATTATAATCGAAGAGAATTCCCTWSGTAGATAATGCAGTCTTTGTCGTGAGCGAGTCGACCAGGAGATCAGCTTTTCTAAGGCCCGCCCCTTTGACGTGACGTGGCAAAGAGTTTATAAAATGGATTGCAACGACACAGCCGGCCACTGGATGAAGCCTGATTTAAACATATTATCAGTAATTACCAGTAAATCTAGTGCGCTGTAGTCTTAAGAGGTTTTAACATCACTCAAAATAACAGGCTCGGATTGAAAATATATATTTTTCTGTCAGTTGAAAAATTGGCCAATACTTTGTTAGTCAAAGTGCATCCAAACAGAATTGTACCTATATCTGACATAGGAACACTAACAACCAACTACACAGTACACGACAGTAACTCTCCCCTCCTCCAGAGTCCTATTGCTAGCCTAAAATGTTATCTGGGTGTCCCAAATGGCATCCTATTCCCTTTATAGTGCACTACTTTGTCTGCACTACCCTGTTCAAACATAATGCACTATAAATGGAATAGGATGCCATTTGGAATGTTGCCAGAGGCTGTTTTAGGCCTGTTCTGGTGGCAGCTATGTTCTCTACTCTAACTCTCTGAACCCACTGAACTCTCCAGCTAGCTACCTAAAAGCTGTTTTAAGCCTCACAGCCAACCCCATTGGTTTACAGCATTATCATGCACACCAACTCACACGCTCACAGAGTGCTTGAAGTGGACTGAAATAAATGCTCATTTTGGGTGCCAGTACTCATCATATTTTTAAGGCTGATTCTAAAGAAGGTGCCAGGACTCAAGAGTTAGAACATTTGAGGTGACAGTACTATGTCTGTTAAAAAAAGGTGCTGAGTAGAACCATAGAGGATTCTTTGGTTTGTCCCTATAGTGGAATCCTTTTTGGTGCTGGGTAGAACCCTTTGCAGAGGATCTATCTAGAACCCTATATGTAGGGTTCCTCAAATAACCTTTTTATAGAACTGTCTACGATGGGTTCTAGCGAGAACCCTTTTATCTTTGGAGGGTTCTTCCTAGAACCCTCTATGAGCAGTTCCACCAGCCTCATTAGTCTTTATAATTACATTTTTATGACAATGCATTACATATATCATAAGGCCTTTCTTTGAGGGCATAGTTATACCCTAACATAGTGGTGTTAATAATCTCCTGGTTTTGTCACGACTTCCGCCAAAGTTGGTGCCTCTCCTTGTTCGKGCRGSGTTCGGCGGTCGACGTCACCGGCTTTCTAGCCTGCACCGATCTACGTTTCTTTTTCCATTTGTTTTGTCTTGATTGTACACACCTGGTTTCCATGACGTTAYAATTTATTCCCTATTTAACCCTCTGGTTCCCACATGGTTTTGTGCGTGTTGGTTCTTTGGTTGCTCTTTGGTGTCGRGCTGGAATATTTTTCCCTGTATGGAATTAGTTAGTGATTTATTTGAGTAAAGTACGCTTTTACTCAGTTCTGTGTCCTGCGCCTGACTCTGTCCTAACCGCTGCACACTGACACATGACAGGTTTACAGGCCAAGTCAGTGATTTCTTTCGGAATCCAGACGGAGTAAGGATAGCCAACAAGTGGAATTCTTAATCAGCCACAACCTGCATTTAGCCAGGGTAGGGAAGATGCAATACCGAGACTACCTCAATCCTCTAGACTGGAACAACCAGTTGGTACAATACATCCAATTACTAATAGATTGGATTAATTTAGAAAAATGAATGTTATTTATCTTTGTGTAGCGTGAAATTAATCAACCAATCAATGTACATGCAAAAAATATATATTACACTAAAACAAACAATTCTGAACATCTCCCTGCAATAGAGTACACWTACAAAATGATGCACTTGATTAAGAATCAATCGAGGATAAGCCCAAAAAAGCATACAACTTATTTCCCTTGTGGTCCTCTTTCTTGAGAGCAGTTGGCAAGTTTGGCATGTGTGACAGTCTACAACACATAGAATTGAGCACTTAAATGTGACTTTTYTTGTACCTCTTCTCAATCTCTCGGAGCATAGCGAGAGTTGGTTTGAATATGGCTGGCAGAGAGTAAACAAGTTCAGCACTTTTTAACTCCTAACAAACACTTTTCCATCTTTCTTTGGAGTTTAAACTCTTATAATCTCGGGTCCAACATCTGTTGTGCCACCAGATATCATTAAATGTTCTGAACCGTGTAGAAAAAGGTCATGGCTACTGGAGAGCTGCTGAGACGACAGACACAAAGAGCACATGGATGATTCAGCCCCAATCTCACTCTTTCCCCCAGTCTCTCTCCCTCTCTTTTATCCCTCTCTCCATCTCTGCCTCCCACTCCCTGTCTGACTCCTATCCTTTATTCTTCTCCCCCTCTCATTCTCTCTCCCTCCATCTCTCCCTCCATCTCTGCCTGACAGACACCCGCACTCCAGTGAGTTTCTGTCCATGCGTGTCATGACTAATTGACTCTCACTGGGGGTTATGGCAAGGTTGTGGCCATCACATGCAATGTTCAGTCAGAAAGGTCAAAGTTGAATGAAAAAGAAAACATGTGTGTCGGTGTGAATAATGATGACAGTCAGACGCAGCCTGGACAGACCAGATCATGGCTAACATACCAACGGTGTTAATAGAATCSGTGTGACCCAGTCAAAACGTGTGTGTACAGAATATGTAAGTTGTTCATAGGAAGACAGTATGCTATAAGGTATCAGTACAGCAGCCCAGCCTTCAGATGAGAATGTGCATCTTTTCTCTCGCCTGCAAAAATGAAGCCCTGGGGATTGCAATACGGTTATAAAGCAAGTATAAATGAACTCACCCACTTTATTGTCTCCTCTTCAACATCATGACTCACCGGTCCTTAAATCCACACCTGTTGTCCTCCATGCAACTGCAGGTCCTCACTAAAAACAGAACAGGACAGAGAAAAACGATTGTTGAAATTGAACCAAAAACAAAAACAATGAAATAAGCTTGTTGTAAGGCAAAGTGCTCAATTAATAAGAGACTCTCAAACCAGAAATGATTGGTTGAAGAGACATTCAATACTGTTACGTGTTTCGGCTAAGAAGAGTTTGTTTCGGCGAAAATTCAAAGCTGCACTGTCTCAGTTCTCATCCCAAACGTAGTCCTTTTGGGAAGCTATACGGGGAAGCTGTACGTCCCAGTTTTTCAGATTTTCATCTAAATGTTGTGGAACCTATATGGTTAAATATGAAACTATTTGTGAGAAGATGAARCGTTATTTTAGCCTTCTAAATGTGATAATTGTTTTTCATATAGACTTTTGCCAATTCAGTAACCACGCCCACGTGAGCACAGACATTGTGGCAACGTGATGGAACCGCCCTCCAAGGCGAGGGCATAAAAGGACTGCTAATTTACATTTGACCAAAACATGAGAACGTGAGGATTTGGTCCACACTTTACGAAATGGTTTAAAAACTACAAGACCAGCACATTGCCGGGTTGCTACTGRCGTGTAAAATGGTTTAAAACTACTAGACCAGTATACGTGCAGCGTGACCGAGCTGAATATTACGAAATGGTAACTCAACAGAGAAGAAGACTAGACATAGACATGCACTGGCTGCAGCTCTGCATGTAACGTGACAAGAAAATAAGAACATTTCCCTATCAAACGACCATTGGAACGCCTGATGTATCCAGTCTAACGAACACTTCCAGAACAAAGAAAGCCTACTACTACAACTACTAAGGACATTGATTCAGAGGGGTTGGGTTAAATGTGGAAGACACATTTCAGTTGAAGGCATTCAGTTGTACAACTGACTAGGTATCCCCCTTTCCCTAATATAACTTCAGGTGGAAAACCTTAGACTTTCTGTCAAACTATTCATCACAGACGGATCGAGGGGTTTCAACAGAGAGACGACAGACAAAGACATATAAGCGTAAATATTTGTTTCATTTTTATATCCAAATGAGCGGTTGTTAGGGTGCTATTATTCAACTGTATGTACAATAGTTGAATTCCTTTGTCTCTCCTTCTCCCGCTCTTTCTTTCCCCACCCCTTTCATTGTGTATCCAGCCGTCATATCGGGTTAGTCCACTAGGGACTTTTCATTGCATTATGTTAGTAATCAATTCAACCTATATTGTGTGTGTTTACGTAATTCTGTGTGATTATTTAGTTAGTTAGTAAATAAGTAATTAAGCCAGTTTGTGTATCGCTGAATCATCATTTAGACTAGGGTTCGTGCAGATTTGAAGTCAACAACATTCAGAATGAGACTGATATGAGGAAATAATAATATAAAAATTGACTGTTATTAATGTAAGAGATATTTATATCTTTAGAGTTTAAGTTGGGAAATAGTAACTCGTTAAATAACTTTTCCCGTGGTGCCCCAAGATTGCATTTTTAAAAATGTAACCTTTATTTAACTAGGCAAGTCAGTTAAAGAACAAATTATTATTTACAATGACGGCCTACACCGGTCAAACCTGAAAGACACTGGGCCAATTGTGCACCGCACTATGGGACTCCCAATCATGGCCGGTTGTGATACAGCTTGGATTCGGACCCGGGTGTCTTTAGTGACGCGTCAAGCACTGAGATGCAGTGCCTTRGACCACTCATGAGTTAAGTGATGAATTGAATCACGTAATAACTAAACATAGTTAACTGATTTGATAAAATAACCGTCATCCCATTAATGGTAGTCACGTCACGTCACAATTCACCCTCTGAATGGCACACATACACAATCCATGTCTCACTTGTCTCAAGGCTTAAAAATCTTTAACCTGTCTTCTCCCCATCTACACTGATTGAAGTGGATTTAACAGGTGACATCAATAAAAGATCATAGCTTTCACCTGGATTCACCTGGTCAGTCTATGTCATGGAAAGAGTTCCTAATGTTTTGTACACTCAGTGTACAGTGCACTACTTTTGACCAGAGGTGCACTTTATAAGGTGCTATTTGGGATGCAGTTACTTCTTTGCAAACTGGTGTTAGAATGAGAAGGGGATGGTCAGGGGCTAACTTTATGAGACAAAGGCTTAGAATCTGCATCCCTCCACCCCCCATACACACACATTCACACACCTCCTGGGGCCAAATGAATACCTGTCAGTGAGTATGTGAGTTTCACATTACAGCGTGTGATTTCATTAAGTGTGCCCTTCAGGGGTCTGCTACGCCAGGTGGTGGTCCGACAGTGCCAGAACTAAACGTAAAGCCCTGTATCTACATTGCAAATATACTCTTCTGTTAATGTACATGACGGCTCAGTCCTGCACTCAATAGTAAGACTCAACTGCTGTTGAGCTGCCATAGTTTCCATAATTCAAAGGCTTGAGTAAATTTCGGTTGAATTCACACTGTGACAGATGCACTGTCAAACCTTTGTATAATTTCAGCCAGTAGTTTTGAATGTAGCGCTCACGAATGAAAGTGGTCCCCAGAAATTGCGTACTGTCACGTGCGGATATGTGCACCATGTCCTTGCTCTATAGTGCTGAGCAATTAAACCAAAATGTCAGTTGTTCAGATATTAAACAAGTAATTGACCGATGTCGGTTCATTTACTTGAATTCCATTTAGTTCTGTTGTTTTTGTGAGCCCAACGCGCCGTTTCTCTAGAGAGAAATAAAATAATTCACAAGGGAAATGAAGTGAAGACCTATATGGGACACTGGGATGAAGGGAGTTGTACTTTTCATTATGGAAATATAAAACCTAGCTCAGTACAGAAACGTGTCAATTAACAACAATGACCATAATCCATTGCGCCTGTTCTTTTCCGTCTCGGACAGAGATGGATACACTTTAACGCCTGCTATGTTAGGTTAGATACACACAGACCTCATACAGCACTGCATGAGAGAGGAATGTACACAACCCAATGATGAGAGATAGAGACAGTTCATGAAAGTATGCCTTATCTACTATAAAGTCAAATTATTGTCAGACGGCTCTGCAGAATAGGCCTACTTAGGCAGTCTAGCCTAGCTAAATAGGATGACTGAAGACAGTACAGTATGGGGAGAACAGAGATAATGTTAGATGGTTATCTGGATGGCTGACTGCTACTGCCCGAGCAGAGATGAGATGATGACTTTAAGGAATTAAAAATTATAAAGTCATCAAATAAAACAAAGTAATATACACAACTGAAATATTTTATTATTTCATAGTAATTTCCTATTTTACTGTATGGACCTGACAGAAACAATTGAATATTTTGTGTGTTTTGGAGCTTTGGAATTTCAATGCAACATCTCTAATAATAGTTTTATTTTATTATACATGAATGTTAAAAAAATTACTGATTTTTTTCATAATCTAAACGAAGCCAAACCGACCTCAAAATTAATAAATATGGGGGAAATGGCTCTGCACAGGTTCCAAAAAACAGTAACTTTCAATTTAGGAATTTTGTGGCTAATTTAGGTAAGACAGTATTTCTGCGCGTAGATTATGCATGTCTGAAMTACATTCTTTGGGCTAGGGGGCAGTATTTTCACGTCCGGATGAAAAGCATGCCCAAAGTAAACTGCCTGCTACTCAGGCCCAGAAGCTAGGATATGCATATTATTAGTAGCTTTGGATGGAAAACACTGTGAAGTTTCTAAAACTGTTTGAATAATGTCTGTGAGTATAACAGAACTGATTTGGCAGGCAAAACCCCAAGCACAATCCATCCAGGGGAACATTTTTTGAGCTCAATGTGTTTTCTATTGGTTTTCTATGGGAAACTAGATTTATGAGGCACCTGATTGCAGTTCCTATGGCTTCCACTAGATGTCAACAGTCTTTAGAAATTGGTTGATGTTTTTCCTTTGAGAAAYTAAGAAGTAGGGCTGTTCAGTCTGAGTGTCAAGCCAAGTGGACTCTTTTGTTTGGTGCGCACGACCTGGAACTCGCTCCACGTTGATTTTATCTGCTATTGAACACAGTATATTCCGTCTTAAATTTTATTGATTATTTACGTTTTAGGATACCTAAAGTTGGATTGGAAAGTTGTTTGAAATGTTTGGACCAAGTTTACAGGTCATTTATTAGATACTTTGTAGGCATGTTGGGCGAGTTGGAACCGGTGTATTTCTGAATCAAATGCGCCAAATAAATGGACATTTTGGGGATATAACGAAGGAATTTATCGAACAAAGGGACCATTTGTGATGTTTATGGGACATTTTGGAGTGCCAACAGAAGAAGATCTTCAAAGTTAAGGCATTAATTATATCGTTATTTCTGATTTTTGTGTAGCACCTGCCTGGTTGAAATCTGATTTTCATGTGTGTGTATGCGGGGTGCTGTCCTCAGATAATCGCATGGTCTGCTTTCGCCGTAAAGCCTTTTTGAAATCTGACACWGYGGCTGGATTAACAWGAAGTTAAGATTTATTTTGATGTATAACACTTGTATGTYTWATKAATTCTTATTATGAGTATTTCTGTTTTTGAATTTGGCGCTCTGCAATCTCACTGGATGTTGTCAAATCAATCCCGTTAMCGGGATTCGAGCGGGAGTGGGGGTGAAGGGATCCCTAAAAGGTTTTTAACACTGAAGAATTTGTATGAACCTCAATATCTTCAAGTTCTATTAATAAATTATAATGCGCACATTGAATAGTACAGTGCAAATCTTTATATGATTATTAAACCATGGATTTGACCTTGCTGACTTCTCATCTGCAGTTGAAATATAGTTATAGGACTGCTGCCTTGGATTCTGAATGTCATTCTATTTTAATCACCAAAGATTTATACAAATCTGGAATTATTTTAATCACCAGAGATTTGGATATAGTGTATTTAGAATCCGATTTGTTTTGACATTTTCTCCATGTAGAGTTATGCAGTATTAGTCTCATTTTATCCCATGTACTGATAGGATAAGGCTTTATCGAAAATACTCCCCTTGGTGACTCACAGATAGGTAGTTTCCGATAGGCAGTGTAATGTCATTATAATCTATATCCCAAATGACACCCTATTCCCGATGTAGTACACTACTTTTCACCCGGGCCCTAAAATGACCTTAATTGGTCATCATAGAAAAGGGCTGTCCGTGGAGAAGCCTGTTAGGACGACCAGAGGCTAAATCTAAATCCCCCCCCCCTTTCCTGTCAACAATTCTCTGCTTTTCACAGCCTTGCCAATCCTCTTTCTGACTCGCCTCTTTTCATCACCAAAACAGCTGCCTCCAACAATCAGGCAAATATGTGCATGCCGTGTGTGTGTGTGTGTGTGTGTGTGTGTGTGTGTGTGTGTGTGTGTGTGTGTGTGTGTGTGTGTGTCCGATAACTTTCATATTGTGATTTTGATCTATATGTGGGTATATATGCAGCAGACAACCAGAGACAGAGACAGTGAAATGCAGAGGAACCAAGGAGATAACGTGCTCAGAGCCCCCTAAATTCTTAGTAAATGGACTTTGAGTACTCCAGCATAGACCTTAACATGAACACCCTCCAACGTCAATTTATCCCACAGTATAGGAACATAATACAATGCAGTGCTAACAAATCCTGAAGTTTGAATAATGTGTGTGTGAATAATGGAGCTGAGCCCATGGCTGTACAGTGGGGAGATTAAGCATGGCGCTAGCCAGCTATCAAGGCAGGCAGGGATGCAGGCTCAGGACTAGTTGTCCTGACTCAGTGTTGGCGTAGCCTAGCTGGGGCTCAGGGGGTTAATGCAGCTGGGGGCAAGGTCTGATCCAGATCCCATCGGTAGCCGACGCGACTTCAAAGAGTCTAAATGGCCATCTCCTCTCGGCTCAGACACACTGGGCAGCCCAGAAGTCCCAGCTCACAGGTCAAACTTAGTTTAATCTTTTATGGATCGTGCTTGCATTGATTGTGAACAGTTTCATGAATACAGCAAAGGGCCTTGATTCCATATCACATCGAAACATATGGTCATTTTTTCAAAGGCTGAGATTTTCCGACTTTTATGTAAAGCCTTTTCTCTCTCTCAATTCCCTTTCTCCCCTTCTCTCCCCTATCCTTCTCTACTTGTTCACTTCCCTCACTCTCTCGTTTTGCATAGAAGGTCACAGTAATTTCCCCCTTAGACAGATAAAAAATAAAAACATTTGCATAGTGATGAATTATTCAAAG
Source organism: Salvelinus sp. IW2-2015 (assembly GCF_002910315.2). Lineage (NCBI taxonomy): Eukaryota > Metazoa > Chordata > Actinopteri > Salmoniformes > Salmonidae > Salvelinus > Salvelinus sp. IW2-2015. Next base: position 50,092,630 of record NC_036854.1, on the reverse strand, counting down.
TCCTGCCCTTGAAATGGAGCGCTGCAGTCGTCAACTAACACACTCTTAAAAATGCTGGGTTAAAAACAAGCCTATTTGCATAAATATTGGACAGAATACACGTTGCGTTATTTATACCCAGCCAGCAGGGTCACAAACAACCCCTTGTTTTCTTTAAATTGCGTTGTTGATCCTGGGTTACTGAGCTATGATCCACCAGGTCAGATTAGAAAACAAGAGGCACATTTTAGGAGGGGCGTGGCTGACAGATAGTTATTGTTGGCCACCCGCAAAAGTAAATGTCATTCCAGTTAATCTGTTATGTTGTATTGTCAACACATTTTAAGGTTGAACACTGACACGTTGTATCTTTAATAAGGCTTACACAAGAGTATGAGTTCCTATGCATATCCTAATGTTGATAGTTACCACTTTATAATATTTGTGGCTGCTAGTAAGTTCATGAGAAAACATGATCTTGTACATTGTACGTAGAGTAAGCTACAGCACCATCATGTTTCTCAAATCATATTCTACAATAGTTGGCGATTAAAGAGCATCCCCCCACTGACTCCCTGTGACCTGGCCTTGACCTCTGTCAGCGTCCCGCGGCTGGCCACCCTACCTGGTGAACAGGTGTCAGATGGATGGACCAGCATCTGCTAGGCTACCCTGCAGCCCCTCAACACCAAGGATGCGGTATGCTTAGTCTTAGTATGGAGACCAGGGAAGGGTCGCAAAGAAAACAGTTACAAAGAAGTGTCTCTCTCCCATACAGCTGCACTAGAACTGATTTACAGATCCCATATTGAATGGTAAAGAATGACTCCTACGTTTAGGTGTCAGGCTGTGTGAGGCTGCAGTGGGATCAGTCACCAACACAAACAGTCAGCAGACGATGCAAATATTCTCCATGCAAATTCAGTCTGCCATGAAGCATGTAGCTAAATGACTAGCAGCTGGTATTATAAAAGGCATGCAAATACTGTTGTTAGAAGAAGGAGAAGGCAAGGCTCACTGATTGAGTGGAAACAGGGTGAGTTCCAAATGGCACCCTGTTCCCTATATAGTGCACTACTTTGGACGAGTGCACAGAGAGCTCTGGTCAAAAGGAGTGCACTTTGTCGGGATGAGGGTGCCATTTGCAAATCAGGACGAATCAATGCTAACAAACACCATGCCTCCCAATTATGAGGCTTAATTCACTTTTTCTTTCAGTCTCCAATCCATTTCCTTCTCATTGAGAATAGAGAGAAGCAACTAACTCAAAGAAAACATTTAAATTTGAGGATTTTTTTTCACTCACAGAGGCTACATACCAAACGGCATCCTAATCCCTATATAATTAACTACTTTTGACCAAAGCCCTATGGTACACTATACAATACAGGCAATAGGATGCCATAGGGAATGCACACATAAACGTGATCTCTTTTATCCTGATTCGATTAGTCAGTCTTTAAGAGTTGCGATAGATTGGACCAATCACAGCGAACAAGCAGGAGAGCTGGAAACAGGAATCTGATGAGAAAATCGAATTATATTTGTCGAATGTGCCGAATACAACGAATGTTAACCTTACCGTGAAATGCTTATTTTACAAGCTCTTAACCAACAATGCAGAGTTTAAAAAAATATATATATATTTATTTTTTATTTTTTATAAAATGTTTAAAAAAGTAACGAGACTATACCAGTACAGATTAGGCAAGGTAATTGAGGTAATATGTACAGTAGGGGTAAAGTGACTATGCATAGATAGTAAATAGCAAGTAGCAACAGCGTAATAAATGGGGTCAATGCAAATAGTTTGGGTAGCCATTTGATTAACTGTTTAGCAGTTTTACAGTATGGCTTGAGGGTAGAAGCTGTTAAGGAGCCTTCTGGACCTAGACTTGGCCCTCCGGTACCGCTTGCCATGCTGTAGTAGAGAGAACAGTTTATGACTTGGGTGACTGGAGTATGACATTTTTTAGAGCCTTCCTCTGACACCGCCTAGTACAGAGATCTTGGATGGCAGGAAGCTTGGCCTCAGGGATGTACTGGGCCATACGCACTACCCTCTGTAGCGCCTTGCGGTCAGATGCCGAGCAGTTGTCATGCCAAGCGGTGATGCAACAAGTCAGGATGCTCTCGATGGTGCAGCTGTAGAGCGTTTTGAGGATCTGAGTAACCATGACAAATCTTTTCATTCTCCTGAAGGCATTGTTGTGCACTTTTCACGACAGTCTTGGTGTGTTTGGACCATGATAGTTTGTTAGTTATGTGGACATTATCGATCCTCTGCACTACAGCCCCGTCGAACGGAATAGTAGGTCTATGGTTTCTGGGATGATGATTTTGATGTGAGCCATGACCAGCCTTTCAAAGCACCTCATGGCTACATACATGAGCGCTACGGGGAGGTAGTAATTAAAGCAGATAACCTTGGCGTTCTTGGGCACACTGACTATGGTGGTCTGCTTGAAACATACAGGTATTACTCAGTAATGGAGAGGTTGAAAATGTTGGTAAATACACTGTTGGTCATCGCATGTTCTGAGCACGCGTCTTGGTAATACATCTGGCCTTGCGGCCTTGTGAATGCCAATCTTTAAAGGTCTTACTCACATCGCCTAAGGAGAGTGTGATCACACAGTCGTCCGGAACAGCTGGTGCTCTCATCCGTGCATAAAAGGCATTTAGCTCATCTGGTAGGCTCACGTTGCTGGGCAACTCGCGGCTGAGTTCCCCTTTATAATCCTTAATAGTTTGCAAGCCCTGCCACATCTGACAAGCTTCAGAGCCCACGTAGTAGGATTCAATCTAGCCTTTAGGTCAGTGTGGATGTTGCCTGTAATCCATGGCTTCTGGTTGGAATATGTACGTACGGTCACTGTGGGGGCGATGTCGTCTATGCACTTATTGATGAAGTCGGTGACTGATGTGGCATACTCCTCAATGTCATCAAATGAATCCCGGAACATATTCCAATATGTTCTAGCAAAACAGTACTGTAGCTTAGCAACCACGTCATCTGACCACTTCCGTATTGAGCAAGTCACTGGTACATCCTGCTTGAGTTTTTGCTTGCAAGCAGGAATCAGGAGGATAGAATTATGGTCAGATTAGCCAAATGGAGGGTGGGGGAGAGTTGGTCTCAAGTTTCTTTTCCTTTGGTTGCACGTGACATGCTGGTAGAATTGAGGTAAAACAGATTTAATTAGACACAGACCACCACCCCTTGTCTTACGGAAGAGGTTGATGTTCTGTCTTGCCGATACATGTAAAACCCAGCCAACTGTATATTATCAACTGTATATATGTCCTGGTTCAGCCACGACTCTGTGAAACATAACATATTACAGTTTTTAAATGTCCCGTTGGTAGGATAGTCTCGAACAGAGCTCATCCAGTTATTCTCCAGTGATTGCACATTTGCCAGTAGGATGGATGGCAAAGGCGGATTACTCACTTGCCGACGAATTCTCACCAAACACCCGGATATGCAGCCCCTGTATCGGTGTCTCCTCTTCATGCAAATAATTCATTAAAGACAAAAAAAAATCTTTGTCCAGTCTGAGGGGAGTAATCGCTGCTCTGATGTCCAGAAGCTCTTTTCGGTCATAAGAGACTGTGGCAGAAACATTATGTACAGAGAAGGTTACAAACAATGCGGAAAAAACCCACATGGAATAGCAGAATTGGTTAGGAGGCCGTAAAACGGCAGCAATACCCATTGGAACACAAAGGTGTATATGATGGGGCCTCTCCTGCACTGTAATGCGCTAGCATTCTCTCTCGCGCTAGTGCTCCTCCCCCTCTGTTCTGCTGTAGCGTGTGATGATGTRTCATAGATAGAGAGACAGCGTCATGGCCATGCATTTCATCACAGGCCTCTGTGTGTGTAGAGGCTCACCAGTGCTCATTAGCAATCTGACCGGAGGGAGAGAGAGGGTGGCGGAAGGGATGGAGTGACGGAGGGAAAATTATTGAGAGAGAGAGAGATATCGATGGAGAGAGAGAGAGGGGGCTGGGTGGTGGAGAGGATGGAAAATGACAGATGAAGAGAGAGCTGGTGTCACGCCCTGGCCTTAGTTATCTTTGTTTTCTTCATTATTTTAGTTAGGTCAGGGTGTGACATGGGGGATGTATGTGTTTGTATTGTCTAGGGTTTTTTGTATGTTTATGGGGCAGTGTCTAGTCTAGGTGTTTGTATGTCTATGGCTGCCTAGATTGGTTCTCAATTAGAGGCAGCTGTTGATCATTGTCTCTGATTGGGAACCATATTTAGGCAGCCATATTCATTGGGTATTTCGTGGGTTATTGTCTATGTCATTACGTAAGTTGCCTGTGTCTGCACTTGTCGTAGTATAGCTTCACGTTCGTTCGTTTGTTGTTTTGTTAGTTTGTCAAGTGTCCTTCGTTTCGTCTTCGTTAAATAAATTCAAGTATGTATTCAAACCACGCTGCGCTTTGGTCCGATCCTTGCTCCTCCTCAGACGAGGAGGATTACGACGTTTGTGACAGCTGGAGAGAGGGGCAGACAGTGAGCAATTCTAAGCTTGATCTCTCATTGTCAATTTGAAGCAGTACAATCATTAAAAAATTGATATATTCTCCTGAGTTACAGTTATTATGAAATCTCTTGCATAACTCATATTCCCCCTTGACAGGCATAATTAATTGTTATATTCCTCACTGGAAATGTGTGTGCAGCAATATGTAATTATTTAGAGGTTTACTGTATAATGTAATTAAGTATTTCCCTTTACACAGATGCACTACTGTTTGTTTACTAGACATACACACAGGAACACAAGCACACACATGCATAAAATCTGTAACTCTGCATCCATCTCGTCACTTGATTCTGTGATTCATTCCTCTGCACTGCATGTTTGACAAGGTAAGCGATAAGATGTGTGTGTGTGTGTGTGTGTGTGTGTGTGTGTGTGTGTGTGTGTGTGTGTGGTGTGTGTGTGTGTGTGTGTGTGGTGTGTGTGTGTGTGTGTGTGTGTGTGTGAGAGAGAGGGAGAGAGGGAGAGAGGGAGAGATACAAGACCAAAGTACGCCTTCCTGTCCGTTTGGTAGTAATTCTTCGAATTCAATTGAGTCCACTTCGATTTTGAACGGTGTGTGTGTGTGAGCGTTTACTGCCTATGTCCGTGTTTGGATTGATATAACTAACGTATGGAGAAGAGACAGACAGGGACAGAGACTAATGAGAAAGAAACGTGGAGAGAAAAACAATGATAGACGGGGAGGGAGGAATGGAGTGAGATATCAAAGGGACACAGATGGGAAGAGGGAAAATGTATGGAGGAAAAGAAAAGAGAGACCCCTACCTACATTGTCTGGAATATATTGAGCTTCCATCTGATCCATTACATTTAACCCACCCTCTGCATCCTAAATGGCACCCTATTTCCAATATAGTGCACTACTCTGGTCAAAGTAGTGCACGATATAGGAAATAGGGTGCCATTTGGGACGAAAACCCAGAGAATGCCTTTACTACTATATCAGCCCAGCAAGTGAGCTACTACTGTACAGTGTGATTGAGCTAGTGATTGCATTTGATAAAAACACTTAATTAATCTGCCTTCCCAATTAAATCTACTTTGAGAAGTCAAACATAGACTACCGTTCAAAAGTTTGGGGTCACTTAGAAATATCCTTGTTTTTGAAAGAAAAGCAAATGTTTTGTCCATTAAAATAAGAAAGATGGCCAGCATCCCGGAGTCGCCTCTTCATTGTTGACGTTKAGACTGGTGTTTTGCGGGTACTATTTAATAGAGCTGCCAGTTGAGGACTTGTGAGGCGTCTGTTTCTCAAACTAGACACTCTAATGTACTTGTCCTCTTGCTCAGTTGTACACCGGGGCCTCCCACTCCTCTTTTGGTTAGGGCCAGTTTGCGCTGTTCTGTGAAGGGAGTAGTTGTACCAGATCTTCAGTTTCTTGGAAATTTCTCGCATGGAATAGCCTTCATTTCTCAGAACGAGAATAGATTGACGAGTTTCAGAAGAAAGGTCTTTGTTTCTGGCCATTTTGAGCCTGTAATCGAACCCACAAATGCTGATGCTCCAGATACTCAACTAGTCTAAAGATGGCCAGTTTTATTGCATCTTTAATCAGAACAACACTTTTCAGCTGTGCTAACATAATTGCAAAAGGGATTTCTAATGATCAATTAGCCTTTTAAAACGATAAACTTGGATTAGCTAACACAACGTGCCATTGGAACACAGGAGTGATGGTTGCTGATAATGGGCCTCTGTACGCCTATGTAGATATTCCATTTAAAAAATCTGCCGTTTCCAGCTACAATMGTAATTTACAACATTAACAATGTCTACACTGTATTTCCGATCAATTTAATGTTATTTTAATGGACAAAACATTTGCTTTTCTTTCAAAAACAAGGTCATTTCTAAGTGACCCCTAACTTTTGAACAGTAGTGTATATTTTATTGAAAATAATTATTGTTTCTGGACGATGCACCATACTGCCTTTTTGACAACATAACAGAGCGGCGCAGATACTATTCGATTTGAGAATGGCGCTCTTCCCTCACCGCTTTCGCCAGTTCACGTCAGAGGCAATAGACCAGCGTCCCGCGGCTCAACATAATCTAATCTGCCCCTTACCTCAAGAAAATGTTCTGATAAACAAAGCAACTCAAACAATAGCCGAATTTGCATGCAACATCCAATTCTGTCATATATCACATCATGGCTTGACAAATTATTTGTTTGGCCAACTGTTTGGTACCAGTGTAGTACCAGTGACAAGTTTGGACACACCTACTCATTCAAGGGTTTTTCTTTATTTTTTAAAATGTTCTACATTGTAGAATAATAGTGAAAAGCGTTGAACAAATCAAAATATACTTTATAATTGAGATTCTTCTAAGTAGCCACCCTTTGCCTAGATGACAGCTTTGCACACTCTTGGCATTCTCTCAACCAGCTTCATGGGGTAGTCACCTGGAATGCATTTCAATTAACAGGTGTGCCTTGTTAAAAGTTTGTGGAATTTCTTTCCTTCTAAATGCATTTAAGCCAATCAGTTGTGTTGTGACAAGGTAGGGATGGTATACAGAAGACAGCCCTATTTGGTAAAAGACCAAGTCCATATTATGGCAAGAACAGTTCTAATAATGCAAAAAGAAACGACAGTCCATCCTTACTTTAAGACATGAAGGTCAGTCAATGCGGAAAAAAGTGCAGTCGCAAAAAACATCAAGTGCTATAATGAAACTGGCTCTCATGAGGACCGCCACAGGAAAGGAAGACCCATAGTTTACTAGAGTTAAAAGCCTCAGAAATTGCAGCCCAAATGAATGCTTCAGAGTTCAACAGACACATCTCAACATCAACTGTTCAGAGGAGACTGCGTGAATCAGGCCTTCATAGTCGAATTGCTGCAAAGAAACCACTACTGCAAGGACACAAATAATAAGAAAATACTTGTTTGGGCCATGAAAAGCTGAGATTTTTGGTTGCCACTGCCATGTCTTTGTGAGACGTTGAGTAGGTGAATAGAGGATCTCCGCATGTGTGGTTCCCACCATGAAGCATGGAGGAGGAGTTGTGATGGTGTGGGGGTGCTTTGCTGGTGACAATTTTTGTGATTTATTTAGAATTCAAGGCACACTAAAGCAGCATGGCAACCACAGCATTCTACAGTGATACGCCATCCCATCTGAATTACGCTTAGTGGGACTATCATTTGTTTTTCAACAGGACAATGACCCAACACAACTCCAGGCTGTGTAAGGGCTATTTGACCAAGAAGGAGAGTGCTGCATCAGATGACCTGGCCTCCACAATCACCCAACCTCAAACCAATTGAGATGGTTTGGGATGAGTTGGACCACAGAATGAAGGAAAAACAGCCAACAAGTGCACAGCATATGTGGGAATATGTCATATGTCATATGTCATGACTGTTGGAAAAGCATTCCAGGTGAAGCTGGTTGAGAGAATGCCAAGAGTGTTTAAACTGTCCAAGGCAAAGGGTGGCTTCTTTGAAGAATCTAAAATCTAAAATATGATTTGTTTAACACTTTTTTGGGGGTTACTACATGATTCCAAAGGTGTTATTTCATAGTGTTGATGTCTTCACTATTATTCTACAATGTAAAAAATWGTAAAAATGAAGAAAAACCCTTGAATGAGAAGGTGTGTCCAAACTTTTGACTGGTACTGTATGCTATGCCTATCACTYTCTATTGGCCTCAGCCTACTCACAAGGAAGCCTCCTAGGATCCCATGCCCTGGACCTATCTTCCTCTACTACTCTCTTCAACACCTTCTGTACTGCTCTGATCATGGGAACCTCAACCTGCCTTTATCTCACTGGACACTTCTGATCTCCAGCACCATGGCTGCTTCCCTGCCTACCCAAACTCCTTGCTCCGGCAAAACGCTGCGCCACGCCCACAGATGTCAGTGTCTTCTCCGCAATGAGTCTGGATCTGAGTACCTCCCTGATGATTTCTAAAACCTAAACACATTCCAACCATTCTGATTGGTCCCAGAAACCGATGGGTTGGACCAGAGCTAGAACACACATGGGTAAAGAGGTGTTTTGAACATTGGCCATTGACTTTGATACTCTGAATGGTTATAAATGATCCAATCACTGATGACTTTGTTTTGTACAACACCCCTCGTTTTTACGCCACCACAAACAACTTCAACAACGGACGTCTCAGACTAAAGTATGTAGCGAACATAGAGCCCCGGAAGAATTCTGTTTGAGTCGTCAGCCAACATGGGCATCCCTAAAATGAACACACAACTCTGGTTTCTCTTCATTACCCACAACCCTGCGTGGTGTAGATTTCTAGGGTTGTGTCCCTCTATTTACTCCCTCTACCCTATCTCTCACTAGAGGAGGCTGCCAAAGATGGAGCCGTCAATTGTTGGCGAGCAGCAGCAACAACCGCCAGAGCAGAAACCATGACCCTCCTGGAATTCAGCAGGGCAGTTCTCCAGAGAGGTATGGGCTTTGTGCCATCTGACCTAGACTGCCTGGTGCAAGCCCCAGGGCCACAGGAATGATTTGAAGCGAGTTTCAAGACCACCCAGTTTCTAGAACGGTTTTGATTAAAATACAGAAATTGTAAAGATAAGGTCCCATTTTAAAAGTTCACAGTAATTTCACTCTCAGACACAGAATCAAAAGTTGTTACAGTCCAATTCCACAACAAGAGCATCCAAGAGTATGGCATAGAAGTTTGGTTACACCGTTTCACCACCCCCTAGGAAGGTCCTGGACAAAGCAACGTCTGGACTGGGGCACAAAAATTGCGGGTTCAGTTAAGACCAGACCCAACAGGAGTGGGCGGACTCAAACATCTCCTCAGTACCATCTCGCTAGGGAACAACATGGGCTCAGTCCACTACTACTATGTTCGGGAACATTTCAGCCGATCCTTTGCCCTAAACGAGTACCTGAAGAAACAACGACAGGAATGTCTCTTTTTGTGACAACTTTGATTTGTTGTGGGAGCAACCAGCACTTCTGAAAAGAGACAGGATTCACCCTGACCGCAGGGGTTCCAGGATTACTTCCAGCAACATCGCCGTTTAGAGACTGACGGACAGGGTCTGTTAGTGCTCCAGTTTTCCCTGTCAGAATAAGCAACAGAGGACTTGGAAAACATATCAACTCATATCAACTGGCACTATGGTTATTGTGAGTAGCCTAATTTATGTTCCTTTAACTCCGCCTTTTTAGCGAGTAAAACCTTTCTTGTGAATGACCTCGTTACTGAGCGCAAAGTTGACTGCATGTTTCTGACTGAAACATGGCTGTCTTCAGACTGGAGTGCCACTCTTGTTGAAGCCTCAACCCCAAACTACAGCTTTTCATATTCTGCCKTCCTCTTGTGATGATTTAGATGAKAACTTTAATAGCAAATTAAGGGTAACCATTGATGCCATAGCACCAGTAAAGTTGAAAAAGGCCACATCCAAACAGAGGATGAGGGAGGAAACAAATCAATTTAAGAGAAATTGCTGGAAGGCAGAGCGGCAGTGGAGAAAGAAAGTTGCAGGTCCATTATGATATTCTGAGAGAGTAACTTGGAATATATAACAAGGCAATTAGAAATGGCAGACAGAATCATTTTTCTAACGTGATCACTAATAATCTGAGTAATTCAAGTGCTCTTCTCGACCATTGATGGCCTGATAAATCCTAACCCCGCAAACCTACGTGAACTTTCCTCCACATCTAAATGTGATGAGTTTGCGGCATGTTCCAGAGATCAGAAAACAAACGAGGTTGGGTATCGGTCGAGAAAGACCTGATGAAAAGTGTGATGATATGAGCCCTAGCCTACCATGCAAAGGCACGACGCAGTTATTTTCCATGGTTGATACAGACATGCTCAGGAAAGTGATAACACAATTGAAGCCTTCTCCCTGCCTTCTCGATTCTATCCCCACCACCATCTTCAAAACAGTTTTAAATTGCATATCTGAAGAAGTGCAAGCTATTGTTAATCACTCCCTGTTCACGGGCACTTTCCCCACTGCATTAAAAACTGCTATGGAGAAACCCCTTCTGAAGAAAAGTCATCTAGATTCTTCAGCTCTTATCAATTTTCGGCCCATCTCCAACCTTCCATTCTTAAGTTAAATTCTGGAGAAATTGTTTTTTTAAGTGCCAACTGTATTTTTGAAAAATACCAATCTGGTTTTTGTGCCCACAAAAGCACAGAGACAGCCTTAAGCCCTATTCGCACGGGACTAGTATTACTATAGAAACTAGGTTATGTAACTACTACTCCAGCATGTCATTTTTCCTCTGGACGATTCGGACGGGATTAGCTTTACCAAACTGCCCAAACTGGAATATTTGTTTTCTCATTCAAAATGGACCATTACGATGGAAGCCTGGAGGCTCTTCTAGGTGTGAAGGTTTTTCAAACTTTAACTAAAGCCCTATTCGGACGAGATACGTTTTACTGGGGGAGCTCTGGTAATGTAATCATGTGAACGAGCACCAATCACCACAGCCGTAATTTTAGACCCGTCCAAATCTGCCATATCAGTCATTTTTACTTGAAAGGAAGGTTATTATCCCATCCCTAAAAACCTACAGTTTTTTTCGGGAAACCTCAAGGTCCTCTGATAATACTTATCCTGTGCAAATCATCACCCTTGTGTTTTGAGGGATATTACAGGGTTTAGCCAGTGCTGCACCCAATATGGGTAAGAGATTGGGAACAAATTGATGCATAAAGCAAAGTGCTCTCTATGCACGTAGCCTACAGATGAATGACTTGTTTTGTCATATATTAACTTTCCTAGGGCCATACTTCTCTTATTATACTTATTTCCCTCATTAAAATGCAAATCAATTTATTAAAAAATTTACATGCGTTTTTCTGGATTTTTTTGTTGTTATTCTGTCTCTCACTTTTCAAATAAACCTACCATTAAAATTATAGACTGATAATTTCTTTGTCAGTGGGCAAACGTACAAAATCAGCAGGGGATCAAATACTTTTTTCCCTCACTGTATGCTAATGTTTCAAAGATATCAGCAACCGCTGCTAATGAAGTCACTGAAACCCTTAAGAAATAGTTGCAGTTGTTTTGGAATGGGTGGCCAGTAATAAACAAGTCCTGAACATCTCTTAACTAAGAGTGTTGTATTTTGTACAAACCATTCCGTAAGTTCTAGACCTCAGCTGAATCTGATTGAACAAGTTGAGGAGACTAATTTATTTGGTGTTACCTTAGATYATAAACTGTCATGGTCAAAATATACAGATTAAAAGGTTGTAAAGATGGAGAGAGGTCTGCCCTTACTAAAGAGATGCTCTGCTTTGGCACCACACTCCACAAAGCAAGTCCTGCAGGCTCTAGTTTTATTTTATCTTGATTATTGTCCAGTCATATGGTCAAGTGCTGCAAAGAAAGACCTGCTAAGAAAGACCAGCTGCAGCTGGCTCAGAACAGAGCCGCATGTTTTGCGCTTCATTGTAATAAGAGGGCTAATATTAATACCATGCATGCATGTCTCTCTAGGCTAAGAGTTGAGGAAAGACTGACTGCTTCACTTCTTGATTTTATAAGAAACATTCATGTGTTGGAAATTACAAAATGTTTGCATAAGCAGCTTACACACAGCACTGACACATACACGTACCCCACCAGACATGCCACGAGGGGTCTTTTCCCAGTCCCCAGGTCCAGAACAAATTCCAGGAAATGTACAGTATTGTACAGAGTCTTGAGTGCATGGAACTCCCTTCAATATTATACAGCGCAAGTGAACAGTAAACCTGGTTTGTAAATAATAATAAATCAACACCTCACGGCACAATGCCTCTCCCCCATGTGACCTACTTGTTGTGTGCATCTACTGACATGTACAGTGCATATGGAAAATATTCAGACCCCTTGACTTTTTCCACATTTTGTTATATTACAGCCTTATTCTAAAATGCATTAAATAGTTTGGCTCATGGCTTGGTTTTTGCTCTGACATGCACTGTCAACTGTGGGACCTTATACAGACAGGTGTGTGCCACAGGTGGACTCMAATCAAGTTKTAGAAACATCAAGGATGATCAATGGAAACAGGATGCACCTGAGCTCAATTTCGTGTCTCACAGCAAAGGGTCTGAATACCTATGTAAATAATGTGTAAACATTTCTAAAAAAAAGTTTTTGCTTTGTCATTATGTAGTATTGTGTGTAGATGGATGAGGAAAAAAATGTATTTAATCAATTTTAGAACAAGTCTGTAACGTATTTTTTTGTTGAAAATGTCAAAGGGTCTGAAAACTTTCCAAATGCACTGTATGTGTCACGACCGTCAAAAGAACTGGACCAAGGCGCAGCGTTGTGAGCGTACATATTCCTCTTTATTTGAAATGACGCCGACAAAACAATAAACAATACAAAAACGATCGTGAAGCTTAAGGGCTATAGTGCCACAAACAAAGACAACTTCCCACACAGACTTGCCTCCTCATATCGCCGCCGCTCTGCTTTAGCTGCCTCCATTTCCTCCCTTGGACGGCGATACTCCCCAGCCTGCCTCCAGGGTCCCTTACCGTCCAGGATCTCCTCCCATGTCCAGGAGTCCCTTTCACCACGCTGCTTGGTCCTTTGGTGGTGGGAAGTTCTGTCACGGCCGTCGAAAGAACTGGACCAAAGCGCAGCGTGGTACRCGTACATATTCCTCTTTATTTGAAAAGACGCCGACAAAACAATAAACAATACAAAAACGACCGTGAAGCTTAAGGGCTATAGTGCCACAAACAAAGACAACTTCCCACACAGAAAGGAGGGAAAAGGGCTACCTAAATATGGTTCCAAGCAGAGACAACGATAGACAGCTGTCCCTGATTGAGAACCATACCTGGCCAAAACAAAGAAATGCAAAAACATAGAAAATAGAACATAGAATGCCCACCCAAATCACACCCTGACCAAACCCAAAATAGAGACATAAAAATCTCTCTAAGGTCAGGGCGTGACAGTATGTGTAACTGACCAAAAAAGTGTTTTTATTTTTTTATTCATCAAAGTAGCCATCCTTTGTCTTGTACACAGCTTTGCACACTCTTGGCATACTCTCAACCAGCTTCATGAGGTAGTCACCTGGAATGCATTTCAATGAACAGGTGTGCCTTGTTAAAAGTTCATTTGTGTTATTTCTTTCCTTCTAAATGCATTTGAGCCAATCGGTTGTGTTAGGGGTGGTTAAAACACCACCCAAAATGTTTTACTGTAAAACTAAAGAATAAAATGTCTTACACTGAGAAAGTGTATCAGAGTTAACACTAAGCAAAGTGAGTCCAGTTTACTCTAAATCAAGTGTTATGTTTTACACCGTAATTGTTGCATATTACTCTACAGTAGAGCTATGMAAACACCACAATCGAGTTCCTTTGAACACTTAAAGATAAAAATGGGAAACACGGCAACAGAGTTAAATATTTAACACTTTCAAAAGTGTCATTTTAACGCCAGTACACTAGCGATGTTACGCTTGATACGGGTGCTCCAAAGCGTGCATCGAAATCGCTAAGCAGCTAACCACGAAGCAGTGTGCCGATGCGGCTATCTCTCTGTCAGAAGTACGTCATCAGCGATGTCTGAAGCTTTGTTTGATCATGTGCTTTTTCAAACCGTGTGGTGCAAAATTTAATAGCCCACTGATTCTGCTGTGGTTTTTGTGTTTTACTTGATCCCAAACTGCTTTCAAACACAAACCTCTACTGGACACCTTACTTACAAATATAGTTAGGATTTTGTACATGTAGTTTCACCTGACTGGCTTAGCAGGTAGAGTAGGGAGATACGGAACATTCAGGGTATGAGGTTGAATCCCATTGAAGGCACACTATATTGTTCAAATCATTTGTTTTATTTAGTATAGTATAAGGTTAGTCTTAAGCATCCTAAATAATGCCATAGAAACCATTTTTGAACTTAAAGGCAAAAAAGGGAAGCATTACGTAAAAAGCAAACCTGGTGTTACAACTGATTATAGGCTACTAAAGCCAACGACCTGCAATCACACGCTGCTATTTATTGCTGAGCGGCTGATGTAACTAAAGGGCATTGTGAACYGACAATGAAGCTTTGAGTAATGAACCGTTTTTCGGCACAATATGGGAGAAGGTCCGAAGCGTTCAGAAAGCCTCGGTTTCCCATCACTAATAGGACTCATATGTTCACTGACAATAGTGTACATTTGACACTTTCAGAGTTAAATGTACACCATTGATTTTGCTGCGTTGACCTAGGAAAGGAGCCTATCTGGGCGCCATCTCTAAAATGAGAGAGGAGGAACGGTTGATAGAACTGAAAAGAGCATAACACGAACGTAGACAATGTTTGTAACGTTATGCGACGTGGGTGAAAAAATGCATCAGAGTTTGTGTGAAAAGGCATTTACTGTGGTCGTAATTTTTCTAAGATAAATCAATGAAGCGGGGGTGTAGTGCAATTTCTTTCAAGCAAAAGGGGTGGGTCACATAATATTTGTATTTTCACATGACTCCCAGTAATTATCGAATGGTCCCTAATCAGTGGCAATTTAGARCAAAATCGATCGATGACGCAACCAAAATAAACCATGTCAGACGGCAAGCAGGTGCGGTTCCACACAAAATCCCAAGATGATGTCCTTATCCAGACTTGGATCAGAGACACCGGAACACTTTCAGTTCCATCTGGTTGAGACGATAGCTAAATCACAGAGGGACTATGGAGAGCAGAATATGAAGTCAATAAAGTCATTTGTACCGTTTACAAATCTATTATCAGCTCATTAGCCTGTACTTAATCATTCACAGCGGTACATGGGGGGGGATCTGATTAGGATGGAGTTTCAGTATTGTGTGATGCTATTGCTCTTCCATAGGTATGACACAAACATGGAGTAGGTACTAATCACATCTCGGGATATAGGGGCTGCGTCTTACATGTAAAGCAGCCAGTGTGTCTTCATGTGTGCTAGTGTATTGATATTTGATATTTTATTAGGATCTCCATTAGCTGTTGTACACACAAAACATGAAACATGACATGATACAGAACATTACTAGACAAGAACAGCTCGATGACAGAACTACATACATTGAAAAACGGAACACAAAGCCTACATATCAATACATATTCACAAACTATCTAGGTCAAATAGGGGAGAGGTGTTGTGCCCTGAGGTGTTGCTTTATCTGTGTCTTGAAAGCAGGTTTGCTGTTCATTTGAGCAATATGAGATGGAAGGGAGTTCCACGCAATAACGGCTCTATATAATACTATATGCTTACTTGAATTTGTTCTGGATTTGGGGACAGTGAAAAGAACACAGGTGGCATGTCTGGTGGGGTAAGTGTCTGAGTCAGAGCTGTGTGTAAGTTGACTATGCAAACAATTTGACATTTTCAACACATCCATGTTTCTTATAAAAAGAAGTGATGTAGTCAGTCTCTTCTCAACTCTTCGGAAAGAGAGACTGCATAGTATTTACATTAGCCCTCTGACTACAATTAAGAGCAAGACGTGCCATTCTGTTCTGGGCCAGCTGCAGCTTAACTAGGTCTTTCTTTGCAGCACTCGACCACATGACAATAATCAAGATAAGACAAAACTAGAGCCTGCAGGACTTTCTCTTTGGAGTGTGGTGTCAAAAAAGCAGACCATCTCTTTATGTACAGACCTCTCCCCATCTTTTACAACCAAAGGGTGGCTACTTTGAAGAATCTCAAATATAAAATATATTTTGATTTGTTTAACAGTATTTTGGTCTATCAGTTACACATACAGTGCATTTGGAAAGTTTTCAGACCCYTTGACATTTAAAAATAAATAATACGTTACAGACTTATTCTAAAATTGATTGAATATTTTTTTTCCTCATCCATCTACACACAAAACCACATAATGACAAAGMAAAAACTTTGTTTTAGAAATGTTTACACATTTATTTACATAAGTATTAAAGAGCCTTTGCTATGAGACTCGAAACTGAGCTCAGGTGCATCCTGTTTCCATTGATCATCCTTGATGATTCTACAACTTGATCAGAGTCCACCTGTGGCACACACCTGTCTGTATAAGGTCCCACAGTTGACAGTGCATGTCAGAGCAAAAACCAAGCCATGAGCCAAACTATTTAATGCATTTTAGAATAAGGCTGTAATATAACAAAATGTGGAAAAAGTCAAGGGGTCTGAATATTTTCCATATGCACTGTACATGTCAGTAGATGCACACAACAAGTAGGTCACATGGGGGAGAGGCATTGTGCCGTGAGGTGTTGATTTATTATTATTTACAAACCAGGTTTGCTGTTCACTTGCGCTGTATAAGATTGAAGGGAGTTCCATGCACTCAAGACTCTGTACAATACTGTACTTTTCCTGGAATTTGTTCTGGACCTGGGGACTGGGAAAAGACCCCTCGTGGCATGTCTGGTGGGGTACGTGTGTGTGTCAGTGCTGTGTGTAAGTTGCTT
This sequence comes from Salvelinus sp. IW2-2015, assembly GCF_002910315.2. Classification (NCBI taxonomy): domain Eukaryota; kingdom Metazoa; phylum Chordata; class Actinopteri; order Salmoniformes; family Salmonidae; genus Salvelinus; species Salvelinus sp. IW2-2015. The sequence goes on along the minus strand of NC_036854.1, from coordinate 50,075,667 downwards.
ATGCAAACAATTTGGAATTTCCAACACATTAATGTTTCTTATCAAATCAAGAAGTGAAGCAGTCAGTCTTTCCTCAACTCTTAGCCAAGAGAGACATCCTGCAGGTCTTTCTTTGCAGCACTTGACCATAGGACTGGACAATAATCAAGATAAAATAAAACTAGAGCCTGCAGGACTTGCTTTGTGGAGTGTGGTGCCAAAGCAGAGCATCTCTTTAGTAAGGGCAGACCTCTCCATCTTTACAACCATTTCATCTATATGTTTTGACCATGACAGTTTACATTCTAAGGTAATACCAAGTAATTTAGTTTCCTCAACTTGTTCAATAGCCACATCATTCATTACCAGATTCAGTGGAGGTCTAGAGCTTAGGGATTGATTTGTACCAAATACAATGCTCTTATTTGTAGAAATGTTCAGGACTTGTTTATTACTGGCCACCCATTCCAAAACTGACTGCAACTCGTTGTAGTCATTCAGTTCTGCAACAGTTCCGCAACTGACTAGGTATCTCCTTTCCCTATCCTGCTGGTAACTCTAAAATTCACCCTGGTTAAATAAGCTTAAAACCCTACAACAGGGCTATTCAATTCCGGTCCTGGAGGGCCAAAACATTTCTGGTTTTAGATTTTTGTATGGTTCTTCAAATAACCATCCCATTTATGGTTCTTCACAGACCCTATAAACATTTTTGGTTCCAAGTTGCACCTTTATTTTTTAAGAGTGGATTCTCGAAGGTTGTTTCTATTCCAGCTTAACACTAATAAGTCTCCCCTCGGTGTTGCACTACGTCACGTGTCAAACTCATTCCACGGTGGGCCGAGTGGCTGTGGGTTTTTCCGCTCCTCCCTTGTAGTTGATTGATGAATTAAGGTCCCCAATTAGTGCACCTGGTTGTCTAGGTCGTAATTGAAAKGGGGAAAAACAAAACCCCGAAGACACTAGGCTCTAGTGCAGCGACAGCACACACACAGCTTATACAAACTCATCTCGTTCCCCATCATGGTCTAGCAGACATGTTTCACTGTGTACGGCCATGCTGTATGATTTCAAAAGGATTTACAAAGAACCGTTGAGATCGAGGAAGCTTCTTTATAGAACCATTCTCCACAAAGATTCTATAAAGAACCATAAAAAGGGTTCTATATAGCCCCACAAAAGGGTTGCAACCACAGCAGAACCCTTTTTTGGTGATATATATAACCTTTTATTAATGGTTCTTTACAGAACCTTAGGAAAGGGTTCTTTATAGCACCACAACAGTTTCATTTAGAACCTTATGAGCATGGTTCTTTATAGAACCTTCAAGAAAAGGTTGTATATAGCACCAAAAAGGGATCCACCATGGTTAAGCCAAAGAACCCTTATTCGGCACTATATAGCAGCATTTTGTTTGGTGTGTGTTTAGTACCTCTTTTGAATCATGTTCGTTTTGAACGTTTGTTAAATGGACGTTAAATAAATGTGACATGACTTGACGACAAGAAACACAAAACCAACAGTGATGCTGTACAAAGGCAATCAGCATTTCAGATAAAGACAATGTCAGTGGTGGAATGCAATGCAACCTGTGAGGTTTAAAATGACTGAAGTGACAGGGTCATCCCCTGTAGTCTCTGCGAGCATCCCAAATGGCACTCTATCCCCTATATAGTGCACAACTTTTGACCAGAGCACATAGGGCTTTGTTTTAAAAGTACTGCAGTATATAGGGCACAGGGTGCCATTTGGGACATAGTACCTGTCTTTGTCTAAGTGCATGGGTTGTGTGGGTCCAGTGGGTGATCGATGATCCCTGTCCACATTAGCCCCTGGTGATGAAGAGGAGACCTCTGGATTATGTCAGCAGTTTAAGGGCTTCGTTCAATCTGTRAAGTGTTACAAATTCCACGATAGAAATGTCAAGGTAATTTCCGATTGAGCCGAACATACGCAGCAGTTTACCGTGAATGCAGTCTCCGCTAAAGCGAGAACGTTGCCTTTAAATTCCAATCACGCTGTAAAGCTGAACATCCGCGCTGCAGATTGAACAGAGCCCTAAATCTGGGCTTTCTACTTTTCTCTCACTAATCTTTAAGTCACGCCAGAGCCTTTTCTTCTTCGGGCATAGTATAGCATGGTAACCGTGAATGAGTGAAATGTCTTTCATGAAGACAGGGAAAAAAGGTCTATGTCTCTATTTGCCATTGRCAGCCTAGACTAGATCAGAGACTTCAGTGAATGTATCAATGACATTATCCTGTCCAAGAAAAGCTAAGAGCTACAGTAAACCCTAYAGCACTAACGCTTTAGATTTGGGATGGATGAATCTATGAACAGAGTTGGGAATCAATCTTTACCTGATTGATTATGAAGTCCTCRCCAGTTGAAAGTGAAGGGAGACAGTAAGTGGCAGGTAACATGATACATCGTTGTCCCCACACAACCAAAAACGGTTCCAAAAGTGTTCTTTGCGGAGGGGTAGGGTTCTACCAAGATTCATTTTTATCTGAAGAACCCTTTTTGGAAAGGTTCTTCGTTAGGTAAAGTGTTCTTATAACCTCTATAATCCTAAGAAMTGTGTTTGGAAGAAAGGGTTCCTTGATGATTCTTTAGATGGAAGGAAGGACACTTTGGAAGACAAGAAAGGTTTCTACATAGAACACTTCTGAATCTGAATAAGCTTTCTATTGTATTTTTTCCCCTTTCATTTAAATAGTGCCTTAAGTATTAGTGTTTACCTCAGTGTTTAAACTTGAACCCTGTAGAGTTTAAAACAACAGGYGTGAGAATGTTTTAAACTGTACGTGCAGTATATGGGAATATTTGTACATAGCAAATTGGCCAGTGTTACCTAGTGTTCATTTTTTTGTGTAATATTACTAGAGTTGATTCAGGAGTTAAATTAACTCTGGAAAGAGGTCAAATAAAACCCAGTGGTGTAAAAGAACCCCAGTGTTCCTCCTCTGTGTAGAGTAAAACATTCAAAACCATGCCCATCATTATAATATTTCCTCACATACTCTATAGCAGGTTGATTTTTAGAATTGTTTGTTTCGATATATGTTTTTGCATGTACATTACGCTACACAAAGATACATAACACACATTTTTCTAAACGTATCGAATCTGTTAATAGTTGGACTTAATGCACCCATTATTGAGATAGTGGTTCCAGTTKAAATGTTTTTTAGGTAGTTCCATTGATACATCTTTACACTGGCAGTCATTCTGAATGCAGGTTGAAGGTGATATCCTCACTTTGGCTGGATTCCAGTAGGAGTTACACATCACTTTACACAAGCCAGCATCATTTGACATTTGGCCTGATGTGGCCTGTAAATCAGGGGTTTTCAAACGCCACTGTGTTAAGGTATAGCTAAGCCCTCAAAAAAAGTCCATATGATATATTTAATGTATTGTTATAAAAAGTAACATTTTAAAGGCTAATAAGGCTGGTGGAACCGTTTATAGAGGGCTTGGGGAAGAACCCTTGGTAGAGGGTTCTGGGTAGAACCATTTACAGAGGGTTCTATGAAGAACCCTACACAGAGGGGTTCTACTAACCACCAAAAAGGGGTGTGCAAAATCTAGCCTGCAGGCCGGATCCGGCCCCGCGAGCCCAAAACAATCTGGCCCGCGGGATGTTTGAGTATAAAACATCCCGGAGGTTAAAAAACACTCCAGGCCGCTCTTGAACATCTAGACTAGACAGAAAATGTGCAGAAATTATAATGGATGTTTTATAGCCTTGCAAATTGCTTTTGAYAAACAAATCCAGATGTGGCCCTTGAGCCAAAATTATTGCCCACCCCTGCCCTATGGGTACAAACTGAACAACCATATACTGTATATGGTTCTATTTAGCACCTTTTTTTCTAAGAGTGCAGAAACAGTGTGATCACAATGCTTGTGATAATCTGATTGATGTGATACAAGAGAGAGTTAATCTACACACATGTTTCTACACAAACATTGTGCAGTGCCTCCACATCACTTGTGTTATTATTTCTGTGCAGAAAAATTCTCAGTTCTATCACAATCATTGTGCCAAATCCCTTGTACATCAGTTGTGTGCATGGGGCTTGTAGTGACTAAGAGCTGGCATTCTATTCCAGAAGGATATCCTACGAAGCAGGTTTGAGGAGTTAGCAAGGTAACTTCGGTTAACTCGCAGTTCAATTCGGGATAACCGGTCATAAGAARGTGTATCACCTTTAAGCCAGGTACATTTCTATGGCAACAAATCCTTCAGAACTAACCTGCTCCGGGGCAGGCTAAGTCACGGCTAACTCCACTTAGCCTGAATTAAATGACTGAGCCACGAGTTGAGGACAAATTAAATAAGATTCTCTCCCTCTTGCAAAGACTGCGTTATCATTCCCTTCATTTGAGGGAGACAACTGATAAAATATTTAATTCATTTTTTTTAAAGTGGGTTAAAAAAGATTAATGTTAAAAATATATCACATTACACATTTAGTAACGACAGAATACATTTTAAACTTCACATACAGTAACACTTTTGCATGACTTAAAGGTCATGAACAGTCAAAATCATGTTGTTTTTCATAAAATGTGATGATATTCGAAGGAAACCAGATCAAAGTATGATGACAAAAGTATGAAAATGACTGTTGCTACTACATTGATTAAGTTTGATCATAAAGTTACTGGTTCCCTCCCTCATGTCAAACACTTAGATTCGTTWTCACAATCATTGTGCCAAATGTCTTGTACATCAGTTGTGTGCATGGGGCTTGTAGTGACTAAGAGCTGGCATTCTATTCCAGAAGGATATCCTACGAAGCAGGTTTGAGGAGTTAGCAAGGTAACTTCGGTCAACTTGCAGTTCAATTTGGGTTAACCGGTCATAAGAAAGTGGCTCACCTTTAAGCCAGGTAAATTTCTATGGCAACAAATCCTTCAGAACTTACCTGCTCCGGGGCAGGCTAAGTCGCGGCTAACTCCACTTAGCCTGAATGAAATGACTGAGYCACAAGTTGAGGACAAATTAAATAAGATTTTCTCCCTCTTGCAAAGATTGTAGCATGACCGGTTATCCCGAATTGAACTGCGAGTTGACCCAAGTTACCTTTATAACTCCTCAAACCTGCTTCGTAGGATACCCTTCATTTGTGAAAGACGACGAATATTGTATTAATAMATYTAAAAAAGTSAGTAAAAAAATAGTAATRACAAAATGCATTTTAAACTTCACATACAGTAACACCTTTGTATGACTTAAAGGTCATGAACAGTCAAAATCMTGTTTTTCATGAAATGTGATRATATTTAAATGAAACCAGATCAAAGTATGATGACCAAAGTATGAAAATGACTGTTGCTTCTACATTGATAAAGGTTGATCATAAAGTTACTGGTACCCTCCCTGTCAAACGCTTGGCTTCATTATTAAGGGCAYAAACCTCTCATTTTACTACACCAATGGTAACATAATATTCTATTACCTCATTTAAAAAGGTACCGCCTTGTAACCRACATTGGAGAAGGTGTGTTTGCAGAGGAGCGTGGTTTATATAGCTAGATAGMTAGTCTACTWGTGCCAAAATTTGACTGTAGAGTGTCAGCAAATATAATTAAAMGTTTAYCCTATTAATCTATAGCAAAGATACTCATATGTTTCCCCTTTCAYCTGTGTCTGGTGTTAGCTAGTTACTGGCKAGCTAGGTCTTCAGCCAGCATGGAACAAAAGGGGGAGAGGGTTAKTCAAAACTCTGATACAGTTGTCAAGTTAACCCAACCGTCAGTGCTGCTGTGAACTATATCACAAGAGACATGCCAATTTCAATGTTGTTTGAGTTGCTTTGTGTATAACCACATTTGCTTTGAGATGATTTTACTGAGAAACTGCTCACTGCATCAACGTTGCTTGTCATTTCAAAGAATGTCAGTCAAGGCGAGCTCATGAATATAAGCTCTCCGCCCAGTTAGCCATGAGAGAAAAAGTACTTCACAGAATGACTGTTCCAGTCCTTTAAGGTTGATCACTGACAAGTTTTGTAGCTGAATGAGGCTTACACAATATGAATTCCTCAAGTTCCAATGTGTATCCCAATGTTGGGATAGTTACCACTTTTTTATGATATGCTATTTATTTAAAAAAAATTATGTTGTTAATTGTATATTAAAAATACTTTTTGGGGTATCTGTACTTCACTTTACTATTTATATTTTTGYCAACTTTTACTTCACTAAAGAAAATAATGAACTTTTAACTCCATACATTTTCCCTGACACCCAAATGTACTTGGTACATTTTGACAGGAAAATGGTCCAATTCACACACTTATCAAGAGAACATCCCTGGTCATCCCTACTGCCTCTGATCTGGCAGACTCACTAAACGCAAATGCTTAGTTTGTAAATCACATCTGAGTGCTATCCGTCAAAAAAGATATWAAAAATWGTGCCGTCTGGTTTGCTTAATATACGGAATTTGATAAGGTTTATACTTTTACTTTTACTTTTGCTACTTAAGTACATTTTAGCAGTTCCATTTACTTTTGCTACTTAAGTACATTTAAAACCAAATACTTTTAGACTTTTACTCAAGCAGTATTTTACTGGGTGACTTTCACTTTTACTTGAGTCATTTTCTATTAAGGTATCTTTACTTTTACTTAAGTATGACAATTTAGTACTTTTTCCACCACTATTAAAATATGTAATGTGCAAAAATATTGTGTACAAACATAACATGATGAACAGGAATGACATTTACTCTCATGGGTGACCAAAAATACCTTTCTCAAAGCCAAACGGAGAGACTCTGATCTTTTTATAGAGTGGTCATATTAGTTTGTAGGTCAAACCGTTTGGATGTTACGCCAGAAGACCGATTTCACTCCACAGCCTGTTGAATTTGCAAGATAACTTTTATTGCCACAAATTGAAATGTGGCATTGACTCGCGCAGACAAAAAAAATGCCGGGTTGCTTAATTGAACTGACGGGTCACTTATTAGGGTTGTTTTCCTTTCAAATCTGCTTGGTTATTGATGCTGGGTGCTGGGTCATTGGTGCTTGGTTATTATGATAGAGGTTGTTTAGAACGGGAGTGGCTTTCAGATAGTTATTATTAGTCACCCATGAAAGTAAATATCATGCCTGTTCATCTGTTGAGTTGCATAGTTATCACATATTAAGGTTGAACTTTTTTTTTTTTGTAACTGCTATTACGGCTAGACACATAGACAGGCATGTTCCAAAGGGGGGGATAGAATAGCCTAGCAGCCCAGCCCGGCCCAGCCCAGTCCATTAATGCTTTCACTGCACAAAAAAATGCACAATACTTTACTGAACAATGTGTGTCAGCAAGGGAATGCATCTGTTGTACTTCGGGTGACTGGGTTCCACAACAGTCAAAATACATCATACGCGCTTTACCGTCACATGAAACCTTAATCGTATGCCAGCAGTCAACAACAGAGTTATTTTTCCCATAGCTGCATTTTTCCTCATACAGCTTACCTGGGCAGCATTTCTGGAAGACAGATCTCAGATCTATCTTAGATAGATRCAGTATGTCATACATCTCCGTACATTTGCTTCTTTAGAAACATTTCTAAAGTCATTATAATGGATTCATTGTGGCTAAGTAAATATGTATAACTGTGGCCTATTGAATATTAACATACTCGGTCGGATATGTGAATTCGATTATGTTTATCAAGTACACTCATAGAAAAAAGGTGCTATCTAGAACCTAAAAGGGTTCCTCGGCTGTCCCCATAGGAGAAACCTTTGAAGAATCATTTTTGGTTCCAAGTAGAACCCTTTTGGGTTCCATGTAGAACCCTTTCCACAGAGGATTCTACATGGAACGCAAAAGGGGTCTACCTGGAACCAAAAATTGTTCTACCTGTGTTCCAAATGACAACCTATTCCGTGGCTCTGGTCAAAGGTAATGCATTAAATAGGGAATAGGGCGCCGTTTGGGGCACATCCTTAAACAAAAAGCCCTGGCATGTCAGTGCTGCCCCATGGCAGTATACTGACGACCCTGACTAAGCCTGTTTCTGTTGCCTGTGCACGCACTCTCCCCGTCTCTGCCAGCACCACTGAAGAGATGTGGGTGTCCTTACCACTGTCACTATTTCATGCTTTCGACACACAGGCGTTCACAGTCTGCTTTCTCTGCTATAGCGTGGAAAGCATTGGGAAACAGAGCAGAGACCCTTTTCTTCTCGCTTAGACTCATTACAATACAAAGGCATGCTTCCCATCCATAATACACTGATACATTTTCTAAATGAGGCAAAGGCGTTAGAGTTGCTTTCTGATCTGCCGTGCATTTGCCCGAAATGTGTCTGTTTGTATTTCGCCGTCTTTTTTGTTTTATGTGGCAGAAAAAGGATGAGAGATGAGAGGAAATCAATCCTGGAAGCTTTGCAGGTATTCTATTTCCAGCTGATTAAATAACATGTCTCGGAGCAATGCCCGTAGCAGTGTTTTCTGCATGAACACCTTCTGTACATTGCTGATGTGTCAGAGCTAGGAAGAATTGAAAAGGTAAAGGAACAGGTGGTAAATTGAAACAAATGCCGCCGAATTCAATTTGCATTCTAAYGTGCTGACCACGCCACCCGTGAGCGTTGCAAAATAAATGTACACATACATGTTTTTCAATCATTTCATCCAAACTGCTCGGGAGCGTCTGCGTAGCCAGGAGCTTAAATAGAAAGTCCCGCCTCTCCCATCTCCTCATTGGTTTTTAGGAGAATACTGTATACCCACGTGGGTGATTGAAAGATGAACTGAGGTCCACACTCAAGTTCATTTGGTAGCGGTAATGCACTTTAAAGTTGGCCAACCGCCGTATAAAGTCCACAGAAGAAGGAAGAAGAACGAAGAAGAAAGAAAAAGGAGAAGAAAAAAGGAAGGAGAAGAAATTATATTATTTTTCATATTTCTATAATACTTGTACTATGTACTTGAGCTTGTGTCCTCAAAAGTGACTACACCTCAGCAATTTATAAAATAATTTTGCAGAAAGGTGAGACCGTTCCTAAACTATGCAACATGACCAACATGTTTGGGTATGTCTATATAGGCGGAAATAATTTTTTGCCCTATCATTCATTTTAAAGCTGGCTAATTCCACAACAGTCCATCACTGGGATTTAGGACACACACACACACACACACACAACACACACACACACACACCACACACACACACACACACACACACACACACACCACACACACACACACACACACACACACACACACACACGCACCATGCACAGCACACACACACACACACACACGCCTGTCCTCCAGCTCTCTCCTATTTTGTGCTCAATTAGCAACAAACACAGTCAAACCTCAACCTCACACGACCTTCCCTTCCACTAATGAAATGACTAATGAATCCAGATATCAACCTCTGACAAGGGCGAGGGTCAACAGAGACACAAGAGTCTTCATCAATGGAACCTATGCCCTACATAGTGCACTTACATAGGTCCTGGTCAAAGTAGTGCACTAAATATGGAATAGGGTGCCAGTTGGGAAACAGCATTCGAAGGGAAACCAATTCTTTCCTCTGACCCGTGTTGTTGTTGGGAATGGAAGCAGGCTTCAGGGGGGTGCTCGATTCAGCACAGTTGGGCAGGTATGTTTTTGAGTTAGCACTTAAAACAGTTGGTAAACACTTGTGAAAAACCAATCGCCACTCAGTAATAGAGTATGCATCTCAGGTGCATGTCGTGTGTGACGTGTTGATGGGTTGTTGCACACGACCCCTACCCCTCACACACACACACAAACACACCACAACACACACACACACACACACACACACACACACGCACACGCACAGCACAACAACAACGACGTGCAAAAATGTGCCTTTGAGACCACCAGATTAGACGCCTGCCCCAGCTGTGACACTCAGGAAGAGACCTGAACCAGAGTTGTATATAGTAGTGAAAAGTGTAGAAAAGGCTTCGCAACAGAAAACGAGGTAACACTTTACATCACGTTGACCCTATCACTATGTAACTAACACAGTAATAAATGTTAACAACATAGGTAGCGTAAAACCTATGTAATTACATGGTAATATAGTTGTGGGATCAGTTACACAATTGGAACAGGGGATAAGTAATGACATATTCACTTGCTGACGGTTATTGCAGTCGTATTACCATGTAATTACATAAAACCTATGTAACTACCATGTTGTTMACACAACATAAACAAAATAAGATTTAAATGAAAAGGTTATTACTATGTTAGTTACATAGTAATGGGGCAACTTAATGTAAGGTGTTACTGAAAACAAGCATTTCTTATTGAAAAAATTGACTGTATGTAGGTCCATCCCCGTTTTGGCCCGTTTGCTTGCATTTGGCTCCTATTGAATACGATCCAGGGATGGCTGCTTCACGTCACTGATATACTGTCAGTTAATGTATAGTACTACTACTACCGAGCTGGAGATGGAAACCAGGCTAGCAGTTTGAGAGAGATCCATCAGCAGGGTCTRCATTCCAAATGACAGCTTATTCCCTATGTGTAGGGAATAGGATGCCATTTGGGACTTAAAATGACACTGGGAGAGACTGGAAACACATCAAGGCTCATGGATCAAGGGAGCCTTCGTCCACTCCATCCATCCATCGCTCGGACTCCAACCCTCCATCCTCCATTTATCCATCCATCCTGAGCATTAGAAAATAGCATTTTTGGCCCAGCTCCCTCGCTCCTTGCCTCTCTCCTCCTCGCCTGCCCCGGTCACCTTGGCACTGGACATGCTTTTGCTTCAGAGCACAGTGAGATCCCCGCCGCCGCACCTCCTCCGTTTCCCTCTCCCACTCACCTCCCCTAGCCTGTAGCTAGTTCACAAGCATACTGATCAATGGACAGAACTTAAACCTGGCACATGTAGGAGTAATCATTTTGTTCTAGTTTACTTACATTTGACTGACTTTAGGTTTAATAAATGATCATTTGAGAGCCAAGATAATCCTTGAATTAATGCAAACATGACATTCCGTTGAGTTCCATTTGAATTATTGTTTGAACCGAATTAATTCAGATACAAATGTGATGGAACAATGGCATTTAAATAATCGCACACGCAAAGATGAGAGGATGGTAAAAAGGATGATACAAACGTTACTAGGACGAAGAGAAATGGATCAAAATACTACGCTTCAGAAACAAACATGCAAAAAAAAACACGTGATAGATTTGGCGAGCTCATCCTTATATCTCGACCTCTTTCACAAGAGGAAACTGAGTTAAGTTACTCGACGAAAATATCCACGCTATAAATAATATATAAACCCAGTACAACCTGCTTTCTCTTCACGTCAGACACAGCTTTCACCCAGCGATGCTGGAATCCCAGAATCCAGACTCAGAGCCAAATTACTGATCATGAAATGAATTTAATGTGGTGAGCATTAGATCAAAATGTTCGAGTTTTTCAACATCGTMATGACTTGAGCTTGAAAGAAAGGATGGACGTTTTGCTATTTAGTTCATTAGTTCAGTTCATTCGTTCATTTAGTTCACTGATCATTATATCTCATTTTTGTCTTTTTTGACACACCAACCACTTCATACACAACACACAATCGTCATGCCCACTGGCGTCACACTCACACACGTGCCAGGACCATCTGTCCTCCAACTCCCTCTCTCGCTGTCATGCCGAGACGCACACATACTAGTGATTCCATAACTTGGTTACCACCTCGTTACGGGGCTTGACGAGCTTGGTCACAGGAGCTGTATAAGACACTCTGTTAGCACACTAGGACGTTACCGCGCAGAGTAGAGTCATCAGCTTGACAGGTCCACTGAGTCATCGTAACACAGCCTCACCCAGACTAGCCAGGCCTGGATCGTACTCATAAACCGTYTCAGATGGGAGTGCTGATGTAGATCACTTTTGAATAAGATTACATGGACAGGGGGAAACTGATCCTATATCAGCAGTCCTACTCTGAGACGCTTTTATGAATACGGTCCCTGGGCTGTAGCAATGATACTTCTCTCTCTCTCTTTCTCTCAATCCTCATTTTTATACCACTACCTATCATTAATCTACCCTTCCCTCTCTCTCTCAATCTCTCCTTCCCCCATGCAGTGGTTATGATGTTTGCAAAGCCACAAGAATCCATCAACTTCCCAATTCTATGGGAATGTCAACCTGAGCTTGGAATTTATGTTTTGTTTGTCCATTCTATGAGACATTTAGTTTGTGATTTTGCATGCCAATGTCACATGCGTAACACTGGAATTGCCCCTCCCTTTTTCTGTAATGTTGACAAGTACAGTAAAGGCTATCATACTGTACAAGGCTCTGCTTCACRGTCCTATCTGTATTCATTGGCACTTGCTATGTCTACACAATTAGTCAGCCAGTCATAAGGTTTCATACCACCTGGGAACACATACCACAGGAATAATGGATGCCAAATAAGCTAAACAAAATAAATCTGCTGGATTTAACTACAGAGAATTCTGGCCAATCTGGCAACGCAGCGGATTATTCTAAGCGAGCTGGATACAGAGAAGAGAGGGTGAGGGGGTGGGATTATTTTAATTACTATGATTATGTATGGCATAAATGCATTGTTTTCGCCCAATTTACAAAGTTCATTGGAGGGCTCGTGAAAGCTATAAGACTGTAAAACAATCTGAGATACCAAAAATCTTTTTGGTCCCGCGCTGGCATGGAATTGCCCGAATGGCACCCTGTCGCCCAAATAGTGCACTGCTTTTGACCAGAGCCCAATGGGTCMTGGTCAAAAGTAGTGCACTATAAAGGGAATAGGATACCAATTGGGCAATTCCACGCCAGCTTGGGTTGAAAATATTTTTGGTACCTYGGATTGTTTTGGTAATTCTCACATTGACACTTCATTGGATGCTTCACAATATGCTTTGTACATTTGTATCACAAACCATTTTTGAGATAATCATGATGAAAGTGGCCATTTTAAGCTTCTTTTAGACCTATACATGCCTCCTGTGAACAGTACAGATACAGACATCTTGGTGTCATAATACTCTTTATAGTGTGCTCTAAAAAATGTCTAGATTCTGAAATACAATTTTGTTCCACATTCATTTATTCAACAATACAAATATCAGTATGTCAAAGCACCCTTTTGGACATACTGTTTCAAACAATATACTCTACAAGTACATGGAATTTCCAGAGCGGGCTCGTAATCAGATATGGTGAAGGGGACAGTGGGTTGTCCAACTGCCACAGTGACATCATCAGAGTAGTGAGGCCACTATCTGTCTAAGTCCCAAATGGCACCCTATTCCATTTAGCAGATTACTTTTGACCAGGGCCCATAGGAAATATGGCACCATTTGAGACGCCATTTGAGACCAGGTGTCCCTGGAAGGATCCTTAGCAGGAATCTCTGGAAAAGCTGGCTTTGGAATGACAAACAATCCCCCCCTCCCATGTCCCCCATGATGAGCGACAACATCCTTTCCCGTACACATGTGTAATTACAAGCGAGAAACAGCCAACGACTTTACAGCAAATTATTTGCTAAAGGTCTTGGCTGTGGCTCCAATATTGCAGCCCGTACTCGGCATCGTCCCAGAGCGATGGCACTGGGAGAGTGATGATGAATTATCACTGCATAATTTAGTGGTTTGGCGCATTAGCCTCCGTTATGGGAAACACAAGATGGTGGCAGAATGTGTAAGCAGCAGCTTCAATGATTTGCCAGAAGCTAATGAATCCTGGCATTATGTATATGTAAAACTAGACTGAGGTAGCGGACTGAGAGGGAGGGGACCTGTGGACGCTTCCAAATAAATTCCTTCACAGGAAAGATGATGCTAATATCATATGGACAAGCTTCTACTAAACCAACTCTCTCCTTCTCTCTCTCTCTCCTTGTGTTTTTTCTTGCGCTTCCTCTATGTGTTTCTTCCACACTCCTTTTTTCTTTCCCCCTCTCCATGTGTTTCTTAGCCGCTCTCCCTCTTTCTGCCTATATTTTCGCTCTACCTTTCTATCTCTCCCGCCTTTTCCCCCTCTCCATTCACTGGCCGTGGTGCTGCCCGATTTAGCCAGTGCCGTGGGCTTGTAGCGACTGGCTGTGCAACAGAAGGCCATGTAAATGTCACCGTCTCGGAGGCCGTGCTTGGCCAAGCGTGAAATTAAATCTGGCAAAGTTTTAGGGCCCTGTTTAGGGTCGAGTCGCATGGCCGTTCGTTGCTCAGTACACAGGCCCTACATACATCTACGGGGCATATGTTATGACTACATCAGAGGGCCCGTTCCCTTTTTACGCCTTTATTTACGAGAGGACGTGATCAATCCAGGCGGGAAACAGAGGGTGACCCCGGGCGGAACATGGTCTCTGTCAGCGTGCAGGGCTGTGTGCCTTTTTCTGCTGAGCGTGTAAAACTGTTGTTTAACGGTCACAGTGTGGAGCTTTTAATACAATGGGGTCCGGAAGATCCACTTGTGGCCAAGTTTCAGCCTCCTGGAACCACCTTGTGAAGTTCATCATAACTTATTTAGTCTGTAGCCTAATAAACTGCATGGACTTGGTCCTCCCGAGTCGTAGTGGGAGGACCACGCACCATATCAAGTTTACTTCGATATGATGGTTTTTAAATCAATGTTTGCGCATTAATTAACGCATAATACATTTTACAGACACAAAAAGATCCCACCGTGCCTAGCGTATTTTATTATGTTGTGTCGACATTTGGAAAGTTAACAGACAAATTTGCTGTTTCCATTAGGCATGCCGTGACATTTATTTATCTGACATTTACTTTTCTCACATAAAAAGGTTGGACGGAAAAGTGTTTACTGTGTATGTTAATATATACAGTAATTATTGTTCATTATGTCCTCACCTGGGATAACTGTAAACGCATTGTATTTGAGTATTCATATTTTGACACACAAATKTATCATATTTGAGAAATATTGATATCAGTCCCCGTTTAACTAGGCCTATCTTCCATTATAAATAAATGAAGCAGACATAATGCAAATGAATGTATCATTTTCGAGATGATTTAAGAAGTCTATGCATATTCCAATACAAAATGTATTTACTCTAATTAGGCAACTCAACCGGTAGGTTGAGATGTGTGCGATGCATTATCTATCAAAATGAAGGTCATGCAAACAAAAAATATGAATTTTATGGCCTATATTGAGGCTGAATACACATTTTCTGCAGAACAATAATTGTTCTAGTATTGTGTGCCAGTTAAAGGGATTTACGTAAATAGGACTGTGCCTTGGGGATACCTTCAGTAGCTCATAAGGTGTCAGCATGCTTCAGTTCGGCTGACCGCTAGCCGACGTCAGTTTGGCGAACCAAACGAGTATGCTCGCATACTCCCTTAATAGACCTTCGCTTGAAAAACGAGAAAAATAGTACTATTTGTCAAAATTGAGACGCCATAGCCAGTCTCAAACTTCCTCAAAATAGTCTAAATGAATCTAAGATAACTCAAGAAATTTGACACTTAGTCGCGCAATTTTACATCTAWCTAAGATGCAGTATCGGTATTTATCAATGAAAAAATGTGCATGAAAATGAGTCGTCTCTCGTTGAATGACAACAAAGACTTTATTGAAGAATCCCTACTGTTGACCAATCACCGATGAAGGGGGCGTAGACTTCAGCCCCCGAACTTCGGCTGGCATTGAGAGAAAATTGTGTATGCCCGAACAACCGACAAAACCCTTAGCGAAGTCCAAAATGATCAAAAACKTCAAAAAATGTCATCATAATATATGCACAAWCTCTCCRWAACTGTTACGAATGGGAAGCATGCGGACGCCTTTACTGTACTGACAAACAAAGCTTTTACAACTGACAACCACATAATGTACAGTGCATTAGGAAGCTATTCAGACCTCTGACATTTTCCACAGCCTTATTCTAAAAAGGATTAAAATCTACACACAATTCCCCATAATGACAAAGCAAAAAAAAAAAATGGAAATGTTTGCAAATGTATTAAAAACCAAAAAACGGAATTATAACATTTACATAAGCATTCAGACACTTTACTCAGTACTTTGTTGAAGCACCTTTGGCAGCGATTAATGTCTCGAGTCTTCTTGGGTATGACGCTATAAGCTTGGCACACCTGTATTTGGGGAGTTTCTCCCATTCTTCTCTGCAGATCCGCTCAAGCTCTGTCAGGTTGGATGGGGAGAGTTGGAGGACTCTTCAGAGATGTTCGATTAGTTTCAAGTCCAGGCTCTGGCARGGCCTCTCAARAACATTCAGATACGTGTCCGAAACCACTCCTGGGTTGTTTTGGCTGTGTGCTTAGGGTCGTTGTCCTGTTGAAGGTGAACCTTCACCCCAATCTGAGGTCCTGAGTGCTCTGGAGCAGGTTTTCATTAAGGATCTCCCTGTACTTTGCTCCGTTCATCTTTCGCTCGATCCTGACTAGTCTCCCAGTCCCTGAAAAACATCCCCACAGCATGATGCTGACAACACCATACTTAACCGTAGGGATGGTGCCAGGTTTCCTCTAGACATGCCACTTGGCCTTCAGGCCAAAGAGTGCAATCTTGGTTTCATCAGACCAGATAATCTTGTTTCTCATGGTCTGAGAGTCCTTTAGGTGCCTTTTGGCAAATTCCAAGCAGGCTGTCATGTGCCTTTTACTGAGGAGTGGCTTCCGTCTGGCCACTCTACCATAAAGACCTGATTGGTGGAGTGCTGCAGAGATGRTTCTCCATCTCCACAAACTCTGGAGCTCTGTCAGAGTGACCATTGGGTTCTTGGTCACCTCCTTGACCAAGGCCCTTCTCCCCCGATTGCTCAGTTTGGCCGGGCGGGCAGCTCTAGGAAGAGTCTTGGTGGTTCYAAACTTACATTTAAGAATGATGGAGGCCACGGTGTTCTTGGGGACCTTCAATGCTGCAGACATTTTTTAGTACCCTTCCCCCAGGACTGTGCCTCGACACAATCCTKTCTCGGATCTCTACGGACATTTCCTTCGACCTCATGGCTTGGTTTTAGCTCTGAAATGCACTGTCAACTGTGGGACCTTATATAGACAGGTGTGTGCCTTTCCAAATCATGTCCAATCAATTGAATTTACCACAGGTGGACTCCAGTCAAGTTGTATAAATGATAAATGGATACAGGATGCACCCAAGCTCAATTTCAAGTCTCATAGCAAAGTGTCTGAATACTTATTTCAGTTTAATATTTTTTTTTAAATTACAAACATTTATGAAAACCTGTTTTTGATTTGTTATTTTGGGGTACTGTGTATAGATTGATAAGGATAAAAAATAWAWAAWAAAATAGAATAAGGCTGTACTGTACTGTATATCACTTCAATTGTTCTTCTCTTAACCATCAAGCTACCAACCGGGGGTAATTTTSACCCCAGAGGCATATTTTTTTATCCTAGCCCAAAAGGTGGTTCATTTAAATCCTCAATGTTTTACGATTTTGGCAATCAACTTGTTCTTAATAAATCTAAATCATTGTTTAGTGTTTCTGTATCAATATGGGATTTTAAAAATTCAAGTTCTTTGGGGTCATTTTGACCCCAGCCCAAAACACCTAATTCCACCTAATAGTAATTTATTTAAAGGTTTCTCTGGAGACATCATTACAAGTTACCCATACCACCAGAGGGGGACCAGTATGAGTGATTTTGATAGCTCCCCATGTACTCACCTAAGATTGTACTTTTCTATACCACGTATCATGTGACTGTGTGCAAAACCAAAATTACCTGATTTTGGTGCTTACACATTTTTTCCAATAACAGTCTGTTTTGGCCATTTTGTATTTCAGAAAATATGATTTACTTGTCTAATTCTGTTTTTATACGAAATAAAGTTGATCATTTGCTATGATTGTTACTCTTCCCAATAGTTTCTTCTTGGGGTCAAAATGACTCCAGTTGGTAATCAATGTATATAAAATATGATGGTAGCTTTAGGGTTAATATGCACATAAAGATAAGATTAAAATGAAAGATGTATAATGTATAGATAGATACGCAACTTAACCTCTAAAAGCAATACATGCAAATAGGTACTTTTTGTAAACAGCCCAAAGATGTTAACTACCAAATGAAAAAACTTCAAAATGCAATGTTATTTTTTCTTCAAAAACATTCAAATACAACATGCTGAGGTTACATACTGTGAAAAACACACACATAACCAAACAACAAAATAGCTTACTGGCTTGGCTGTCCATGGCCACCATCACACACACAAACACCCCATCTGTCATATAGTCAAGATTACATGTTTCCTCTAATGAGTAAAATACTGACTTTCACAGCAACGAGAGAGAGCGGCGTGTGGGATGCTCACAGTCACAGAARGATGAGTATTTACACTGCAGGCATTCCCAGTAGGATTCCTTTTCTGTGAAGGTTGTCGTTACGTTTGGGGGGGATTTCTCAATTAATCTCAAGATGAGAGGGTGGAGAACGTTAATGGCTAGAAAGGATCCAGCTTTTGTCAAATGTACATGAACATTTTTAGCTAAACCTAACTCTAACGCTTATCCCAACAGACTAATTCACCTAACCTGCCGTGTTAATTCACCTTACCTGCTGTGTAAGTTCTCCTAACCTGCTATGAAAAGTCAAATCTGACAAAAGCTGTATCCATTCTAGTCAAAACCGYGGAGAACATGAAGAAGCTCTCTGATTGGCGGTGGTCATTTTGGTTTCTCCGTCACTGTCCATCCCAATGACTGTATATATGAATGGACAAAGCCACTGGAGACTCAATAGCGCATTGAAGCCAAACGAAGTCGGGTTAAGATGGCGTCTCAAAGGAGACATAACATTCGCCGTTTAAGTTACTCCAGGAAATGAAGACGCAGGCTAATCAGGGTACTGCAGGCTGCCATGAGCAACTATAGCACATAATCCTTATAGCTTCTTCTATGTGCGATTTTTAAATAATAGGTTCAAGGACATACATCTGGTGTATTAGAATAAATGATTGGTATCATGATTGTCTTAGAATGATGTATATTTACATGAAGATTGACAACGAAGATTCAAATTTTTCCATTCCCTATAAATGGGGGATCCTGTTTTCTGCAAACAATGCCTGCAGTACCACGGTTGGCCTTGAACGCTGTGGCTTCAATGAGAGGGGGCAGTCGTTCTCCCTTGATCCGTTCATAGTGCTAACCAGTTCCGGTCAAACAATTTCATTGAAGTCTGACCGTCACAGTCCATGTTGAATCGAAGGCCAATGCCTACTGTATGTGACAAGGGCTGCGAAATTCTGATTACTTTCCCAAAATGTCCAGGTTTTATTAAACAAATCCCAGATGAAGGATTCCAGATTTCCTGCTTATTCTCTTCTGATCTTCCAATCAGAATTTCTCACATGTCTGACGGTGGTATGGAGAACCTCTCCTCAGCAAAAGGAAAAGATGGAGACTTTGGGAATGAACTGGCTGTTTAGGGTGAATGTCCTCCAGACAGCTTTCATCCATCTAATACTTTCCCAGGATGGTTTGGGCATCACCAACCGTGGGCTCGTTTTGGATGAGCTTGATGAATGATGTAAGGTACTAGCCATCATATCCACTGTCTACTTTAAATAAGGAGATCATTTAAGAATCCTTCTGTCAATTATCAGCCTCTACAGGATCCATTGTAAAAGAAGCCACACTTCTCCCTTTAAGTTCTATKCATCACTTAGCCAGAYAGAGCACTTAAAGCAAGGCAGCCTTCGTTCCATTTATAGCCGTACCTCCACGGCTAATCTTGTGTAATAGGCTCTTAAATAAATCTGCTGACTTTAAAAAAAGACAGCGGGAGCGGCTATCACGACACATCTCCCTGAGTGAGTGACAGCCAGGCAGACTACACTGTCTGGGAGTGAGTGGGATCCCCTGGAACACAGATGGACGACACCTGACCAGTCACCCACAGCATATGATGTACCAATTACAGTCCACTTTATAAGGGTCAGAGGTCACCCTATAGTACATTACATCAATACAGTATTTGAGACAATACTTGAGGAAAATAAACTAATTCCAGTCTAGCTGCACATGTAGTTTTTTAAATGTTGTAGTATGATATATACTCAGTTTATTAGGTACACCCATCTAGTACAAGGTCGATCCCCCCCTTCCCTTTGACTCCAGAACAGCTTGAATTCTTCAGGGCATGGAAATGTTGCTCAATTGGTATCAAGGGACCGGTGCGCCTGGCAACGACGATCATACCACACTCAAAGTCACRTAGGTTACTCGTTTTGCCCATTCTAACATTCAATTGAACTGTAACTGAATGCCTTAATGCCCGTCTGCCTGCTTTATATAGTAAGCCACGACCATGTGAGCGAACCATTTTCGTGAATGGGGTGGTTTACCTAATCAACTGGCCACTGTGGGTGTAGAGTCCTGAATCGGTCGGGTAACCATGGTTTACGCAGTTGACCTGCAAAATAAATCAGCTGGCAGGTGGAATTAAAACATTCCTCGAACTTGAGGGTCGGCCCACTGTTCAGCGCAATTATACTGCAGTTCATAAATGTTTTAAATCACGCTAATACAATTTTCACAAACCCAGCAGTGTCACGTTCCTGACCTATTTTCTGTTGTTTTGTATGTGTGTGATGGTCAGGGCGTGAGTTTTGGGTGGGCATTCTATGTTGTGTGTTTCTATGTTGGTTTAGGGTTGCTCCTGGTTATGGCTCTTAATTAGAGGCAGGTGTTTTGCGTTCCTCTAATTAAGAGTCATATTTAGGTAGGTTGTTTCACTGTGTTCGTTGTGGGTGGTTGTTACCTGTCTCTGTTTGTGTTCTGCACCAGATAGGTCTGTATCGTTTTGTTTGTTGTTTGTAGTGTCACTTGTCGTCAAATTAAACATGTTGAACACTAACCGCGCTGCACTTTGGTCCTCTCCTTCACCCCTGGAGAAAGCCTTTACAGAACCTATCTGGTGCAGGAACGTGACAAGCTTTCACAATTCAGACTTTCTTTCACCTACACTGGCCATAGAATTAGCGTTTGACCAGTGTGGCTGGTAAAGGTTTGAGTATTTTTGCAGGCTATATTCGATGCTGGCAATTCTTTATTTAAATTTCAAATAAACTAKGCGATAATCAAAATAATGTGAAAATCTTGTTGTTTTATGTAGGTCTAGGCTAAGCCTTTCATTAGGGAGGAAGGCTAAGAAGGCTCTTTTCCAAGCGATTTGAGTTATAAATGTGCCACATTGTTAAAATAAAAATATATCTTTCATGGCATGTTTTCCTTTATCCAACTGTTGAATAGACATGCTGACAAATACATTTCTCGCAGGGAAAAGGAATACTGTAATCAGTTAAATAAATTGATGCAATTTGGCGAGTAATGGATCGGCTCTCGGGAAAAAAATGATATGCGGGTGGGTCGGTTCACAGAGAACTATTCAACAGTCCTGATGTCGGATGTCGGGTGGGTGTCGTCGGGTGGGTGTCGGAATTGATGTGGCAGGTGCGGGACGGCTGCGGCTCCAAAAAACGGACCCGTGCAACGCTATGAGTGCGTTAATTTAATATGTCTACATTTCTGTCTGTGTATTCACACATTAAAATATCCACGGGTGGCATTACCTACCACAGGCAGCATATTACCTAGGGCAGAGATCATCAACTAGATTCTGCAACTAGATTTTCCGTGAGCGGATGGTCAGGGGGCCGGAACATAATTGCAAATAATTAGTCGACTGCAAATTGATTGCGAGAAGCCCAAACAGATACAATATTTGATTGAAACATTATCAAATCAAATCAAGTTTATTTTATATAGCCCTTCGTACATCAGCTAATATCTCGAAGTGCTGTACAGAAACCCAGCCTAAAACCCCAAACAGCAAGCAATGCAGGTGTAGAAGCACGGTGGCTAGGAAAAACGTATTATATAATTTCTAACCTTGTATACATTTATGTAACTTAACAAACACTCTTATCCAAGAGTGTCTTACAGTAGCAATTAGGGTTAAGTGCCTTGCTCAAGCGTACAGACAGATTCTTCACCTAAGGCAGCTCAGGGATTCAAACCAGCAACCTATCAGTTACGCGCCTAAGGCTCTCAACCACTAGGSTACCAGCCAGAATCAATCATATACAGTATATCTCTCTGTTATGCGTGGGAAGACTTTGGAACAGATTTCCAAAATGTGTCTTGGAGCGGATTTGAAKGTGTTTTATAGTGGTTTACGTTCAACAATTTAAAAAATTGTCGGGCCACCAGTTGGGGAACCCTGACCCACTGTAGTATCTACACTAAACACTATCGCTGAATTGAAACTTTATCCTCCAGTACAAGCTTCAAAACAAACAATGATCTCTCAACTCAAGCGAAATGCTCCATTATTAAAGCCTACTGTGTAATTGTGCTCATGAGTTACTACTTCGTGACCGGGCCTCAGATAGGAGAGTTGTTCTGCAGGCATCTATGTTATTCTCCTGACTGATCCTCTCTCACTCGCTCGTGTCACAGGCACAGAGAGGGGAGGAGAGAAGGGGAAGGGAGGGAAGGAGACAGGCCAGCTGCTGATAGGGCACTGACTGCACATGTTGTTGACTAGAGGGACTAGCAGGAGGAAGCGAGACCCGTTCTAACCCAACTCTGTTGCTTTCCCTGTCTTAAGCATGGGATTTCAGTCTGGCGGCCAAATTAACACAATATATACAAAATTATGTGGACACCCCTTTACATTTGTGGATTTGGCTATTTCAGAAACACCCTTGGCTGACAGGTGTATAAAATTGAACACACGGCCATGCAGTCTCCATACACAAACATTGGCAGTAGAATGGCCTTACTGAAGAGCTCAGAGACATTCAACGTGGCACCGTCATAGGATTCCACCTTGCCAACAAGTCAGTCAAATTTCTACCCTGCTAGAGCTGCCCCGGACAACTGTAAGTGATGATATTGTGAAGTGGAAAAGTCTAGGAGCAACAACAATTCAGCCGCTAGGTGGTTGTCCACACAAGTTCACAGAACGGGACCGCTGAGTGCTGAAGTGTGTAACGCATAAAAATTGTCTGTCCTCAGTTGCAACACTCACTATCGAGTTCCAATCTGCCTCTGGAAGCAACGTCAGCACAAGAACTGTTCGTCGGGAGCTTCATGAAATGGGTTTCCATGGCCGAGCAGCCGCACACAAGCCTAAGATCACCACTCGCAATGCCAAGTGTCGGCTGGAGTGGTGTAAAGCTCACCATCATTGGACTCTGGAGCAGCCACCATTCTCTGGAGTGATGAATCACACTGGCAGTCCAAAGAACAAATCTAGGATTGGCGGACGCCAGGAGAACACTACCTGCCCCAATGCGCAGTGACAACCAGATTTGTGGCAACAGTTTGGGGAAGGCTCTTTCCTGTTTCAGCATGACAATGCCCCCTTGCACAAAGTGAGGTGCATACAGAAATAGTTTGTCGAGATCGGAGTGGAAGACCTTGACTGGCCTGCATAGAGCCCTGACCTCAACTCTATTGAATACCTTTGGGATGAATTGTAACGCCGACTGCGAGCCATGCCTAATCAGTGCACAACCTCACTAACGCTCATGGCTGAATGGAAGCAAGTCCCCGCAGCAATGTTCTAACATCTAGTGGAAAGCCTTCCCAGAAGAGTGACGGCTTTTCTAGTAGCAAAGGGGGGACCAACTCGATATTAATGGCCAAGATTTTGGAATGAGATCAATGAGCAGGGATCCACATACTTTTGGTCATGGAGTGTATCAAGCATCTCAGAGTCGGMTCTAGGAACAGGTTCCCCCTGTCAATGTTATTCTTATTCATTGTTCAACCGACTCTAAATCAGCACTCAAACTCTGAGATGTTTGATGAATATGGGCCCTAGAACGGACTGCAGGGTTTTACTTCAGTCAAAAGGATGGACAGACATGCTAGGGAGTCATGATGATCCTTACCCTTTAAAATACAACTAGTATGACTCCAGCCATACAAAATGAACACATATCTATTTTATCCATTCTAAGTAAATGATTAGGCCTTTATTATATACATTGGGATACAATGGAAAGATGTCTGTTATGTCTGTCATGCATTCCGTTTGGATGACACCTGTCCTCATCAAATCTTGTGGACTGTGAAGATAACGGGGTCGTTGTGACAGGCGATAGCGGCCCCTTTCCTCTCTCGCTCGTTGACTCACTGTAGCAATAAACGTCTCCGTGTGCGACGCATCAATCACGTCAAACTGGGGGAATTCATCTGGACATCCGAAGAGGAAGATATGAACATATTATACTTCTACATCTAAAGGAAGATTAAGGACATATCAGTAAGGTGTGCAGGGGCCCAGGAAATGGGTGGTTATTTGTTCATCAGTTGGGCCTATTGAAATCCTTTACGAGTCTGGTCCACCAATTATTCTAGTTTTTTAACATATATACACTGCTCAAAAAAATAAAGGGAACACTTAAACAACACAATGTAACTCCAAGTCAATCACATTTCTGTGAAATTAAACTGTCCACTTAGGAAGCAACACTGATTGACAATAAATTTCACATGCTGTTGTGCAAATGGAATAGACAAAAGGTGGAAATTATAGGCAATTAGCAAGACACCCCCAATAAAGGAGTGGTTCTGCAGGTGGTGACCACAGACCACTTCTCAGTTCCTATGCTTCCTGGCTGATGTTTTGGTCACTTTTGAAAGCTGGCGGTGCTCTCACTCTAGTGGTAGCATGAGACGGAGTCTACAACCCACACAAGTGGCTCAGGTAGTGCAGCTCATCCAGGATGGCACATCAATGCGAGCTGTGGCAAGAAGGTTTGCTGTGTCTGTCAGCGTAGTGTCCAGAGCATGGAGGCGCTACCAGGAGACAGGCCAGTACATCAGTAGACGTGGAGGAGGCCGTAGGAGGGCAACAACCCAGCAGCAGGACCGCTACCTCCACCTTTGTGCAAAAAGGAGCACTGCCAGAGCCCTGCAAAATGACCTCCAGCAGGCCACCTGGTGTCCACAATCACCCGACCTCAACCCAATTGAGATGGTTTGGGATGAGTTGGACCGCAGAATGAAGGATAAGCAGCCAATAAGTGATCAGCATATGTCGGGAACTCCTTCAAGACTGTTGGAAAAGCATTCCTCATGATGCTGGTTGAGAGAATCCCAAGAGTGTTTAAAGCTGTCATCAAGGCAAAGGGTGGCTACTTTGAAGAATTTAAAATAAATTTTGATTTGATTTTTTTTTTTTAATGGTTACTAAATGATTCCATATGAGTTATTTCATAGTTTTGATGTCTTCACTAATAAAGAAAAACCCTTGAATGAGTAGGTGTGTCCAAAATTTTGACTGGTACTGTATATTTTKTACATGTTTATCGGATAGAGGAGAGACCGTGGGAAAGATAGTGTGTCACAAAGGCAGTGGGCCGAATTTGAACCCACACTGGCACCGGCTCATGTGTGCTGGAGGCAGCGGCCTTGAACGCTAGATCACCCATGCGACAAGTCGGTCTCTTCTAAATCTTTGTTTGCATGGAATGATCTTCCCTCTCACATTGCCAGCAATGAGGGCATAGGCTTCCTCCCTGACCCTTCTCCTCAGCATTAGTCTGACCTTACCGTGGGCAGTGTAGTGGGCAGGCTAACACAGATTTAACAGCCCTGCACTGAATGCTGATGTGTGTGTTTCTGCTGACTGACTCGGAAGCTGTACTATAGGCCTACATCAACAAAAAGCCTGCCATGGGCCATACAGACATAATATTACACCATGTTTTGTCTTGAGCCTAGACAACATAAAGCCCTGCGGTTACAAATCTTCACCATTTCGACCAGTGTGTGTCTATCCTGTACCATATTGCAAAATTTTCGTTTCGGTTTTCGTTGTATATGAAAAAACAACAGCAATAATAATAATAATAGTTTWAAAAAATGACGCACACAAATACGTTGAACCTCAAGCCACACTGCAATGACGGTTCTCAGCTCTCTGGTGGTTTTCTAACATAAAGACAATTAAATCATAAGAGAGAAGAAGAGCGTGCTGTCAATCATTTATGAACAACAACATTAATGGCATGACCCGGAAAGCTATATTTGGAGTGCCAATGAAATCTGATCAGGCTTTTATAGATGTGAAAGAGAGCCATTGGCAATAAAATAAAATAAATGATACTTCTTGTYAGATCATTGACTGATCAGGCTGCAACTGACTCTCTATGTGGTCCAGCGTGTGTAGTGCCTTGAGGTTAGCAAGTTGCTAGCAATCGAACGTTTGAGAATATGTCTGTGTGTGTGCAAACAGTCAGGAGGGGCATTACTTTGACTGATTCACATACCAACGGGTCTCAGACACATCATTCTCTATTCCAGTGGTCGCCAAACGGTCAATCGCAATTGACCCGGTCGATCGCCAAGACATTCCTAGTCGATCGCAAAACATTTCTAGAAAAAATATATATAATAAAGCCTTGCATTCCTAATTTTTTCTGTCTCTTTCTGTTGGCAGTAGGCACACTGCTTTCAATTGCCCTGCGCACTGGGTAGGCGAAGTCATCCCATTTTTTGCCATTTCATGGGTCTGAATGTACAAACTTCAGCCTAGCGCAAAGGAAGTGCACATATAGAACTACCGTTGTCCAATCGGATTGCTCAGATCACTGTGTTAGTCTGCAGCTTCCTTGAGAGCACAGCAAAATAAGTTGATACTACAGTGATTTTAAAACGTCTAAAAACATGACTAGAGAGACTGTCAATGAACACAGCAAATAGCTGCTGCTTTTATGAGTGAGTTCATATTTAAGTTTTTAATTCAGCACCGTCAACACTTTTTATTCAACACTTTTCCAAGCTGTGAATTGGGATTCTCCACTCCTGCTGCAACCAGCACTGCAGCTTCAATGAATGAGTAGCAAAGTGGACCGATAGGCTTCCGTTGTTATCATTAGCAGATGTGTGTTTTTTAATATCGAGGAGTATTTGACTTCCTCTAGTCATAGGAGTAATAACATGAATTTGTGCAAGAGGCAGGAGTAATGCGATGTGACCCAGGTTTTGCCATTAGCTCGAAGACGGGGGTTGGCTTTTTGGTCAGTCGGCGGAGCCTCTGATGCTCTCCCGCTGCTGAGACTGACCATCAGATGCAGATCAGTCCAGTAAAATAAAGATAGTTATTTAAATGTATGCTCCCTCAGCTGTGCCTCACAAGTAATACAACAAATGATGATCTATTACCAGTGTGATCATATACCTAAAGTTTTGAATCATCATTTGGTCTGATAAGAACAGCATTGGCAGGACATTTCAAGCATAGCAAATTTGCAGTGATAATGTATTAGGCCTGTAGCCTACTGCACAAATCGCATTGCTACAGAACAGGTTAATGTTGTATAGGCTTGTGTTTTTTTAAGGAATGTATTTTTTTATGCTGCGCGGTRTATATCGGCCTGCATTTTTGACTCAGAAAGGGATCTCGGCAAAGAAACGTTTGGTGACCACTGCTCTACAGCTTAACATTCTGTCTCAGGGTGAAACTAAGTCCTACTACATTTCCCGAGATTGGCTGAAGCAGGAAGTACTGTACAGGACCTTCTCTCTGATGTGATGGGGGTTCTGTGTACTTACATTTCTGCCTTCACTATCCTTGTTAGTTTTTTTAAGGAGTAGGGCAGTTCCTCTTTTTGTATGTTTATTGGATAAGATGGAGAGAGTAAAGGGTCTGCTGAAATAGCAGTGGGCCGGATTTGAACTCATAATGCACCAGTATATATGTGTTCCAGATGCAGCAGTGTAGACTGCTAGACCACCCTAGCCCACCTACATCCTTGTATTAAGGAGAAAATGCAGCTGAAAGTTCTTTTTAAAAGATACAGTAAAAACTAACCACAAATGTGCCTGGGAACTTGCGTCATCTGCATTGGGATCCCAGTTCTCCCATCAACCTTGATATCCAGATGGAAAGTTGCTCTACCGCAGATCCAACATCCTCGATAACGCTGCACACCGACTCAGGCTATAGTGTGTAGAGGACATGCCTGAGGCTGTGTCCCAAATGATACCCTGTTCTCTTTATAGTGCAGTACTTTTGACTAAAGTATTGCACTATATAGGGAACAGGGTGCCATTTGGGATGTATCTTAAGATAAAGAATGGGAGTCCAGGAGGTTATTAAGACAGCCTTCTTCCCGGCGTCTAGGCACAGCCAAAGGCCTCGCTGACCGATTAGGTTACGAAACAATGGCCATGCCCTTTCACAGTCAGAGCATGTTCCAATAGCTGGAAGGCAAACAAACATCCATTTATCCTCTCTCTTTCTCTCCCTACAGAATTGACATTGTCTCTTGGCACTGCAAACGTATGTCTTCATATCAACAAATAAGTGGCCTAATTTGTGGGGGAAAAAACCCCAACAAAGCCACCTCTCAGAAACGATCGCATTTCAGCCGAACGTGCTTTAACATTAATGGTACTGTACGTGGAAGTACACCGAATAAAAATATCGCATGTTTCATGAGCTGAAATAAAATATCCCAGAAATGTTCCATACGCACAAAGCTTATTTCTCTCAACTTTTGTGCACAAATTTGTTTGCATCGCTGTTAGTTTGCATTTCTCATTTGCCAAGATAATCCATCCACCTGACAGGTGTGGCATATCAAGAAGCTGATTAAAAACCAGCATGGTCATTACACAGGTGCACCTTGTGCTGGGGAAATAAAAGGCCACTAAAATGTGCAGTTTTGTCACACAACACCACAGATGTCTCAAGTTTTGATGGAGCATCCAATTGGTATGCTGACTGCAGGAATGTCCACCAGAGCTGTTGCCAAAGAATTTAATGTTAATTTCTCTACCAT
Organism: Salvelinus sp. IW2-2015; assembly: GCF_002910315.2. Taxonomy (NCBI): domain Eukaryota; kingdom Metazoa; phylum Chordata; class Actinopteri; order Salmoniformes; family Salmonidae; genus Salvelinus; species Salvelinus sp. IW2-2015. The sequence goes on along the minus strand of NC_036854.1, from coordinate 50,046,843 downwards.
AAGCTGCCTCCAAAGTCGTTTTAGAGAACTTGGCAGTACGTCCAACCAGCCTCACAAGCGCAGACCACGTGTATGGCGTTGTGTGGGCAAGTAGTTTGCTGATGTCAACGTTGTGAACGGAGTGTCCCATGGTGGCGGTGGGGTTATGGTATGGGCAGGCGTAAGCTACGAACAACAAACGCAATTGCATTTTATCGATGGCAATTTTAATGCACAGAGGTACCTTGACGAGATCCTGAGGCCCATTGGCGTACCATTCATCCACGCCATCAACTCATGTTTCAGTATGATAATGCATGGCCCCAAGGTCGCAAGGATCTGTACACAATTCCTGGAAACTGAATGTCCCAGTTTTTCCATTACCTGCATACTCACCAGACATGTCACCCATTGAGCATGTTTGGGATGCTCTGGATCGACGTGCACAACAGGTTCTTACACTTCCCACCAATATCCAGCAACTTCGCACAGCCATTGAAGAGGAGTGTGACAACATTCCACAGGCCACAATCAACGGCCTGATCAACTCTATGCAAACAATGTGTGTCGTGCTGCATGAGGCAAATGGTAGACACACCAGATACTGACTGGTTTTCTGATCCACGACCCTATATTTTTAAGGTATCTATGACCAACAGATGCATATCTGTATTCCCAGTCATGTGACATCCATAGAATAGGGCCTAATGAATTTATTTCAATTGAATTATTTCCTTATCTGAAATGTAAATCAGTCAAATCGTAGAAATTGTTCCATGTTGCATTTATATTTTTGTTCAGTGTAGAACCAGTGGCAAGATTCGTCATAGAACCATTGTGAGGAGGCCAGCGTTGAAAGAGAACTCAGACGATGTACAGGTATTAGCATAGCCACGTAATTGAAGACGAGCATTCGAACAAAACACAACGCCTCTGTTCCAGTTCACTTGTCATAGTAGCTTTTGAATGTGATTACGCTACGATGTCATAGAATCTCTGTGGCCTCTGTGGGCCTTGTCAGCCTCCGGCGCGTCAGACCTGTAGGCGAAAAACAGCTGCAACCCCCACAGAAGCTCACTGTCTGTCTGGGAACACTAAGGGGAAGCAGAGACTGTAAACAAGCTCTTTACAGTGACATTTAATAACAGTGATTTAAAGCCTGCGGATTCACTACAGCAGCACACAGAAAGACTAGACTACTACCTACAGTAGCGAGAGCCTACAGACTACTGCCTAACAAGTCTATAGACTACTGCCTAGAGCCTATATACTAATGCATAGCAAGTCTACAGGCTACTGCCTAGAGCCTATATACTACTGCCTAGCAAGTCTACTGCCTAGAGAGCCTATAGACTACTGTAACGATGTGCGCTGAGAGTCGGAAGAAAGTTCAGGGAGTGAGTGTTTTAATAAAATAAACGGAACATAATACAAAACAAGAAACACGAACAACACACAGACCAGAAACAGAAACAATGACGCCTGGGGAAGGCGATGACGCCTATGTCACTCCAAAGGGAGTGACATATATATATAGGGAAGGTAATCAGGGAGGTGATGGAGTCCAGGTGAGTCTGACGACGTGCTGGTGTGCGTAACGATGGTGACAGGTGAGTGCCATAATGATCAGCCTGGTGACCTAGAGGTCGGAGAGGGAGCACACGTGACAACTACTTCCTAGAAAGTCTATATACTACTGCCTAGAGAGCCAATAGACTACTTCCTAGAAAGTCTGTAGACTACTGCCTAGAGAGCCAATAGACTACTGCCTAGCGAGTCTACAGACTACTGCCTAGAGAGCCTATAGACTACTGCCTAGCAAGTCTACAGACTACTGCCTAGAGAGCCTATAGACTACTGCCTAGCAAGTCTACAGACTACTGCGTAGAGAGCCGAAGTGCATTGATCTCCACACGCTCAGTCTTCACAGACAGACTGACAGCCTTAGAGGGCATTGAGTATTAACCAAACAGTGTGTAAATATGATTATATAGGATGGATTTGATGGGATCTGCTGGGCTAGGGGGAGTTTCACTCTCACAGGCGGTGGTTTACTCCCCTATCAAAGCAGTCTGTATGTCTTTTTGTGAACAGGGTTTTTGTTACAGTCGCTACAGTTCAACTCGGTTCGACAATTCAAACGTGACGTGTTGATGGAAGTTGGGCATTAAAATTGCCGGCAAACAAGAAAAGCAGTACAGTTCGAAACGTTTTCCTCCGTGTTTATAGCCTTGTACAGTTCGTTGAGTGTCAGTCAGCTGAAAACTCCCTCGGGAGGTAGAAGGGTCTGCATTTGACCATCAGGTATTCCAAGACGGGTGAACAACAGGTTGAGACTTCCACTGCGCTCGAGTGCACAGAACGGCTGGCAGGCACATTCACAGTCATTTTCAACCTCCCCCTGTTCCAGTCTGCAATCCCTGCATGTCTTAAGATGACCACCATCATTACTTTTCCCAAGAACTCTAAGACTTCATTTCACAATGACTAATGCATCTGTAATCATTAAGTGCTTTGAAAGGCTGGTTATGGCACACATCAACTCCATCATCCCAGATACACCGTAGACCCACTCCAATTGGCATACCGGCCCAACAGATCAATAGACAACGCAATCTCAATTGCACTCCACACTGCCTTCGCCCACCTAGATCAGAGGAATACCTATGTGAGAATGCTGTTCATTGACTAAAGCTCAGCATTCAACACCATTGTCCCCTCTAAGTTTGTCACCAAGCTTAGGACCCAGGGACTGAACACCTCCATCTGCAACTGGATCCTGGACTTCCTGACGGGCTGACCTCAGGTGGTGAGGGTAGGCAACATCCCCTCCGCCATGCTGACCCTCAACACGTGGGCCCCACAGGGGTGTGTGCTTACTCCCCTCCCATACTCCCTGTTCATCCATGACTGGGTGGTTACGAACAACTCCAACACCATCATCAAGTTTGCTGACGAAACGATGGTGGTAGACAAACAGGGAGGAGGGCAGTGACCTGACAGTGTGGTGCCAGGACTACAACCTCTCCCTCAACGTCAGTAAGACCAAGAAGCTGATTGTGGACTACAGTAAGCACGCTCCTATCCACATCGATGGGGCTGCAGTGGAGCTGGTCAAGAGATTCAAGTTCCTCTGTGTCCARATCACTAAGGTCTTAAAATGGTCCACACGCACACAGTCATGAACAAGGCGCGACAGAGGTTGTAAAGCTCTACAGCTGCACCATTGAGAGCATATTGGCTGGCTGCATCACTGCTTGGTATGGCAACAGCACCACCCTCGATCAAATGGCGTTACAGAGGGTGGCGTGGACAACCCAGCTCCCTGCCATCCAGGATCTCTATATCAAGTGGTGTGAAAGGAAGGCCCGGAAAATTCTTAAAGACTCCAGCCATCCAAGCCATAGACTGTTCTCTGGTTCCACACAGCAAACTGTACCGATGCATCAAGACTGACACCAACAGGCTCCTGAACAGCTTCTATCCCAAAGACATAAGACTGCTAAATAGCTAACAAAATGGCTACACGGACGTTCTGAGTCGACCCTTGTATTTTATTTTATTATGCACACTCACATGACTTTACACACTGACACTCCAACACACACACATCATTTGCTCAAACACACACATAACATGCATACACATTTATACGGACTCTACACACACGCACTCAAATACAATCAGCATGTACAGTATGCTGCTGCTCCTCTGTTTATCATACAGTTGAAGTCGGAAGTTTACATACACCTTAGCCAAATACATTTAAACTCAGTTTTCACAATTCTTGACATTTAAAAATTCCCTGTCTTAGGTCAGTTAGGATCACCACTTTATTTTAAGAATGTAAAATGTCAGAATACTCAAAGAGATAATGATTTATTTCAGCTTTTATTTCTTTCATCACATTCCCAGTGGGTCAGAAGTTTACATACACTCAATTAGTATTTGGTAGAATTGTCTTTAAACTGTTTAACTTGGGTCAAATGTTTCAGGAAGCCTTCCACATGCTTCCCACAATACGTTTGGTGAATTTTGGCCCATTCCTCCTGACAGAGCTGGTGTAACTGAGTCAGGTTTGTAGGCCTCCTTGCTCGCACACACTTTTTCAGTTCTGCCCACAAATTGTCTATAGGATTGAGGTCAGGGCTTTGTGATGGCCACTCCAATACCTTAACTTTGTTGTCCTTAAGCCATTTCACCACAACTTTGGAAGAATGCTTGGGGTCATTGTCCATTTGGAAGACCCATTTGCGACCAAGCTTTAACTTCCTGACTGATGTCTTGAGATGTTGCTTCAATATATCCACATAATTTTCCTACCTTATGATGCCATCTATTTTGTGAAGAGCACCAGTCCCTCCTGCAGCAAAGCACCCCCGCAACATGATGCTGCCACCCCCGTGCTTCACGGTTGGGAAGGTGTTCTACGGCTTGCAAGCCTMCCCCTCTTTCCTCCAAACATAACGATGGTCATTATGGCCAAACAGTTCTATTTTTGTTTTATCAGACCTAAGTATGATCTTTGTCCCCATGTGCAGCTGCAAAACGTAGTCTGGCTTTTTTATGGTGGTTTGGAGCAGTGGTTTCTTCCTTGCTGAGCGGCCTTTCAGGTTATGTCGATATAGGACACGTTTTACTATGGATATAGATWCTTTTGTACCTGTTTCCTCCAGCATCTTCACAAGGTCCTTTGCTGTTGTTCTGGGATTGATTTGCACTTTTCGCACCAAAGTACATTCATCTTTAGGAGACAAACAGCGTCTCCTTCCTGAGCGGTATGATGGCTGCGTGGTCCCAAGGTGTTTATACTTGCGTACTATCGTTTGTACAGATGAATGTGGTACCTTCAAGCATTTGGAAATTACTCCCAATGATGAACCAGACTTGTGGAGGTCTACAATTTTTTTCCTGGGGTCTTGGCTGATTTCTTTTGATTTTCTCAAAGAGGCACTGAGTTTGAAGGTAGTCCTTGAGATACATCCACAGGTACACCTCCAATTGACTCAAATGATGTCAATTAGCCTATCAGAAACTTATAAAGCCATGACATAATTTTCTGGAATTTTCCAAGCTGTTTAAAGGCACAGTCAACTTAGTGTATGACCCACTGGAATTATGATACAGTGAATTATAAGTGAAATAATCTGTCTGTAAACAATTGTTGGAAAAATTACTTGTGTCATGCACAAAGTAGATGTATAGTTTGTTAACAAGACATTTGTGGAGTGGTTGAAAAACGAGCTTTAATGACTCCAACCTAGTGTATGTAGACTTCAACTGTATATCGTCGGCCTACAAGTTATTTTTGTTTGCTATATAAATATAATCACTAAGATTGTGATGATAGCCAGTTTGTTTTACAAGTGTGTTTAAGGTTAACATGCATAGGCTAAATGCATTGCACTTCTAGTTGTGGCTGCACTTTGTATATTATTAATTGCATTTCTGACGTTGTAACAACCATTTCATCCGGAACATTACCAATGCACAGTTGTCTTATTATGCATCTGGAATAAATGCACTTCTTGTTGTTGTCGCGTTTTGAATATATTGTGTTTTTATTGCTGAAGTCTTTCACCTTTGCACGTGAAAGACATTTTTGTCATTACCTTGTGGTCACTTGTATTAGGCTTATAGCTATTTGTGACCCAATTCAGGAAACTGGTCGTATGTCGCAAGTCACGACTTCACAGGAGAGCTGTTTGAACGTCAACTTTTTTTTAAATAAAAATGCGTTTTTGGCCAGAAATGCCTTCTCGAACATGTGAACTTTCATGTGCCTTAATATCAAACTTGTATGCCATCTATAAATATGAATAAAATAGTTAAATTACAAGCCTAGTTGGTTTAGCCACAGAAAAAGGGCGCAAACCTTCCCCCTAGCCATAATTGGCTGAGATAATGAGTGGGCTGGACATGCCTAGAGATGAGTTTGGATTGGTCTGCCATATAGCACGCCTCTGTCTATTGGAGCTGGTCTGTATGTCTAAGTAAGTGTCAAACGCGGCTTTTAAAAAAAAGGTATCGCATAGTAAAACTGCATAAACCTAAAGTCAAGTTAAAGTGTACTGTTAGCTAGCCAACGTTAGCTGGCTGGCTCGCTAGCTAATGTTATGTGTATGCTCTCCGCTTTCTGGAGTTTTGAAATCAGTGGAATYCGAATATGATAGCTATTGAGATGTAGAAAACACCAGTCTGGATTACCTCATCAAACAAAGGGCAACCATGCATGGCATCAGACAGGAGATGCGTCCAATCATGATGTATACTGGTAAGATAGTCTAGCTAGCTACATTTTCAGATATTACACCTTTCTMATTTTGACAGAAAGTGGCTTCATTTCAAGTGTACTGTTAGCTAGCTAACATTAGCTGGCTGGGTTGCTAGTTAACGTTATGTGTATGATCTTATTCTTCGTATCTCTGACACACTTGCTTGATTAGTTAGTTATAGTCATAGAACCTTAGCTAGCTGCAAATTCATGCAGGGTAGTAACTTCATGAGTTGTGATTATAGTCCATTGTTTAGCTAGCTGGCTAGCTACATGTCTTAATAAAAGACTCCACTCTAATTTTAGCAAGTATTTTCATTTCAAGTTAGTGTACTGTTTGCTAGCTAGCTAACGTTAGCTGGCTGGCTTGCTAACTAACATTACGTCATGTGTTGCAATTCATTGTTTACATAGCTAGCTATCTAGCTACATTTCTTAACAAAAGACCCTCGTCTTAGTGTGCCAGATCGCAGAATATCTGATGAATGTTTGAACGCTCAACACCCGTTGAATATGTCCTGTGTCAGTAAACGTCGGCAACAAAGCATAATTAAATTGTTGCCAGCTGCACAGTTAGAGTCACCAATGTTCTGGATAACATGAAAACTGCCTAACCAGCTCTGCTGGSGCGAGTAAAATGGTCAGAGTGGGGTGTTCTCTCCTTATCTGTCTGGCAGTAGCTAGCCAATGTTAGCCAGCTTGGGTGCTTGACTGTTGTTGTGAGGTCAGAGCTTCCGGAACAACCCTACTTATTGGCCAGAGCATCCAGTGTGCGCTCTGAATGCAAAACGCGTTGAATTTACAAACGTACAATCTGACAACACAGTTGCAGTCACCAACTCTCTGGATAACATACTGTAACAGCTGGCTCTGCTAGAGCGAGTAATGTTCAGTGAGCTGTCCTCTCTCTCTTAGATGTCTGGAAGGAGCTGGCAAGTTAGTACAGAACGCTCGGATTAACCCTTAAAGAGATGGGTGGGGCTAAGGCTTAAGTGGGTGTGAACAATGCTGAATGGGTGTTGACAAAGAAGGGCTCTCCAAAAGTAGTACCGATACATTGAAAGACGGTTTTCTCAAAAGTGAGTTTACAAGTCGATCAACTTTCAAAGCAGGATTACTTTCTCATTGTCAAATGCAGTGTATGATATACCATTTTGTAGCTCTGAGTCTCTACTTTTGTCCAATGTAAAAAACAGAAATTCAAATGTTGCTACATAAGACTGAATCCAGGTGGTGAGTCACATTTAATTGAATATTCTTTGGCCAAATTCAATATTGAATGTGCTCTGTGCCATATCTGCTTTTATTGAAAAACGATAACTTCCTTATAACTCTGAAGTCATGAAAATCGACTGTTTTCTTATCACCCCCACATATTGGTCAACCCCCCCCCCCYCCCCCCCTTMGCACCASGAGAGAGAAAATCCTGGCGCTGTGCCTGCTATAGCCTGAGTGGCAAGGGCAGCATGCGTTAAGTGGAAGAACTGAACCCAGAAGAAGGAAATATTATTTTGACAATGAGGAGAGAAAACATGAAACATAACTAAAGGATGGATCAAATCTAGAGCAGGATGTCAGATCAAATCTAGAGCAGGATGTCAGATAAAATCTAGAGCAGGATGTCAGATAAAATCTAGAGCAGGATGTCAGATCAAATCTAGAGCAGGATGTCAGATCAAATCTAGAGCAGGATGTCAGATAAAATCTAGAGCAGGATGTCAGATAAAATCTCAAAAGATAAGTACATATAAAGGAGGAAACAAAATGAAGCGAAATTGAACAAACAGTCACATGCATATACAGTAGTTATTCAGGGCTGTCGCCGTGTCTGTAATAGAGAGACGCTGAGCACTCACGTAGAGGGAGAAGTGAGTGACACAGCAGCCATATTGTAATTCACATGGTTTCACACGGTTTGAGTTCATTTGGCCCAGAACAAGTAGCATATTTAATAATATTTTTCAATTATTTCCGTTCACCCCGGCTCGCCTCTCTAAGCAGGGAAGCAGAACACAGTCCTTCCTAACAGTCTCTTATCTCTGAGAGCGGCAAACCATTTCCCCCAACAATCTGTGGAATTCTCCTGCTCTGCCTGCCTATAAGTCACTCAATTAGGGTTAAGTGCCTTGCCCGAGAGCACATCGACACATTTTTCACCTAGTCGGCTCGGGGATTCGATCCAGCGACTTTTTGGTTACTGGCCCAACACTCTTAAGCACTAGGCGCAAGCTGCTTCCCCCGTTAAGGAACATTCTTCTGTTCATCTTATCACTGCATGTTGTTGTCTGCTGTGGCATCATGGGATGTAGCATGTAGCAAATACCCACTCTCCTCACCTCTCGTCTTGCCTGGCTTAATAGGTAATGATGCACTGGGTCAAAAACCTCCTCTCCATGGTCTTCTACATGCTTCCCAATGGCTTTCATTCATCCTGCTGTAAATTGCATTGTGTATGTAGGCCTATGGGCTGTTTTGTTGCAATGGGCACTATTACCATCACAACTACTGGTGGTGTTAAAGGACAAAACAGAACTGTCACAGAAGGTCCTCTGGGGGTCAATGCTGTTCTGTTTCTTCATCCTCCATGTTTTGCAGTGTCATCATGACAGAGCACTCCATAACTGGTCTAGGATCAGGCCTGTGCAAGCAATCAAAGGGGCAGCATTACACAGAGCAGAGAATCTCCCTTTGGGATCGAGATCAGGAAAGAAAGCTAGAGTGGAATCAGAATCCGTCTGTCTCTGGCCAGCTACACTTCTGTGCTAAACACTGATCAGGAATGTGAGGATGGTTGTGTGCATCCAGGTCCCTATCCTGATTAGAAATTGGTTTTGTGGTTGATGTCCGTGGACACTGCACACTCTTATGTCTCCAATGCAATACATTGAATAAATATCAATATTTCGATAGCTAAGCTGCCTGCATTCATCAGAGTTGATTCTAATTTCATGTCTGAAGACACCCTGGGTGTGTTGAGGTTAAACGTGTGTAGTTAAGTTCACTCGCGGATCGCAGCCGTTCTATGGTCAACTGGTAACTTGAGTGTCTTCTGTGCTGCCAAAATGTCCGATGCACACAGATTACAGAGAACGCTTCGGAGGGGAGATAAGGATTTTGAATATTTCCAAAAATATTTCATCTTCTACAGCTGCTGCCCTTTCACATTCTTTCGTTTCTCTTTGGTCTCCCTGTTTTCACTCCATAATAATGTATTGCGTAATGTACTGTGTTGTTTGGGTTTAATTGGGTGATTCCCGAGCGTCCAAGATACGTTTTTTTTAAAGGGTTTTGTGCTCGTCTCCGAGGCCAGCGATGACGTAAAATAGAAATGGTTGCTGATTTGTGTAACTGTATGTGGGTAATATTCGTGCTCAGCACTAAGTGATATCATAATAACCTTTACTGTAAAGTTTGTACTGTAAAGTTTATACTACTTGGTCAGACCCTGAGGGGTCTATATCTCCCATATAAAATTACATACTACTAAAGAAGAAAGATGTGTCCGGAGGGAATGGCTGTAACCTTTACTCGTGACATGTCACTCCTGGCCTTTGTGATGAGGTCAAAGGTCAAGTCATCTTGGAAAGAAGGCTTCTCTACTGTACACGCCCTCTTCACATTCTAGTCAATAGTGATATAATGAGATATGCCGTATTGCAGGCGGTACATTTAAATATGGGTGTTCCTCGTGGGAATCAAACCCACAACCCTGGCATTGAAAGCGCCATGCTGTGCCAAYGTAGCCACACTGGTCCTCCGCAGAGTCTGGATTGTTTTGGTGCCACTGCAACACTTTACTTCTAAGTAGATCCGAGATTTGCTCTTTTTTTGTGACACAGCATTTGATTAATCATGTATGTTTTGSTGGGGACCGCGGAGTCCCTGTGCGTCTTGTTGCTTCTGAGTGTTGCGTTGTAAAGGGACAGGACACCCTTGGTTTTAGTGTACTCACTCTCTCTCTTTCTCTCTCTCTCTCTAGCTGCTAAGTCTTGACATTTTGCTGGAGGTGGCACTTCAAGGCTCCCGTAGTCTTCCTGTTATCTAAACCSCACAGCCATTCTGGTGCACTAGGCCCGTTGGATTGACGGACTGTGTGCGTGGCAATGAATGTAGATTGCCTGAGGGACCTCTTCTCTGAATTTCTCCTGGACCCCGTTGTGAACGCCGTCATAACACTGAGCAATACAGGCAGTGTGATCAATGTTACATTTACGAAGAGTCTCTTTGATCGTAGTGAAAAGCGACTCGGCATCTAATCCGTCGGCTGGAGTGAAATGAAGAAATTCCTCCACAACTACATCATTTTTTTACATAGCGCACCACCGCAGACACTTGTTCCGTTTTACTRAGGTCCTTACTCTCAGCTACCATCAATGCAAATAGTTCAACATCTTGTATTTCCCCACTTATCTGATCCCTAATCATATTTGCCATAATGTCTAGTATTTCATTCTGTATATCATGATGCCTGTTCTTAGCATTTCTAGGACTATCTGAGATCTTCAGTGCAACTGTTTGGTCGAATTTGCCTATGACCTGTAAAAGTTCAAGGAGGTTTCCATGGTTGACAGCCATGTCGTTTTCTATGTCTCCTCTCTGTGAAAATCCCTGGTGTGCAGTGTAACGCAATGACTCCACAACTGCTCTCATGTGCTCTCTGTTCTCTCTGGCTATTTTCGAATGGTCCACTCATTCCACGCTGTCATTGCATATTTATGCGCCACACTAACATTGTGTGTCTTGAATGAACTTGTCGCCTTCTTCCAGTTCTGGTAGCCATCGTGGGTAAATGCCGCCTTCTCTCCACCATGGTTTCCTGGACTTTGAAAGTGCCGGTTTGCAAAGCAGAAAGCGCGGTCCTTTGAAAGAGAATATTCCAGCCATTTGTAATCCTCATACCATCTACGATTGAAGTAGCGATCCTGCTGTCCAACTTTTGTCGCTGGATAACGTCGAAGAAGAGGGCGCCTTGGTTCTTCAACAGGTGACTGGCTTAAATCAGAGCTGTCCTAACGGTGCAGCTAACGGTGGCTGTGGAGCAGCTATCCGCGACGAACTGCTCTGGCGCTCCCTCACGTCGTGGCTCACKAGTTTCTCTCTCCGACTTATCTTTCTTATCTCCCTCTTCTTCTTTGGGCCCCTCGGAGACAGGGTCTGGGTCTGGATTTGTATTTTCTACCCGCACTCTTCTCTTGATCAGAGAACGGTCCATCGCAACGGGGTGAGATGGGCGACTAGCTAGCTAGAAGTTAGCTCACATAACGTAGCCTAACGTGCACACACACCAGATACCTCCACAAACACACACACACACATCATAGGGTACACGTGTGACACAAGCATTCAGCCAGGGATCGGATTGGGAACAGAATGGCTGGTTATTAACTTTGACATATTTCGTTGTTTAAAAATAAAAGAATACTAAAATGCTTTTGGGGCTTAACTGGGGCTACGCAGATTTGTGACGTGGCTGAAGCACCCCCTAGCCCCAGAGATCGCCGTGCCTGGGCTATAGAGAGGGGGGTTGAGCCCTTAGGACCCTCGGCCACTGAAAAAAAATTTCCCCATACACTCAGGATTACTGCAACAAACCTCTATGTACGCTGACAAAGAGGACAAACTGACTGGCTGGATAAAGAAGAATGGGAACAATTGGTTCATATATGTACAGCATATTTATACTTCTGGGAAGGCTTTCGACTAGATGTTGGAAAATTGCTGCGGGGTCTTGCTTCCATTTATCCACAAGGTCAGGCACTTATGTTAGATGATTATGCCTGGCTTGTAGTCGGCGTTCCAATTCATCCCAAATGTGTTCGATGGGGTTAAGGTCAGGGCTCTGTGCAGACCAGGCAAGTTCTTCCACACCGATCGCAACAAATCATTTCTGTATGGACCTCTCTTTGTGCACTGGGGCAATGTCATGCTGAAACAGGAAAGGGCCTTCCCCAAACTGTTGCCACAAAGTTTGAAGCGGCAGAATTGTCTAGAATGTCATTGTATGCTGTAAAATTTCCCTTCAATGTAACTAAGGGGCCTAGCCCGAACCATGAAAAACAGCCCCAGACCATTATTCCTCCTCCACCATACTTTACAGTTGGCATTATGCATTGGGGCAGGTAGCGTTCTCCTGGCATCCGCCAAACCCAGATTCATCCGTCGGACTGCCAGACGGTAAAGAATGAAACAGCACTCCAGAGAACGCATTTCCACTGATCCAGAGTCCAATGGCAGCGACTCGTCAGGACATATATATATCTCTCTCTCTCTCTCTCTCTCTCTCTCTCAAAGTCTCTCTCTCTCTCTTCTCCTCTCTCTCTCTCTCTCTTCCTCTCTCTCTCTTTCTTCCCCTTCTCTCTCTCTTCTCTCTCTCTCTCTCTCTCTCCTCTCTCTCTCTCTCCCTCTCTTCTCTCTCTCTTCTCTCTCTCTCTCTCTCTCTCTTCTCTCTCTCTCTCTTCTCTCGTTCTCTTCTCTCTCTCTCTCTCTCTCTCAAGGGACAGTCATGACGAGTGTGTTTCATTTGGTGATGTCATGAAGGACAGGAAACACACTATCTGCATCTCTTAAAGTATACATTTCCTAGCTGTCAGGTTTACATCGAAATATTGTGAAACATATGTGATTAAACATGAAACTATTTGTGAAAAGATGTGATGTTAACCTTCTAAAGGAGAGTATGGATTTTCAAATAAAGATGAACTAGTCAGTGGCCACGCCCACGTGAGCATAGACATTACGTCGGCGTCATGGAACCGCTTGGTTAAGAAGTCAGAGAACACCGGGACAGGAGTCCCCACGTTGGAATGGCTACAATTCTATAGGCCACAGAGACCATACAGCTGTAGGTTTGGCTACATGGCTAGAAATGGTTAAACTCTGAGACTATCGATCACTACAGAATAAGAGCAAATTCTAGAAGCTAAGAATTACTAGTCTGCAGCTAGAAATTACCTAAACCTAGAACGAGAATAGAGACAACCGCCGAAGCATCTATTCTATGAGAACATTTCCGAATGGTACTCTGAAGTATCCATCTAACCACCAACAACAACGAAAGACATTGTGACTTCTGGGAAAGTTAACCAAAGACTCTGATGAACTCTACAGGACAATCGAGGATTCCAACAGAGAAGACCACAATGACATATGCGCGTAAATATATAAATTGCAATTATTCTCAAATGAGCGGCCGATCATGTGAAAAAGGATTAGCATTTCAATGAATATAATTATAGACTGTGTGAAATTTGATGAACTGACTTGTTGGAAAGGTAGTATCCTATGACATGCCACGTTGAAAGTCACTGAGCTCTTCAGTACGGCCATTCTACTACAAATGTTTGTCTATGGAGATTGCATGACGGTGTGCTCTTATACACCTGTCAGCAGTAGGTGTGGTTGAAATAGCCAAATCCACTCATTTGAAGGGGTGTCCACATGCTTCTGTAAATATAGTTTAAGTAGCCTTCACCATGCTTGYGGTAGGCTTAAAGGTGCTATTGGTCCTAAACTCTCATAGTTTGTTTGCTGTTGTTCAGAAAAACAGACTGAACTTATTGATACAAAGCAACCCTCACACTACCATTGCATAATTCATTATGTTTATTCCAAACCAAATTGACTTGTTCTTTCAATACAAATGGAATCATTCAATATAAGTAAAAAACACCTAAACAAATCAACTGCACCAAGACCTCTTGACTTCAAATCAAACTTTATTTGCCACATGCGCCGAATACAACAAGTGTAGACTTTACCGTGAAATGCTTACTTACAAGCCCTTAAAAACTTCTTCAGGCTAGGGTCTAGTTTTCTCAATTTCCGCCTGACTGACGTGCCCAAAGTAAACTGCCTGTTGCTCAGGCCCTAAAGCCAGGATATGCATATGCAGAAAATTTTGAGAGCCCATGCTCTTCCAATGGAACGTATATACGGAAAAAATGTAATCTAGCTCCCAGTATGCAATTCCTATGGCTTCCACTGGGTATCAGTAGTCTTTGTTCAAGGTTTCAGGCTTGTTTCTTCCAAAACGAGGAAGAATAATGTGTTTTAGTACAGGGACAGACTTAGAAATTCGTGTATGCGCGAGCGACGAAGAGAACACGCACCTGCTAATATAATTTTCCTATTGAACATACTTCTTTCCGTATTAAATATTATAGTTAAATTTCATTTTAGGGTATCTGAGGATTAAATAGAAATTTATTTTKACTTATTTTAACAAAGTTTAGCGGTAGCTTTTTGGATTTCTTTCTCTGCATGTTGAACAAGTGGCTTACTCTAATCGATGGCGTCAACTAAAAATACTTTTGGGGATATAAAGAAGGATTTTAACTAACAAAACGACACTACATGTTGTAGCTGTGACCCTTTGGATGACAAATCAGAGGAAGATTTGCAAAAAGTAAGTGAATATTTAATCGCTATTTGTGAATTTATGAAACCTGTGCAGGTGGAAAAAAATTTATGTGAGGCGCCGTCCTCAAACAATCGCATGTCATGCCTTCGCTGTAAAGCCTACCGCAAATCAGACAGTGCAATTAGATTGACAAGAATTTAAGCTTTTAAAACCTGTTGAGGACAGAGGGCKCTGTTTTCACTTTGGGGGAAAATCGTGCCCAATTTAAACGGCCTCGTACTCAATTCTTGCTCGTACAATATGCATATTATTATTACTATTGGATAGAAAACACTCTCTAGTTTCTAAAACCGTTTGAATTATATCTGTGAGTAAAACAGAACTCGTTTGGCAGCAAACTTCCTGACCAGGAAGTGGAAAGTCTGAAAACGATGCTCTGTTCTAGGGCCTGCCTATAAATGGGCATGATACATATTAGTATACATGCACGTCATACACCTTCCACTAGATGTCAAGAGGCAGTGAGAGAAGAAATGGGGTGTTTATCTTGGTCTGAGGTGGAATGAATCCTCTTGGAATGACGTGTCACCCATTTCCTGTTTTCTGGAAAGCGCGAGGATGGACCTGGAATTGCCTTCTGGAAAGCTGTCGTTATAGGCGACTACTATCTCCGGCTTTGATTTTATTTGATACATGTCACAATATCATCGTAAAGTATGTTTTTTCAATATAGTTTTATTAGATGATTGAAATTTATTCGGGACGTTAGGCGTGTTGCGTTGGGTGCTTTTGTTCAGGAAGGAGAGCTTTGCGCCACTTGGCGAGTGTGCTTGCTAATTCAAGAGGGACAAAGGACGTTCTAAAACCAAACAACGATTGTTCCCGACAAAGGACCTCTTGTACAACATTCTGATGGAAGCTCATCAAAAGTAGGACCCATTTTATGATGCTATTTCATATATCTGTCGAACTGTGTACTATTAGTTTTGCGCCCAGGTTTTGGGCACTATCTCGCCATAACGTAAGCCTTATGTCATAATGAAGTTATTTTTAGAATTCTAACACTGCGATTGCATTAAGAACTAGTGTATCTATCATTTCCTATACATCATGTATTTTTTTGTAATGTTTATGAATAGTTATTTGGTCAGAATAGGTGAGAGTCTAATAGAAATATCCGCACATTCTGGGAAAAAGATGCTACGTTAGCACAATGTATAACCACTGATTTCAGCTCTAAATATGCACATTTTCGAACAAAACATAAGTGTATGTATAACCTGATGTTATAGGACTGTCATCTGATGAAGGTTTATGAAGGTTAGGGAAAATTAATATCTTTTGCTGGTTTATTCGCTAACGCTAACGTGCCTATTGCTATCGCTAACGTGCCTTGATGAATGAATACGGTTGTGTGGTAGACTATTGTAGTAAGCTAATATAATGCTATATTGTGTTTTCGCTGTAAAACACTTTTAAAAAATCGGAAATATTGCCTGGATTCACAAGATGTTTGTCTTTAATTTGCTGTACACCATGTATTTTTCAGAAATGTTTTATGATGAGTATTTAGGTATTTCACGTTGGTCTCTATAATTACTCTGGCTGCTTCGGTGCTATTTTTGGTGGTAGCTGTGATKGTAGCTGCAATGTAAAACTGATTTATACCWCAAATATGCACATTTTTCGAACAAAACATAGATTTATTGTGTAACATGTTATAGGACTGTCATCTGATGAAGTTGTTTCTTGGTTAGTTTGGTTGGTTCTTGGTTAGTTTGGTTGGTTTCGTGCATGCTACCTGTGCTGTGAAAAATGTCTGTSCTTTTTTGTATTTGGTGGTGAGCTAACATAAATATATGTGGTGTTTTCGCTGTAAAACATTTTAGAAATCGGACATGTTGACTGGATTCACAAGATGTGTATCTTTCATTTGCTGTATTGGACTTGTTAATGTGTGAAAGTTAAATATTTCAAAAAAATATTTTTGGGAATTTCGCGCTCTGCCTTTTCAGTGGAATGTGGGAGGAGTTCCGCTAGCGGAACGCTGGGGCTAGACAGGTTAACTAATATAAGACACTTGTATGTACCTAAAAGTTTAATATCCATAATTTTTATGATTATTTATTTGAATTAAGCACACTCCAGTTTCAACGGAAGTTGTCCCGCTAGCGGGACACCTTATTAACCAACAGTGCAGATCAAGAAAAAGAAAAGATTTACCAAGTAGGCTAAAATAAGAAGTAATAATAAAAAGTAACACAATAATGAGGCTATATACAGGGGGCACCGCTACCGAGTCAGTGTGCAGGGGTACAGGCTAGTTGAGGTAATCTGTATATGTAGGTGGGGGCGAAGTGACTACGCATAGGTAACAAACAACAGCGAGTAGCAGTAGTGTACAAAAGGGAGGGGGAGGGGGGAGGTCAATGTAAATTGTCCGGTGGCGATTTTGAGAATAGTTCTGCAGTCTTATGGCTTGGGGGTAGAAGCTGTTGAGGAGCCTTTTGGTTCTAGACTCCGGTACCGCTTGCCGTGCGGTAGCAGAGAAAACAGTCTATAACTTGGGTGACTGGAGTCTCTGAAATTTTATGGGCTTTCCTCTGACACCGCCTATTATATAGGTCCTGGATGGCAGGAAGCTTGGCCCCAGTGATGTACTGAACCGTTCGCACTACCCTCTGTAGCTCCTTACGGTCAGATGCCGAGCAGTTGCCATACCAGCCGGTGATGCAACCGGTCAGGATGCTCTCGATGGTGCAGCTGTAGAAGCTTTTGAGGATCTGGGACCCATGCCAAATCTTTTCAGTCTCCTGAGGGGGGAAAGGTTTTGTCGTTCCCTCTTCACAACTGTCTTAGCGTGTTTGGACCATGATAGTTTGTTGGTGATGTGGACACCAGAACTTGAAACTCTTGACCCGCTCCACTACAGCCCCGTCGATGTTAATGGGGGCCTGTTCGGACCATCTTTTCCTGTAGTCCACAATCAGCTCCTTTGTCTTGCTCACATTGAGAGAGAGGTTGTTGTCCTGGCACCACACTGCCAGACCACCTCCCTATAGGCCGTCTCATCRTTGTCGGTGATCAGGCCTACCACTATTGTGTCATCAGCAAACTTAATGATGGTGTTGGAGTCGTGTTTGGCCACGCAGTCGTGGGTGAACAGCGAATACAGGAGGGGACTAAGTACACACCCCTGAGGGTCCCCAGTGTTGAGGATCAGCGTGGCAGACGTGTTGCTGCCTACTCTTACCACCTGGGGGTGGCCCGTCAGGAAGTCCAGGATCCAGTTGCAGAGGGAGGGGTTTAGTCCCAGAGTCCTTAACTTAGTGATGAGCTTTGTGGGCACTATGGTGTTGAATGCTGAGCTCTAGTCAATGAATAGCATTCTCACATAGGTGTTCCTTTTGTCCACGTGAGAAAGGGCAGTGTGATTGAGATTGTGTCATCTGTGGATCTGTTGGGGCGGTATGCAAATTGGAGTGGGTCTAGGGTGTCTGGGAGGATGCTGTTGATGTGAGCCATGACCAGCCTTTCAAAACACTTCATGGCTACCGACGTGAGTGCCATGGGGCGGTAATCATTTAGGCAGGTTACCTTCGCTTCCTTGGGCACAGGGACTATGGTGGTCTGCTTGAAACATGTAGGTATTACAGACTCGGTCAGGGAGAGTTTAAAAACATCAGTGAAGACACTTGACAGTTGGTCCGTGCATGCTTTGAGTACACATCCTGGTAATCCGTCTTGCCCAGCGGCTTTGTGAATGTTGACCTGTTTAAAGGTTTTGTTCACAATCGGCTACTGAGAGCGTTATCACACAGTCATTCAGAACAGCTGGTGCTCTCGTGCATGCTTCGGTGTTGCTTGTCTCGAAGCGAGCATAAAAGGTATTTAGCTCGTCTGATAAGCTYGCATCACTGGCCAGCTTGTTTCTGGGTTTCCCTTTGTAGTCCGGAATAGTTTTCAAGCCCTGCCACATCTGACGAGCGTCATAGCCGGTGTAGTAGGATTCAATCTTAATCCTGTATTGACGATTTGCTTGTCTGATGGTTCATCTGAGGGCGTAGCAGGATTTCTTATAAGCGTCCGGATTAGTTTCCCGCTCCTTGAAAGCGGCAGCTCTAGCCTTTAGCTCGATGCGGATGTTGCCTGTAATCCATGGCTTCTGGTTGGGATATGTACGTACAGTCACTGTTCGGACGACGTCATCGATGCACTTATTGATGAAGCCGATGACTGAGGTGATGTATTCCTCAATGCCATTGGATGAATCCCGGAACATATTCCAGTCTGTGCAAGCAAAACAGTCCTGTAGTCTAGCATCCGTGTCATCTGACCACTTCSGTATTGAGCGAGTCACTGGTACTTCTTGCTTTAGTTTTTGCTTGTAAGCAGGAAGATAGAATTATGGCCAGATTTGCCAAATGGAGGGCRGGGGAGAGCTTATTATGTATACCTGTGTGTGGAGTAAACGTGGTCTAGGATTTTTTTTTCCTGGTTGCACATGTGACATGCTGGTAAAAATTTGGTAAAACTGATTTAAGTTTGACTGCATTAAAGTCCCCGGCCACTAGGAGTGCCGCTTCTGRGTGAGAATTTTCTTATTTGCTTATGGCYTTATAGTTGGTTGAGAGCGGTCTTAGTGCCAGCTTTGTTTTGTGGTGGTAAATAGAAGGCTACGAATAATACCAATGAGAATTCTCTTGGTAGATAATGTGGTCTGCAGCTTATCGTAAGATACTCTACCTCAGGCGAGCAATACCTCGAGACTTCTTTAATATTAGACATCGCGCACCAACTGTAATTGACAAAAAGACACACACCCCCACCCCTCGTCTTACCAGAGGTAGCGTCTCTGTTCTGCCGTTGCATGGAAAATCCCGCTAGCTCTATGTTGTTCCGTATCTTCGTTCAGCCACGTCTCGGTGAGACATAAGATGTTACAGTTTTTAATGTCCCATTGGTAGGATAAGCTTAATAGTAGGACATCAATTTTTTTCTCCCAATTATCGCACGTTTGCAAGAAGAATGGAAGGSATTGGGAGTTTACTCGCTCGCCCCCGGATTCTCAGAAGGATCTCCGATCTGCGTCTCCTTTTCCAGCGTATTTTCTTCACGCAAAAGGCGTGGATCTGGGCCTGTTCCAGTGAAAGCAGGATATCCTTCTCGTCGGACTCGTTAAAGGAAAAAGTTTCTTCAAGTCCGCAGTGAGTAATCGCTTTTCTGATGTCCAGGAGTTCTTTTTTCGGGTCATAAGAGACGGTAGCAGCAACATTATGTACACAATAAGTTGGTTTTTTTAAGTAAAAAAATAAATAAAAATATTACCAAAATAGCACAATTGGTTGTTAGAATGTAAAATGTCAGCCATGTTCTTTGGCGCCATCTTCACAATCGTGTGAACCCTTGTAGAGTGTTAATCAATTACTTTATCAATGCAGTCTATCTAATATAAGTTCGTCCTTGCATGGCCCCCACAATCCATTAGTACAATGTCTATTTGATCACCACTTGCTCAGTGGTGGAAAAAGTACTCAATTGTCATACTTGAGTAAAAGTAAAGATACATTGAATGTCCAATGCAACAGTTTTTTTTATCTCAATATCAAATAATTTCTGTGTAACAATTAAGTACATTACTGTGATTGTTTTAAAATCAAATGGTCAAAAATAAAACCAAAAAAAGCTTCTTAGCAAAGCGCAATTTCTCAAGCAAGAATTTTGCTAGGACTGTCTGGGAGTGGTCTGAGTGGGGACGGGAACCAGAAAACTAGCGGTTATTGGCAGAGAGGTTTGGAACTCTCTTTCTTATCGATCTATTAACTAATTTACCAAAACTCCATTCCACCACAACAGGCTGAAATTTCATCCGGTCTTTTCATACAGCTGTTACACTAAAAGGGAATTATCATAATTTTCACAATTYGACATTATTATTCCAATATATATAAACGCAACATGCAAAGTGTTGGTCCCATATTTCATGAACTGAAATAAAATAGTAGTATGAGCTGAGTAGTATAAAGCCCTTTGTGGGGAAAAACTAATTCTGATTGGCTGGGCCCGGCTCCCAAATGGGTGGGCCTATTCTATGCCCTCCCAGGCCCACCCATGCCTGCGCCCCTGCCAAGTCATTTGAAATCCATAGATTAGGGTCTAATGATTTTTTTTCAATTTACTGGTTTCCTTATATGAACTGTAACTCAGCAAAATCTTTGAAATTGTTGCGTTTATAGTTTTGTTCAGTGTATACATAAAATTAAAAAAAATATTTGACTGCACTCGGCCATTAATAGAAAAGGACTCAAGTGAAAGTAATTTGCTATCATAACTTTAAAAATGTAGTTGATGTGACTAATATAGTTTTGAGTCAGTGCCAGAAACATTGAAGTAATTATGACTTTTCATTGACTTCGAGTTCAGTTTACTAGAAGTATTTGAGTTAAAAATGCCTTGGGGTTGAGAAGAGAAAGTATTCAAAAATATAAATAGTACAGTAAAGTACAGATACTGCAACGACTTAAGTAGTACTTTAAAATATTTTTACTTAAGTTACTTTACACATTTACATTTTGGTMATTTAGCAGACACTTMTCCAGAGCGACTTACTGTACAGTTAGTGCATTCATCTTGTGATAGCGTGGGACAACCACATTTCACATGCTGAGTACACTTCCACAATAAGGTAGCTGTCAGCAACGAGGGGGGTCAAGTGCAAGTGTTGGTTCAGGAAAGTTTTTTTACACCACTGTACTGGCTCAATGATGGAAACAACAAAAAAGCTAATCGACAATACAGTGTCTACATTGGAATACTCTGAAGCCATATGTATCCCAATAGGTTGTCCCAACCAAGCATGTTGAATGCATARGCTGCCTCGTAAAGGTGCGTCTCACCGTCCCATAACGCTGCGCTCGGCTCACTCATACATTACATCGTGGGGCGTCGGTGACGCTGCAGACGGACTCTAATATTACTTGATAATTTCACTCAATAGACCAAACAAGCAGACTAAACAAGCAATTCAACGAAATGGTAAACTTGACAGTTACTTGAAAAGGGTTGATGCACTTATATGATGACTCGACGTCAAGAAATCGGTTATATCATGGGTTCAAACAGTAAAAAGCAAACCCTCATGTAATGCGTTATTTGCTTAACCCCTTAGTTTCAATATTTGCAACAACTAAAATGTATCTTGCCTGTGTATCAGCCATAGAAAATGGCMCACAAATGTGTTTAATTAACATGCAACATAACGTAATGTAGCCGAGCCTTATGAATCAGAGAAGCCAGCAGTCAATAGTAACAGTCCATTCATACACACACCGAGTGTACAAAACATTAGGAACACCTGCTCTTTCCATGAGACTGACCAAGTAAATCCAGGTGAAAGCTATGATCCCACCTGTTAAATACACTTCAGTTGGAGTCGATGAAGGGGAGGAGACCGGTTAAATAATGAGTTTTAAGCCTTGAGACATGGATTGTGTATGTGTGCCATTCAGAGGGTGAATGGGCAAAACTAAATATTCAAGTGCCTTTTACGGGGTATGGTAGTAGCTGTCAGGCGCACCGGTTTGAGTGTGTCAAGATAAGAAACGCTACTGGGTTTTTCACGCGCAATAGTTTCCCGTGTGTATCAAGAATGGTCCACCACCCAAAGGACATCCAGCCAAATTGACACAACTGCGGGAAGCATTGGATTCAGCATGGGCCAGCATCCCTGTCGAACGCTTTCGACACCTCAGAGTCCATGCCCCGACTAAATTATGGCTGTTTTGAGGGCAAAAGAGGTGCAACTCAATATTAGGAAGGTGTTCCTAATGTTTTGTACACTCAGTGTATATTGTAGACAATTAGGAATATAGCCCACAACTATATAAATATCTTAGAGTTAAACAAACCAAACTCAGATTGATTAATTTGCGCATTTAACGTACCTTATGGTGTGTTGGTAGAAAACAGCAAGCACTCCCTGGTATAATCCTATACAATTCACCGTCTTTGAATAGTAGCTTCTCTTCTGCCAATGAAAACTCGACAGGAGGTCCACTGGTTGTCAAGTCCCAGTCTATACTGGCTGCCTGTACCTGACCGTCTGTGAGCTGCTGCGGCATCACAGATCGCATGGAACTGCGCTTGGGCTGAGCACGGCATTGTGGAAAACCCGGAATGGGTTAGGCACGTTGGGACCAGACCATCTGCCTACTACTGTATGTACCGGCCACTTGATTTTCACCCCTACTCTAAGTACTGAGAAAATAAAACCGGTTTCCCAAATGTAGAAATGTAGGACTATGGTTACAAATCGTGACGATGTGGCTTGGCAGTTTTCATTAGCCTAATTCATGTTCCCACTTAATGCATAAATGTGTGCCTAAACTATGCTTTATTAGGATTACCCCCAGTATTTATAACATTATTATCAAAGCCATATGCCAGCATCAATCACKTGCTACTGTGTTTGGTTGATTTCATGTTAGGTCACCAACTGGGCACAACCTGGTTGAATCAACGTTTTKTCAACATCATTTGTGGAAAAGTGGAAAATACATTGGATTTGAAGAAAGTAATCATCTGTTCGTTTTGAGGSTAACATTTCAGCCACATGATTAAGTCATCATGGTARCCCATTTTCAACATAGACACAGCTTGTATAAAATATGTTGAATTTGTACCTTTGAAACAATATCCACTGTCAAAAAACAAAACAATAGGCTRGGCAACACCTCCTACTGGAGAGTTGATCTATCTACAGCTAATAATTTGGTCTCACGTCCAGCCTTTGCGTAACTTTGATATTTGTCCCTAGCTAGGTTTCCTTCTAATTAGCGACAGATTTTCAAAACAATATGCACATTTTCCCACCAAAAATGGGATTCCATCAAATTGACTTGCTTCATATAAAAGCCTGTGCTTGATGAAGTAATGCGCATAAAAATACATTTTGCTGTTAAATTCCTATGTACCGAATAAAACGTTGACTGGGTTTCCATCGTATTTTCAACTTCATTGATGTTTTTCTCACAAAACATGATCAGTTATATACGTAGCGAATGTGCCCACTCTGGTATTTGCATGTACGCTCCAGCCAACAGCTCGCAGATACATATAGCCTACATGATGACATTATTATGGACAAAATAGTGAGATTATTTTTATATGTCAAACGGCAGCCAAGCATCGATGATCATGTCACCAGAATAAGACCCTCGATATTTATTGGAATGGAGCATCACGCCCATTACCTTGCACTTTCACCACCCTGTAAAGTTCATCTWACCTAATAATAATAGTAAACTGCATGCTTTCCCAACGAGTCGTAGTGGGAGGACCACACAGCATGTCATCGCGTGACTCCAAGTTTACTTCGATTTGAWGATTATAGCAATATTTGTGCATAAAAGCGTTTCCACCGACACATCATTATTTKTAATAACACAAAATAATCCCACCTCTTCCAGAATTATTTTGTTTTGTCGAGATTTGGAAAGTTTACCCACACATTTTCTGTTTCCATCAGGCCTGTAATTAATGTTTTTTTTGTTGCCAACATGTACATTAGCCGCCTAAAAGTGTTGGATGGAAACCTGGTCACTGACTACTTCCAATGTGCTGCGGTGAGAATGGGTGAGAGATCTCTTAAAGGGATAGTTCACCCAAATTACAAAAAATACATATTGGTTTCCTTAATAAACCTGTAAGCAGTCTGTTTTAGCATTTGTGGCACAAATCCCATTGAATGGGACCGATATTAGAATTGTCCAAATCATCAAAAAGTATCTACAATTGATTGTGAAGCTCCGCAATGCTACTTATAGATGATTTAAAAATTAAATGTGAAAAAAATGCTTCTATCTATCCCATGACTTCAATGRGATTTGTGCCACAAACGCTAAAACATTAGCATGTGGAAACAGTGACAGAGAGACTAAACCAAAACGTGGATTGTCCATAGACTGCTTACATGGTATCCCTTTATTAACTAAATAAATTCACTGTTGCTTTCAACGTCATTCCAAAGGGATTAATAACAGGGTTCAACAAAAAATTACATTTACATTTTAATCATTTAGCAGACGATCTTATTCAGAATGACTTRTACTCATCTTAAAGGTCCTGAACAGTCATTCTAAAAAGTACTTTTTCTCTCATGGCTAACTACCAGGAAGTTTGAAAAGACAGGCTGAGTGGGCGGAGAGCTTATATTCATGAGCTTGCCTYGACTGACAGCTCTTTGATACGCATATGTCTAGCAACTTGAATGCAGTGAGCAGTGCTACAATAAAATAATCTCAAGCAAATTTGGTGATACACAAAGCAACTCAAACAACATTGATTTTGTGTCAATGRCATCAATTTCTTGTATACATTTCGCGTTTGGCATGTTTCTTGTGATGCGGTCCACAGCAGCAGTGACGGATGTGTTGACATGACAACTGCGTCTGAGTTTTGAACCCCCCCTTTTGTTCCATGCTGGCTGAAGACCTAGCTATCCAGTAACTAGCTAATACCAGACTAGATGAAAGGGGAAACATACGTATCTTTGCCATAGATGAATAGGGAAACTTTTAATTATATTTTCTGACACTCTGAAGTTACATTTTGGCGCAAGTAGAGTAGCTATCTAGCTATGTGAACCACGCCCCTCTGCAAACACGCCTTTGATGTTGGTTAGAAGGCAATACTTATTTAAACTAGGTAAGAGTATCATGTTACAGTTGGTGTATTAAAATGAGAGTTAAGGGGTGGTCACCTTGTCCCCTTAATAATGAATCAAAGTGTTTGACATGGGGAAGGGGACCAGTAACTTTAAGATCAAGTTTGATCAATTTAGAAGCAACAGTCCTTTT
The DNA here is from genome assembly GCF_002910315.2 of Salvelinus sp. IW2-2015. NCBI lineage: Eukaryota > Metazoa > Chordata > Actinopteri > Salmoniformes > Salmonidae > Salvelinus > Salvelinus sp. IW2-2015. The sequence continues at coordinate 50,021,375 of NC_036854.1, read as the reverse complement.
TCATGCTTTGGTCATGATATTTTGATCTGGTTTCCTTCAAATATCATCCAATTTCATAAAAAACATGATTTTGACTATTCATGACGTTATAGCTAGGTGGGACAACCATATATCAGCCATAGTARGTACATTTTTCCTCAATAAAGTAGCTATCAGCAAAGTCAGAACTAGTAAGCTTAATTTTCATTAAAAGCAAGTCTAAGAAGCATTAGTTCTGTTCTATGTGCACTATTTCTATGCTCCCCATTCTTAAGTTTAGTTTTTGCATCATTTACTTTCGGTTTTGTACACCAGCTGCAAACAGCTAAAAAAATAATATTGTAGGTAATGGAAAATATATTTCACAGCGGTTTAGATGGTACAATCATTCTCTACACTATACTTGCTTGTTTTGTCACAGACTTAAATTAGGCAAACTATTATAATTTTAGCAACCAGGAAATGGAGGGGCAATTTCTGCTTAGTGTATCTATAAGATACTCTTTGAAGAGGTAGGGTTTCAGATGTGTTTGGAAGATGGGTATGGACTCTGCTGTCCTAGCTTCACTACCTGTAGGGTAGTGAGGGACAATAGACCAGAGGTGGCAGAACAAAGTACTCTGATTGGGGTGTAGAATTTGAGCATGGCCTGAAAGTAGAGAAAGAGAAAGGCATTCCGTTGTACAACTGAATGACTTCAACTGAAATGTGTCTTCCGCATTTAACCCAACCCCTCTAAATAAGAGAGGTGCGGGGGGGGCTGCCTTAATCGACATCCACGTCTTCGGCGCTCGGGGAACAGTGGGTTAACATACTTTGCTCAGGGGCAGAACGACAGATTTTTGCCTAGGGACGGGCAGTTCCTCTTGCTGCTCCGTATGCAACTACCATGATCTTGTAATGGACGGGAGAATCGACTGGGAGCCAGTGGAGTGTGTGGAGGAGTTGGGGGACATTGGAAAACTTGGGAAGGTTGAACACCTTCCCAAGAATGCAGAGTTCTGAATAAATTGCAGGAGCTGGATGGCAGAAGCAGGGAGCCAAGCCATCAGCAAGTTGCAGTAGCAAGAGAGACACCCCAACACTACATAAAGAGAGACCTAAGACAACAACATAGCATGGCAGCAACACATGACCACACAGCATGGTAGCAACACAACATGACAACAACATGGTAGCAACACAACATGGCAGCAGCACAACATAGTAGCAGCATAAAACATGGTACACATATTATTGGGCACAGACAACAGCACATAGGGAAGAAGGTAGAGACAACAATACATCACACGAAGCAGCCACAACTGTCAGTAAGAGTGTCCATGATTGAGTCTTTGAATGAAGAGATGGAGATAAAACTGTCCAGTTTGTGTTTTTTGCAGATTGTTACAGTCCCTAAAAAAGAGGAGCGATTAYGATAGAGGAAACCAAGTCTAGATTTAACCTTAGCCTGAAGCTTTGATATGTGCTGAGAGAAGGACAGTGTACCATCTAGCCATACTCCCAACTGCTTGTATGAGGTGACTACCTTAATCTCTAAACCCTGAGAGGTAGTAATCACACAGGTGGAGAGAGGGGGATTCTTCTTACCAAACCGCATGACCTTTGTTTTTGGAGGTGTTCAGAACAAGGTTAAGGGCGGAGAAAGCTTGTTGGACATTAAGAAAGCTTTGTTGTAGAGATTTTACCACAAAATCCAGGGAGGGGCCATCTGAGTATAATGCTGTATCATATGCATATACATGGATGAGAGAGCTTCCTACTGCCTGAGCTATGTTGTTGATGGAAATTGAGAAGAGCATGGGGCCTAGGATCGAGCCTTGGGGTACTCCCTTGGTGACAGGCAGTGGCTAAGACAGCAGATGTTAGGACTTTATACAATGCACTCTTTGAGAGAGATAGTTAGCAAACCAGGCCAAAGACCCCTCGGAGACACCAATACTCCTTAGCCGGCCCACAATAATGGAATGGTCTACCGTATCAAAAGCTTTGGCCAGGTTAATAAAACATAGCAGCACAACATTGCTTAGAATCAAGGGCAATGGTGACATCATTTAGGACCTTTAAGGTTGCAGTGACACATTCATAACCTGAGTTGAAACCAGATTGCATACCAGAGAGAATACTATAGACATCAAGAAAGCCAGTCAGTTAATTATTGACAAGTTTTGATAAACACTTTCGATWAACAGGGCAAAATKGAAATTGGCCTATAACAGTTAGGATTTAAGGCTGCAACCTTAAAGAAGGGTCTAAACCATCTGACCCAGATAGGTAGGATGCATTCCAAGAGTGTGGAGAGCCTGAGAAGCAAAGCCCAGAGAGTAGCGAGGAGGATCTGATGGTTCACTGTGTCAAAGGCAGCAGATAGATGTAGGAGGATGAAAACAGAGGAGAGAAAGTCCACTTTGGCAGTGCAGAGAGCCTATGTGACACAGAGAAGAGCAGTCTCGGTTGAGTGACCCTTYTCGAAGCCTAACTGGTTAGGGTCAAGAAGATCGTTCTGAGAGTGATAGTGTGAGAGCGTGAGAGTTGGTCAGAGTGTTTTGGAAAGAAAAGAAAGAAGGGATACCGGTCTGTAGTTTTTGATGTCAGAGGAGTCGAGTGTTGGTTTCTTGAGTGGAGCAACTCGACCATTTTGAAGTCTGAGGGGATGCAGCCAGTGATCAGTGATCAGGGATGAGTTGATGAGGGAAATGAGGAATGGGAGAAGTTCTCCAGAGATGGCCTGGAGAAGGGAGGAAGAGATGGGGTCGAGCTGCTGGTTGTCGGGCGGTTGGACCTCACTAGATGCAGRATTTCATCTGGAGAGAARGGGGAGAAATAGGTCAAGGCGTAGGGTAGAACTGTGGGAGTGGGAACAGTGGAATCAATAGGCTGCGTGAATAAGGAGCGGATGTCGTCAACCTTCTTTTCAAAGTGGTTGACAAAGTTGTCTGCAGAGAGGAAGGAGGGAGGGGAGGGGTGAAAGGATGATAGGTCCTCTGGAAGTTACATTTCCCTCAATTTTTGATCAGCTGTCCTGTTCTGTAAGCTTGCAATGTGTCACAGCCACGGAACAGTAGTGGAGTGCCGAGCCGGCCAGGAGGAAAGGGGATAGTGCAAGTCATTGGATGCAGAAAGGGAGGAGAGTAGTTTCGAAGAGGCAGAATCAGGATACAGGAGGGAGAAGGATTTAGCAGAAGGGAGAAGATAGGATAGAAGAGGAGAGAGTAGTGGGAGAGACCGTGGCAATTTTAACATGTAAATCTTGGTGGGGCAAAAAATATATATGTTGGATGCATGYCAGCAAAGCCACTACACAACACACAACACAACACTAAACAATACAATAATTGCACTATAATGGTGACAAGCTGTGCCCACAAACTGTTAGGGCCTACATAAAGCTGTCCCAACAGCAGAGTCCCAACAGCAGAGTCCCAACACCTTACCACTGCTACACCTGGCTATCAGCGAAACAGTTCATTCAGCCTCATTTACTGCCTTTTAAAAAAACATAGCTGATATGGCAGACTTGCTTAATCAAATTTGGTTTCTACTGACAATTGAGATGTACAAACTATGGCATAAGGGGATGACAAGCGGATAAGAGGCAATCTGTAATTTTGATKATGACATTAATGAGCAAKCGAAGAYGGACATAGTCAATCTAACTATTTGTTCAGCACTTTYGAAATATACAGCGACACAATTCAGAACATGGGCTGTTCTTACAGTGTACTCCCCGTACAAGTCAGAACCATAGGACAAATAAAGGGGGCATATAAACAGACAATGAAAGGTCTTATAATATTCGATGATTACATTTCTCTAAAACAGGTTATAGGTTGTATGTGCACCACCAAGTTAGAACAGTAGGCAAAATTAAGAGGTGGAAATAGACCATATTATTAGAGTGAGGCTCATTGAACGCCGTTTGGGTCTTTGTGTGTCAAAAAGGATACATGTCATATAACACTATTTGACACGTTAAATAAGCTTTAAATTTGACACGTCAAATAACACAATTCTATTATAGAATGTTGTGTATGCTGAATTTGCATGTGCAAGCCAAGCGCCACCACTACTATCATTAGCACTGTCAAAGCTGTATAAAACAGGAGCCAAACAAGCACACACTGGCCACGAACGATGTGTTTACTATACCTCGGTGAAAATARACCAAATTATTAGGGTGAGGCACATGGGCTACTAATAGTTTACTACGCAACATACACTTAGTATTACTTTCTTARCTTCAGTATACATTTCCCCCTTTCATATTCTGGCAGTCTGACACACAGCCACTCCATTGAATGGCAGGCTAACGTTAGTGGTTTCTTTGCAACGCTTGCAGTTAGCAACTGATTCCTTCCAAATGACTCATTGTTGAATTTGTGATGTCCAACTCGTTGTGTAATCTTTATGTCCAATTGCCGATGAGCACCGATACGTTTTATCTATAATTTCTCTTCAGAATTTCTCTTCATATGACAAGGATTAAAAAGGATTTGCCAGTAGATTGTCGAATTGATRACAACTGATGATGACTGCTAGCTAAGACTTTGAAAGTCCWATCAGTTCAATCAAAGCTACTGTAGATATAACGTAATTTGACGTCATTTTATCTGTGGCCAATAACCTTGAGCCTTCTTGGAAGGGCACTTCTGATCTAAGTCTATGGCAGGTGTCACGCCCTGACCATAGAGAGCTTTTTATTCTCTATGTTGGTTAGGTCGGGGTGTGACTAGGGTGGGTCATCTAGGTGATTATATTTCTATGTTGGCCTGGTATGGTTCCCAATCAGAGGCAGCTGTTTATCGTTGTCTCTGATTGRGGATCATATTTAGGCAGCCATTTCCCCTTTGTGCTTTGTGGGATCTTGTCTAGGTATAGTTGCCTGCGAGCACTACGAGCTTCACGTTTAGTTTTACGCTGTATTGTTTTTTCTTTGAGTTTCTCTTCCAAATAAAGAGGATGGAAACATACCACGCTGCATCTTGGTCCACTCATCATAACGATCGTGACAGCAGGACCCAAAAGGCTCACATTCTTGATGTCTACCCTTACTAAAGGCTGGTGACATAGTGTCYCCATGAGTGACAGAACACTGAGCCAATCATGGTGCAATGGTGAGCCAATCACGGTGCAATGCTCCTATTTTCTTCTGGCCTTTCATAGTTTTGATGTCTTCACTATTATTCTACAATGTAGAAAATAGTACAAATAAAGAAAAACCCTTGAATGAGTAGGTGTGTCCACACTTTTGACTGGTACTGTAGGGGGAAATGTTGCACCATGCACATGCATAATTTCATGTCATTTTTATCTGACCTGATTCTGCATATTCCCAGCGATACGGTTGGTTAATTTTGCATGCTTTTGTATTGTCTATGCTCCGTGATAGAGAGGATACGGTATGTGGCCTACCACTGCTTCTACAGTAGTTACATTTTTTATAGTATGCAAGCTTCCAGTGCCTCCACAGTTTGATGTAACGTGTGGACTTCATGCACAGAGKRAACTGCAGGTGTCTCTGCTGGAATATAATCGGCAGCGAAAAGCACACTGAAAGAGACAACACACAACCTCATCATCAACCGTCCGGGTTAATAATTCACATCTTTCAAAGCTAAGACACAATTTAAGACATTTWAAGTTTGCTCTTTATGCTGAGTTTTGACTTTTTCAAATGTTTGGTTGTACACACAGACTGCGCGGGGGCACACACACACACGCTGATAAAGAGCACACATCATCATCACATTATGAGAGTGTCACATCGTTAGAGGTCCACTGTGCTATCCTGCTCTGGACTAGGAGTGAGGCAGTGTTTTGCAAACACACACACACACTACAGGGGGYTGATGAATGACCAGAGTATGGGCTTCTCTTATGAGCCAGTGGAGCAAAACTCTCTGTGCCTTGAAGATGGATTTCATAACAAGACTCTACTGCACACTTTATTAATGGCAGAGCCCTAGGCAACAGCAACAACAAGGGCAACAGAGGAGGAATGCTGTAGTTACCGTACAACTATGTATTCACTCATATAGGCTATGAGGCTTACATAAATGTTACATTAGGGTTACATAAACATATATCCTGGTTTACTGTCATTTCACTTTCTCTTTGTCAAAAATTCCCTCAGTGAAATACATTTTTTATCCAAAGCACACTTTTTTTATCCAAAGCGACTTACGTCGTGTATACATTCTCGAATGGGTGACGCCAGTTGGAATAGAATCCGCAACCCTAGAGTTTGAAGAGCCATGCTTTATCTATACGAACGGAGCCACGCAGGACCATCACGTAGTTTGGCAGGTGTTCAGATCGATAATGGCTCTTGTAATTGTCCCGGAATCAGATTGTCCGGGAAATTTCAACTCGGGAACAACCAACAGCTTATCAACTATACCAGCAAGATTATGATGCCCTGCAAAGGGCAATGCAACAAAGCGTAGCAGCAGATAATCAACATATGATCAATAATGTATTTTGGGCGGTCAGTCGAATCGAATGAAACCCCAGGAGCAGTGTGTGTCACCGTGATCAATATCCCTGCATAAGAGAGAACACGCACACACAGAAAATCTACATCACTGAGAGCTAAACAGCGACCAGATTTGGACTGRGATGGTTTTGTACTATCATATTCATGATTGGTCACCAGTGTTGTCTCTAGCACTGCATAATGCATGAATAGTGAAGGAGAAGGAACAGTTCTTTAGAAAGGCTATTCACACATTCCCTCTTACCTTCTCTCTCTCTCCTCTCTCCTCTTTCCCTCTTTCCTCTCTCTCTGTTTTGCCTTTTAGATTATAATGAATGGACAGGGATGGACCTGATCCTAGATCAGCACTCCTGTGCTGAAATGMTTTATGAATATGGGCCCTAATGAGGTGTCTGTTGTGTATGTGGCTCCCTCTATAGTCAGGGTGGATGCATGTCATATACAGTACATTGTTTAACAAACATGAAATCTGTGACATCTGCATTTCATCCCAATTTGTATGAAAGATATTGGTTTGTTTAAAAATATATATTTTTAACAAGGTTTGTTATTTTTGTACCCCTTTTTCATCATATCCAAATGGTAGATACAGTCTTGTCCCCTTGCTGCAACTCCCGTACAGCCTCGGGAGAGAAGAAGGTCAAGAGCCGTGCGTCCTCCGAAACACAACCCAGCCARGGCTCACTGCTTCTTGACACAATGCCCGCTTAACCAGGAAGCCAGCCGCACCAACATACACCTGGCGACCATGTCAGCATGCATTGCACCCAGCCCGCCACAGGAGTCGCTAGAGCACAATGGGACAAGAACATCCCTGCAGGTCAAACCATCAAGTACCCGTAGGTACTGTACTGTACAGATCTCCTATTACTGTATGGATTTTTATATATATTTTTTATATTGATGTCACAAATGTATCTTTGTAGTTCTTTACAAACAAAACTAGTTGGATTGTTACGTTTGCCTGTGTTAAACCCAGTAGTACCAGCTATTTATTTGAGAATGAGTCAGAAATATACTGTAGTGTTTTGCAAAAGAAAACATGATTATTTCTCTTTGAAATTAAGTGATAGATTTCAATCAAATACATGTCTGTCATTGATCATCCCCATGCCATGATTAGAAAGGGAAACACTGGCATCGAGTGGCACAGTGGTCTAAGGCCTCTAGAGATCCTGGTTCAAGTCCAGGCTCAGTCGCAGCCGGCCGCGACTGGGAGACCCATGGGACAGTGCACAATTGGCCCAGCATTGTCTGGGTTAGGGGATGGTTTGACCTGCAGGGATGTTCTGTCCCATTGTGCTCTAGCGACTCCTGTGGCGGGCTGGGTGCAATGCATGCTGACATGGTCGCCAGGTGTATGTTGGTGCGGCTGGCTTCTGGTTAAGCGGGCATTGTGTCAAGAAGCAGTGAGCCTTGGTGGGTTGTGTTTCGGAGGACGCACGGCTCTTGACCTTCTTCTCTCCCGAGGCTGTACGGGAGTTGCAGCAAGGGGACAAGACTGTATCTACCATTTGGATATGATGAAAAAGGGGTACAAAAATAACAAACCTTGTTAAAAATATATATTTTTAAACAAACCAATATCTTTCTACAAATTGGATGATGCAGATGTCACAGATTTCATGTTTGTTAAACAATGTACTGTATATGACATGCATCCACCCTGACTATAGAGGGAGCCACATACACAACAGACACCTCATTAGGGCCCATATTCATAAATCATTTCAGCACAGGAGTGCTGATCTAGGATCAGGTCCATCCCTTGTCCTT